>NW_027362785.1:16552645-16900441 GCF_046119375.1 Phyllobates terribilis | reverse complement strand
GTATAGTGATGAGGGGTCTGGTGTCACACTGTGAGGAGCTCTGCTCTGAGGATATACAGCTGACTGTATAGTGATGAGGGGTCTGGTGTCACACTGTGAGGAGCTCTGCTCTGAGAATGTACAGCTGACTGTGAAGTGATGAGGGGTTTGGTGTCACACTGTGAGGAGCTCTGCTCTGAGGATGTACAGCTGACTGTATAGTGATGAGGGGTCCGGTGTCACACTGTGAGGAGCTCTGCTCTGAGGATGTACAGCTGACTGTATAGTGATGAGAGGTCTGGTGTCACACTGTGAGGAGCTCTGCTCTGACGTCACACAGCTGACTGTATAGTGATGAGAGGTCTGGTGTCACACTGTGAGGAGCTCTGCTCTGAGGATGTACAGCTGACTGTATAGAGATGAGGGGTCTGGTGTCACACTGTGAGGAGCTCTGCTCTGAGGATATACAGCTGACTGTATAGTGATGAGGGGTCTGGTGTCACACTGTGAGGAGCTCTGCTCTGAGGATATACAGCTGACTGTATAGTGATGATGGGTCTGGTGTCACACTGTGAGGAGCTCTGCTCTGAGGATGTACAGCTGACTGTATAGTGATGAGAGGTCTGGTGTCACACTGTGAGGAGCTCTGCTCTGACGTCACACAGCTGACTGTATAGTGATGAGGGGTCTGGTGTCACACTGTGAGGAGCTCTGCTCTGAGGATATACAGCTGACTGTATAGTGATGAGGGGTCTGGTGTCACACTGTGAGGACCTCTGCTCTGAGGATATACAGCTGACTGTATAGTGATGAGGGGTCTGGTGTCACACTGTGAGGAGCGCTGCTCTGAGGATGTACAGCTGACTGTATAGTGATGAGAGGTCTGGTGTCACACTGTGAGGAGCTCTGCTCTGAGGATGTACAGCTGACTGTATAGAGATGAGGGGTCTGGTGTCACACTGCTGCTCTGAGGATGTACAGCTGACTGTATAGTGATGAGGGGTCTGGTGTCACACTGTAAGGAGCTCTGCTCTGACGTCACACAGCTGACTGTATAGTGATGATGGGTCTGGTGTCACACTGTGAGGAGCTCTGCTCTGAGGATGTACAGCTGACTGTATAGTGATGATGGGTCTGGTGTCACACTGTGAGGAGCTCTGCTCTGAGGATGTACAGCTGACTGTATAGTGATGAGAGGTCTGGTGTCACACTGTGAGGAGCTCTGCTCTGAGGATGTACAGCTGACTGTATAGTGATGAGAGGTCTGGTGTCACACTGTGAGGAGCTCTGCTCTGAGGATGTACAGCTGACTGTATAGTGATGAGGGGTCTGGTGTCACACTGTGAGGAGCTCTGCTCTGAGGATGTACAGCTGACTGTATAGTGATGAGGGGTCTGGTGTCACACTGTGAGGAGCTCTGCTCTGAGGATGTACAGCTGACTGTATAGTGATGAGAGGTCTGGTGTCACACTGTGAGGAGCTCTGCTCTGAGGATGTACAGCTGACTGTATAGTGATGATGGGTCTGGTGTCACACTGTGAGGAGCTCTGCTCTGAGGATATACAGCTGACTGTATAGTGATGAGAGGTCTGATGTCACACTGTGAGGAGCTCTGCTCTGAGGATGTACAGCTGACTGTATAGTGATGAGGGGTCTGGTGTCACACTGAGGAGCTCTGCTCTGAGGATATACAGCTGACTGTATAGTGATGAGGGGTCTGGTGTCACACTGTAAGGAGCTCTGCTCTGACGTCACACAGCTGACTGTATAGTGATGATGGGTCTGGTGTCACACTGTGAGGAGCTCTGCTCTGAGGATGTACAGCTGACTGTATAGTGATGATGGGTCTGGTGTCACACTGTGAGGAGCTCTGCTCTGAGGATGTACAGCTGACTGTATAGTGATGAGACGTCTGGTGTCACACTGTGAGGAGCTCTGCTCTGACGTCACACAGCTGACTGTATAGTGATGAGAGGTCTGGTGTCACACTGTGAGGAGCTCTGCTCTGAGAATGTACAGCTGACTGTATAGTGATGAGGGGTCCGGTGTCAACTGTGAGGAGCTCTGCTCTGAGGATGTACAGCTGACTGTATAGTGCCGAGAGGTCTGGTGTCACACTGTGAGGAGCGCTGCTCTGAGGATGTACAGCTGACTGTAGTGATGAGGGGTCTGGTGTCACACTGTGAGGAGCTCTGCTCTGAGGATGTACAGCTGACTGTATAGTGATGAGGGGTCTGGTGTCACACTGTGAGGAGCTCTGCTCTGAGGATATACAGCTGACTGTATAGTGATGAGGGGTCTGGTGTCACACTGTTAGGAGCTCTGCTCTGAGGATGTACAGCTGACTGTATAGTGATGAGAGGTCTGGTGTCACACTGTGAGGAGCTCTGCTCTGAGAATGTACAACTGACTGTATAGTGATGAGGGGTCTGGTGTCACACTGTGAGGAGTGCTGCTCTGAGGATGTACAGCTGACTGTATAGTGATGAGAGGTCTGGTGTCACACTGTGAGGAGCTCTGCTCTGAGGATGTACAGCTGGCTGTATAGTGATGAGAGGTCTGGTGTCACACTGTGAGGAGCTCTGCTCTGAGGATGTACAGCTGACTGTATAGTGATGAGGGGTCTGTTGTCACACTGTGAGGAGCTCTGCTCTGAGGATGTACAGCTGACTGTATAGTGATGAGGGGTCTGGTGTCACACTGTGAGGAGCTCTGCTCTGAGGATATACAGCTGACTGTATAGTGATGAGGGGTCTGGTGTCACACTGTGAGGAGCTCTGCTCTGAGGATGTACATCTGACTAGTGATGAGAGGTCTGGTGTCACACTGAGGAGCGCTGCTCTGAGGATATACAGCTGACTGTATAGTGATGAGAGCTCTGGTGTCACACTGTGAGGAGCTCTGCTCTGAGGATGTACAGCTGACTGTATAGTGATGAGAGGTCTGATGTCACACTGTGAGGAGCTCTGCTCTGAGGATATACAGCTGACTGTATAGTGATGAGGGGTCTGGTGTCACACTGTGAGGAGCTCTGCTCTGAGGATATACAGCTGACTGTATAGTGATGAGGAGTCTGGTGTCACACTGAGGAGCTCTGCTTTGAGGATGTACAGCTGACTGTATAGTGATGAGGGGTCTGGTGTCACACTGTGAGGAGCTCTGCTTTGAGGATGTACAGCTGACTGTAGTGATGAGGGGTCTGGTGTCACACTGTGAGGAGCGCTGCTCTGACGATGTACAGCTGACTGTATAGTGATGAGGGGTATGGTGTCACACTGAGGAGCTCTGCTCTGAGAATGTACAGCTGACTGTATAGTGATGAGAGGTCTGGTGTCACACTGTGAGGAGCGCTGCTCTGAGGATGTACAGCTGACTGTATAGTGATGAGAGGTCTGGTGTCACACTGTGAGGAGCGCTGCTCTGAGGATGTACAGCTGACTGTATAGTGATGAGGGGTCTGGTGTCACACTGTGAGGAGCTCTGCTCTGAGGATGTACAGCTGACTGTATAGTGATGAGAGGTCTGGTGTCACACTGAGGAGCTCTGCTCTGAGGATATACTGCTGACTGTATAGTGATGAGGGGTCTGGTGTCACACTGTGAGGAGCGCTGCTCTGAGGATGTACAGCTGACTGTATAGTGATGAGAGGTCTGGTGTCACACTGTGAGGAGCTCTGCTCTGAGGATGTACAGCTGACTGTATAGTGATGAGGGGTCTGGTGTCACACTGTGAGGAGCTCTGCTCTGAGGATGTACAGCTGACTGTATAGTGATGAGGGGTCTGGTGTCACACTGTGAGGAGCTCTGCTCTGAGGATGTACAGCTGACTGTATAGTGATGAGAGGTCTGGTGTCACACTGAGGAGCTCTGCTCTGAGAATGTACAGCTGACTGTATAGTGATGAGAGGTCTGTTGTCACACTGTGAGGAGCTCTGCTCTGAGGATGTACAGCTGACTGTATAGTGATGAGAGGTCTAGTGTCACACTGAGGAGCTCTGCTCTGAGGATGTACAGCTGTCTGTATAGTGATGAGGGGTCTGGTGTCACACTGTGAGGAGCTCTGCTCTGAGGATGTACAGCTGACTGTATAGTGATGAGGGGTCTGGTGTCACACTGTGAGAAGCTCTGCTCTGAGGATCTACAGCTGACTGTATAGTGATGAGGGGTCTGGTGTCACACTGTGAGGAGCTCTGCTCTGAGGATGTACAGCTGACTGTATAGTGATGAGGGGTCTGGTGTCACACTGAGGAGCTCTGCTCTGAGGTTGTACAGCTGACTGTATAGTGATGAGAGGTCTGGTGTCACACTGTGAGGAGCTCTGCTCTGAGGATGTACAGCTGACTGTATAGTGATGAGGGGTCTGGTGTCACACTGTGAGGAGCTCTGCTCTGAGGTTGTACAGCTGACTGTATAGTGATGAGAGGTCTGGTGTCACACTGTGAGGAGCTCTGCTCTGAGAATGTACAGCTGACTGTATAGTGATGATGGGTCTGGTGTCACACTGTGAGGAGCTCTGCTCTGAGGATGTACAGCTGACTGTATAGTGATGAGAGGTCTGGTGTCACACTGTGAGGAGCTCTGCTCTGAGGATATACTGCTGACTGTATAGTGATGAGGGGTCTGGTGTCACACTGTGAGGAGCGCTGCTCTGAGGATGTACAGCTGACTGTATAGTGATGAGAGGTCTGGTGTCACACTGTGAGGAGCTCTGCTCTGAGGATGTACAGCTGACTGTATAGTGATGAGGGGTCTGGTGTCACACTGTGAGGAGCGCTGCTCTGAGGATGTACAGCTGACTGTATAGTGATGAGAGGTCTGGTGTCACACTGAGGAGCTCTGCTCTGAGGATGTACAGCTGACTGTATAGTGATGAGGGGTCTGGTGTCACACTGTGAGGAGCTCTGCTCTGAGGATATACAGCTGACTGTATAGTGATGAGGGGTCTGGTGTCACACTGTGAGGAGCTCTGCTCTGAGGATGTACAGCTGACTGTATAGTGATGAGGGGTCTGGTGTCACACTGTGAGGAGCTCTGCTCTGAGGATGTACAGCTGACTGTATAGTGATGAGGGGTCTGGTGTCACACTGTGAGGAGCGCTGCTCTGAGAATGTACAGCTGACTGTATAGTGATGAGGGGTCTGGTGTCACACTGTGAGGAGCTCTGCTCTGAGGATGTACAGCTGACTGTATAGTGATGAGGGGTCTGGTGTCACACTGTGAGGAGCTCTGCTCTGAGGATGTACAGCTGACTGTATAGTGATGAGGGGTCTGGTGTCACACTGTGAGGAGCTCTGCTCTGAGGTTGTACAGCTGACTGTATAGTGATGAGAGGTCTGGTGTCACACTGTGAGGAGCTCTGCTCTGAGAATGTACAGCTGACTGTATAGTGGTGAGGGGTCTGGTGTCACACTGTGAGGAGCTCCGTTCTGAGGATGTACAGCTGACTGTATAGTGATGAGAGGTCTGGTGTCACACTGTGAGGAGCTCTGCTCTGAGGATGTACAGCTGACTGTATAGTGATGAGAGGTCTGGTGTCACACTGTGAGGAGCTCTGCTCTGAGGATGTACAGCTGACTGTATAGTGATGAGGGGTCTGGTGTCACACTGTGAGGAGCTCTGCTCTGAGGATATACAGCTGACTGTATAGAGATGAGGGGTCTGGTGTCACACTGTGAGGAGCTCTGCTCTGAGGATGTACAGCTGACTGTATAGTGATGAGGGGTCTGGTGTCACACTGTGAGGAGCTCTGCTCTGAGGATGTACAGCTGACTGTATAGTGATCTGGTGTCACACTGTGAGGAGCTCTGCTCTGAGGATGTACAGCTGACTGTATAGTGATGAGAGGTCTGGTGTCACTGTGAGGAGCGCTGCTCTGAGGATGTACAGCTGACTGTATAGTGATGAGGGGTCTGGTGTCACACTGTGAGGAGCGCTGCTCTGAGAATGTACAGCTGACTGTATAGTGATGAGGGGTCTGGTGTCACACTGTGAGGAGCGCTGCTCTGAGAATGTACAGCTGACTGTATAGTGATGAGAGGTCTGGTGTCACACTGAGGAGCGCTGCTCTGAGGATGTACAACTGACTGTATAGTGATGAGGGGTCTGGTGTCACACTGTGAGGAGCTCTGCTCTGAGGATGTACAGCTGACTGTATAGTGATGAGGGGTCTGGTGTCACACTGAGGAGCTCTGCTCTGAGGATGTACAGCTGACTGTATAGTGATGAGAGGTCTGGTGTCACACTGTGAGGAGCGCTGCTCTGAGGATGTACAGCTGACTGTATAGTGATGAGAGGTCTGGTGTCACACTGAGGAGCGCTGCTCTGAGGATATACAGCTGACTGTATAGTGATGAGGGGTCTGGTGTCACACTGTGAGGAGCTCTGCTCTGAGGATGTACAGCTGACTGTATAGTGATGAGAGGTCTGGTGTCACACTGAGGAGCGCTGCTCTGAGGATGTACAACTGACTGTATAGTGATGAGGGGTCTGGTGTCACACTGTGAGGAGCTCTGCTCTGAGGATGTACAGCTGACTGTATAGTGATGAGGGGTCTGGTGTCACACTGAGGAGCTCTGCTCTGAGGATGTACAGCTGACTGTATAGTGATGAGAGGTCTGGTGTCACACTGTGAGGAGCGCTGCTCTGAGGATGTACAGCTGACTGTATAGTGATGAGAGGTCTGGTGTCACACTGTGAGGAGCTCTGCTCTGAGGATATACAGCTGACTGTATAGTGATGAGGGGTCTGGTGTCACACTGTGAGGAGCGCTGCTCTGAGGATGTACAGCTGACTGTATAGTGATGAGGGGTCTGGTGTCACACTGTGAGGAGCTCTGCTCTGAGGATGTACAGCTGACTATAGTGATGAGGGGTCTGGTGTCACACTGTGAGGAGCGCTGCTCTGAGAATGTACAGCTGACTGTATAGTGATGAGGGGTCTGGTGTCACACTGTGAGGAGCTCTGCTCTGAGGATGTACAGCTGACTGTATAGTGATGAGGGGTCTGGTGTCACACTGTGAGGAGCTCTGCTCTGAGGCTGAGGATGTACAGCTGACTGTATAGAGATGAGGGGTCTGGTGTCACACTGTGAGGAGCTCTGCTCTGAGGATGTACAGCTGACTGTATAGTGATGAGGGGTCTGGTGTCACACTGTGAGGAGCTCTGCTCTGAGGATATACAGCTGACTGTATAGTGGTGAGGGGTCTGGTGTCACACTGTGAGGAGCTCTGCTCTGAGGATGTACAGCTGGCTGTATAGTGATGAGAGGTCTGGTGTCACACTGTGAGGAGCTCCGTTCTGAGGATGTACAGCTGACTGTATAGTGATGAGAGGTCTGGTGTCACACTGTGAGGAGCTCTGCTCTGAGGATGTACAGCTGACTGTATAGTGATGAGGGGTCTGGTGTCACACTGTGAGGAGCTCTGCTCTGAGGATATACAGCTGACTGTATAGTGATGAGGGGTCTGGTGTCACACTGTGAGGAGCTCTGCTCTGAGGTTATACAGCTGACTGTATAGAGATGAGGGGTCTGGTGTCACACTGTGAGGAGCTCTGCTCTGAGGATGTACAGCTGACTGTATAGTGATGAGGGGTCTGGTGTCACACTGTGAGGAGCTCTGCTCTGAGGATGTACAGCTGACTGTATAGTGATGAGGGGTCTGGTGTCACACTGTGAGGAGCTCTGCTCTGAGGATGTACAGCTGACTGTATAGTGATGAGAGGTCTGGTGTCACACTGTGAGGAGCTCTGCTCTGAGGATGTACAGCTGACTGTATAGTGATGAGGTGTCTGGTGTCACACTGTGAGGAGCGCTGCTCTGAGAATGTACAGCTGACTGTATAGTGATGAGAGGTCTGGTGTCACACTGTGAGGAGCTCTGCTCTGAGGATGTACAGCTGACTGTATAGTGATGAGAGGTCTGGTGTCACTGTGAGGAGCGCTGCTCTGAGGATGTACAGCTGACTGTATAGTGATGAGGGGTCTGGTGTCACACTGTGAGGAGCGCTGCTTTGAGGATGTACAGCTGACTGTATAGTGATGAGAGGTCTGGTGTCACACTGTGAGGAACTCTGCTCTGAGGATGTACAGCTGACTGTATAGTGATGAGGGGTCTGGTGTCACACTGTGAGGAGCTCTGCTCTGAGAATGTACAGCTGACTGTATAGTGATGAGGGGTCTGGTGTCACACTGTGAGGAGCGCTGCTCTGAGAATATACAACTGACTGTATAGTGATGAGGGGTCTGGTGTCACACTGTGAGGAGCTCTGCTCTGAGGATGTACAGCTGACTGTATAGTGATGAGGGGTCTGGTGTTACACTGAGGAGCTCTGCTCTGAGGATGTACAGCTGACTGTATAGTGATGAGAGGTCTGGTGTCACACTGTGAGGAGCGCTGCTCTGAGGATGTACAGCTGACTGTATAGTGATGAGAGGTCTGGTGTCACACTGTGAGGAGCTCTGCTCTGAGGATATACAGCTGACTGTATAGTGATGAGGGGTCTGGTGTCACACTGTGAGGAGCGCTGCTCTGAGGATGTACAGCTGACTGTATAGTGATGAGGGGTCTGGTGTCACACTGTGAGGAGCGCTGCTCTGAGGATGTACAGCTGACTGTATAGTGATGTGGGGTCTGGTGTCACACTGAGCTCTGCTCTGAGGATGTACAGCTGACTGTATAGTGATGAGAGGTCTGGTGTCACACTGTGAGGAACTCTGCTCTGAGGATGTACAGCTGACTGTATAGTGATGAGGGGTCTGGTGTCACACTGTGAGGAGCGCTGCTCTGAGGATGTACAGCTGACTGTATAGTGATGAGGGGTCTGGTGTCACACTGTGAGGAGCTCTGCTCTGAGGATGTACAGCTGTCTGTATAGTGATGAGAGGTCTGGTGTCACACTGTGAGGAGCTCTGCTCTGAGGATTTACAGCTGACTGTATAGTGATGAGGGGTCTGGTGTCACACTGTGAGGAGCTCTGCTCTGAGGATGTACAGCTGACTGTATAGTGATGAGAGGTCTGGTGTCACACTGAGGAGCTCTGCTCTGAGGATGTACAGCTGACTGTATAGTGATGAGGGGTCTGGTGTCACACTGAGGAGCGCTGCTCTGAGGATGCACAGCTGACTGTATAGTGATGAGGGGTCTGGTGTCACACTGTGAGGAGCTCTGCTCTGAGGATGTACAGCTGACTGTATAGTGATGAGAGGTCTGATGTCACACTATGAGGAGCTCTGCTCTGAGGATGTACAGCTGACTGTATAGAGATGAGGGGTCTGGTGTCACACTGTGAGGAGCTCTGCTCTGAGGATGTACAGCTGACTGTATAGTGATGAGGGGTCTGGTGTCACACTGTGAGGAGCTCTGCTCTGAGGATATACAGCTGACTGTATAGTGATGAGGGGTCTGGTGTCACACTGTGAGGAGGTCTGCTCTGAGGATGTACAGCTGACTGTATAGTGATGAGGGGTCTGGTGTCACACTGTGAGGAGCTCTGCTCTGAGGATGTACAGCTGACTGTATAGTGATGAGAGGTCTGGTGTCACACTGAGGAGCGCTGCTCTGAGGATGTACAGCTGACTGTATAGTGGTGAGGGGTCTGGTGTCACACTGTGAGGAGCGCTGCTCTGAGGATGTACAGCTGACTGTATAGTGATGAGGGGTCTGGTGTCACACTGTGAGGAGCTCTGCTCTGAGGATGTACAGCTGACTGTATAGAGATGAGGGGTCTGGTGTCACACTGTGAGGAGCGCTGCTCTGAGGATATACAGCTGACTGTATAGTGATGAGGGGTCTGGTGTCACACTGTGAGGAGCTCTGCTCTGAGGATGTACAGCTGACTGTATAGTGATGAGGGGTCTGCTGTCACTCTGTGAGGAGCTCTGCTCTGAGGATGTACAGCTGACTACAGTGATGAGGGGTCTGGTGTCACACTGTGAGGAGCTCTGCTCTGAGGATATACAGCTGACTGTATAGTGATGAGGGGTCTGGTGTCACACTGTGAGGAGCGCTGCTCTGAGGATGTACAGCTGACTGTATAGTGGTGAGGGGTCTGGTGTCACACTGAGGAGCTCTGCTCTGAGGATATACAGCTGACTGTATAGTGATGAGGGGTCTGGTGTCACACTGTGAGGAGCTCTGCTCTGAGGATGTACAGCTGACTGTATAGTGATGAGGGGTCTGGTGTCACACTGTGAGGAGCTCTGCTCTGAGGATGTACAGCTGACTGTATAGTGATGAGAGGTCTGGTGTCACACTGTGAGGAGCTCTGCTCTGAGGATGTACAGCTGACTGTATAGTGATGAGTGGTCTGGTGTCACACTGTGAGGAGCTCTGCTCTGAGGATGTACAGCTGACTGTATAGTGATGAGAGGTCTGGTGTCACTGAGGAGCGCTGCTCTGAGGATGTACAGCTGACTGTATAGTGGTGAGGGGTCTGGTGTCACACTGAGGAGCTCTGCTCTGAGGATATACAGCTGACTGTATAGTGATGAGGGGTCTGGTGTCACACTGTGAGGAGCTCCGTTCTGAGGATGTACAGCTGACTGTATAGTGATGAGGGGTCTGGTGTCACACTGTGAGGAGCTCTGCTCTGAGGATGTACAGCTGACTGTATAGTGATGAGGGGTCTGGTGTCACACTGTGAGGAGCTCTGCTCTGAGGATGTACAGCTGACTGTATAGTGATGAGGGGTCTGGTGTCACACTGTGAGGAGCTCCGTTCTGAGGATGTACAGCTGACTGTATAGTGATGAGGGGTCTGGTGTCACACTGTGAGGAGCTCTGCTCTGAGGATGTACAGCTGACTGTATAGTGATGAGGGGTCTGGTGTCACACTGTGAGGAGCTCTGCTTTGAGGATGTACAGCTGACTGTATAGTGATGAGGGGTCTGGTGTCACACTGTGAGGAGCTCTGCTCTGAGGATGTACAGCTGACTGTATAGTGATGAGGGGTCTGGTGTCACACTGTGAGGTGCTCTGCTCTGAGGATGTACAGCTGACTGTATAGTGATGAGGGGTCTGGTGTCACACTGTGAGGAGCTCTGCTTTGAGGATGTACAGCTGACTGTATAGTGATGAGAGGTCTGGTGTCACACTGTGAGGAGCGCTGCTCTGAGGATGTACAGCTGACTGTATAGTGATGAGGGGACTGGTGTCACACTGTGAGAAGCTCTGCTCTGAGGATGTACAGCTGACTGTATAGTGATGAGGGGTCTAGTGTCACACTGTGAGGAGCGCTGCTCTGAGGATGTACAGCTGACTGTATAGTGATGAGGGGACTGGTGTCACACTGTGAGAAGCTCTGCTCTGAGGATGTACAGCTGACTGTATAGTGATGAGGGGTCTGGTGTCACACTGTGAGGAGCTCTGCTCTGAGGATATACAGCTGACTGTATAGTGATGAGGGGTATGGTGTCACACTGTGAGGAGCTCTGCTCTGAGGATGTACAGCTGACTATAGTGATGAGGGGTCCGGTGTCACACTGTGAGGAGCTCTGCTCTGAGGATGTACAGCTGACTGTATAGTGATGAGAGGTCTGATGTCACACTGTGAGGAGCTCTGCTCTGAGGATGTACATCTGACTGTATAGAGATGAGGGGTCTGGTGTCACACTGTGAGGAGCTCTGCTCTGAGGATGTACAGCTGACTGTATAGTGATGAGGGGTCTGGTGTCACACTGTGAGGAGCGCTGCTCTGAGGATATACAGCTGACTGTATAGTGATGAGGGGTCAGGTGTCACACTGTGAGGAGCTCTGCTCTGAGGATATACAGCTGACTGTATAGTGATGAGGGGTCTGGTGTCACACTGTGAGGAGCTCTGCTCTGAGGATGTACAGCTGACTGTATAGTGATGAGGGGTCTGGTGTCACACTGTGAGGAGCTCTGCTCTGAGGATATACAGCTGACTGTATAGTGATGAGGGGTCTGGTGTCACACTGTGAGGAGCGCTGCTCTGAGGATGTACAGCTGACTGTATAGTGATGAGAGGTCCGGTGTCACACTGTGAGGAGCTCTGCTCTGAGGATGTACAGCTGACTGTATAGTGATGAGGGGTCTGGTGTCACACTGTGAGGAGTGCTACTCTGAGAATGTACAGCTGACTGTATAGTGATGAGGGGCCTGGTGTCACACTGAGGAGCGCTGCTCTGAGGATGTACAGCTGACAGTATAGTGATGAGGTGTCTGGTGTCAGACTGTGAGGAGCGCTGCTCTGAGGATGTACAGCTGACTGTATAGTGATGAGGTGTCTGGTGTCACACTGTGAGGAGCTCTGCTCTGAGGATGTACAGCTGACTGTATAGTGGTGAGGGGTCTGGTGTCACACTGTGAGGAGCTCTGCTCTGAGGATATACAGCTGACTGTATAGTGATGAGGGGTCTGGTGTCACACTGTGAGGAGCTCTGCTCTGAGGATGTACAGCTGACTGTATAGTGATGAGGGGTCTGGTGTCACACTGTGAGGAGCGCTGCTCTGAGGATGTACAGCTGATTGTTTAGTGATGAGGGGTCTGGTGTCGCACTGAGGAGCGCTGCTCTGAGGATGTACAGCTGACTGTATAGTGATGAGAGGTCTGGTGTCACACTGTGAGGAACTCTGCTCTGAGGATGTACAGCTGACTGTATAGTGATGAGGGGTCTGGTGTCACACTGTGAGGAGCTCTGCTCTGAGGATATACAGCTGACTGTATAGTGATGAGGGGTCTGGTGTCACACTGTGAGGAGCTCTGCTCTGAGGATGTACAGCTGACTGTATAGTGATGAGGCGTCTGGTGTCACACTGAGGAGCGCTGCTCTGAGGATGTACAGCTGACTGTATAGTGATGAGGGGTCTGGTGTCACACTGTGAGGAGCTCTGCTCTGAGGATGTACAGCTGACTGTATAGTGATGAGAGGTCTGGTGTCACACTGTGAGGAGCTCTGCTCTGAGGATGTACAGCTGACTGTATAGTGATGAGGTGTCTGGTGTCACACTGTGAGGAGCGCTGCTCTGAGGATATACTGCAGACTGTATAGTGATGAGGGGTCTGGTGTCACACTGTGAGGAGCTCTGCTCTGAGTATATACAGCTGACTGTATAGTGATGAGGGGTCTGGTGTCACACCTCAGGGACTTCTACAATGAGGATGAACCCTATCTTCTGCCGGTTCCTCCAGGACTCCTCTGAGGTGGTCGACCATGAGGTGGACCTTGTAAAGGGTTTCATCCTCCTCCGATCAATGATCACTGAAGATGCAACGAGGACACCGAAAGTCAACAGGAGAACAACGGGGCAAATCACCATGAAGTCACCGGAGAAGCTCCTCACATCCAGTAATGCGTCACTAGTCAAGACGACTCGGCTACAGCACAGTCTGGTCTTATCTGTAGTAACATCTGGACGGTCAAGAAAGGAGACAGAAGTATCAACTTGTGGACACTTCCTAAGAAGAGCGCCATCACTGGAGGAGCACATCATGGTCGGAGGATTAGAAGGAGAAGGCAAAGAGAAAGACCAGCAACCTGATAGTTTCAGGCCATCAAGATAATGGTGGAGAAGACCCTGGTGACCGATCTAAGCCGCACAGGAACCGTCAAGTCACCATGGCTCGAGACCGAGCTGAAGGCCTTTAATAATTATTATAATAGAAGCAAGGGTTTGACCACTACATGACCCTTGTGCATCAGGCCCCCTTCCTGATAACAAGTAAGTAGTGAGGATTATCTGATGGATCGCAGACCAGGACCGTCCGACAGAGGAATCATGGGATATGACTGATTTATGGCCACTGGAGATAACTGATCATCTTTAGCCTCAGCGTGAACAGAAAGAGAAGCTGATCACTTCGGTCCAGACTCCAGTTATGAACATTGGGTTTTGATGAACAGCGTAGACATGACCGATATGATAGTCATATTTTCTCAGTCGTGACGAACTTAACACATTGTCTTACATCGCTGGGCGGTGGAGACAACACCTCCAAATGAATACCGCTCAGATAGATGATGCTATCCATGCCATGTCTCCCTTCTATAGGAAGGTAAAATTGGGATGGGAAAAACATAACAGTAATATCTCCCACTAGAACCTCCAGGGCGAAGATATCCCTTCATAAGAGTCAGATCCAACCCTGCTACATCAGGATTAGTAATTTTCTTCAGTTTATCCTTTTATTTTATGTAATTGTATATATCGTATTGTTTTGTTTCAATTTTGTATCATCTTGTATATTTTTATAAACACTGCCTACCTTTCTGGATTAAATATAAAATGTAAGGGATCCCTCAGAGCAGCGCTCCCTGCAGTGTAATGTATGGTCAGTCTCGATCTGATCTGCTGCTTCTATCCGCAGTGTGAAATGGGAAGAGTACCATCCACATGACAGCCCACACCAGACAGCCAAGAAGAGGCCAAGGGTGGAGGAGGAGAGTGATGACTACAGAGACATCAAGAAGACAAGGGGTGTCCACAGACTGACCACCGAAAACAGCAGGGAGGCGACACCCGTGGAGCATGATATCCCAGTGAGGCCAAAAAAGAAGGATAAGGGCGAGGTGACCCTCGAGGAGCGGGAGGTCGGGGAACGTCCCAAAAAGGAAGTTAGAAAGCTGCTCAAGAAGAAGAGGAAGGGGACCCCCGAGGAGGAGGTCAGAGACCAGATAAAGAAGAAGGGGAAGGAGACCCCCGAGGAGGAGGTCACAGAGCGGCCCAAGAAGAAAGGCAAGGAGACTCCCAAGAAGGAGGTGAGACCGCGGCCCAAGAAAAAAGGCAATGAGAACCCCGAGGAGGATGTGAGACAGCGGCCAAAAAAGAAGGAGAAGGGGGCCCCTGAGGAGGTGGTCAGAGAGCAGCCGAGGACTAAGGAAGGCAAGGAGGCCTCTTCACAGGAGGATGAGAGTGATGACTGTTGGGACCTCAGGAAGAAACGAGGTGACCACATCAGGGCTTCCAAGAGAACCAAGAAGATGGAAGAAAGGAGCGCAGAGGAGGAGATCAGCAAGAAGAGCAAGGGGGTGGCGGCTCCAGTGGGGGAGGAGACGACGAGGGGCCCACGTCAGGAGTCCATGAAGAAACCTGGGAAATACGGTGTCTCCAAGGAACTGGAGACTAAGAAGCTTCTTACCCCAGGTGGTCCCCTCAGCGCAGCCCACCAGACGGCTCCAGACCTTACCCAGAAAGAGGAGACCTCGTCCTCATCATCTGACCAGGAGGACGGGGATCTGAGCAGGAGGGCAGGATGCAGACCCCCAGTGATGGCTCAGCAAACCAACGGCTCTTCCAGCCCAGACCTTCTCGGCACCAAGAAGCCCTTGATCTCCTCTCCTAAATATAATGGCCATGTGGCCCAGGGCGCCGCTCCGCACAGAGCTCTTCTGCAGACTGCGGGACGCGGTGCTGGCAGAGGGCAGGGCACAGACAACCTGCCCTGGAGGGGCCGAGGATTCCGAGGTCGAGGGGAGTCACAGCCCCAAAATCACTTCTTCTACAGCCCCGAGACGATAAAAGAGCAGCAGCTGAACGAGGACGCGAGCAACGTGTCTGTACTGATCCAGGTGAGTCCCTGAGAGCGCGCTCCCCCCCCCGCCATGAGGTCCCTGAAAGCGCGCCCCCCCAGCCACGAGGTCCCTGAAAGCACGTGCCCACTGCACTGTATGATCACTGGATGTCTGTCTCCCCCCCCCCCCCCCCCCCCCCCACCTCTATGTAATGGTACATTCCTCCCCTATGTTTCGCCCGTGGGGTCCATCTGTTACTAGTGACTTCATTACTCTGATTTTTCCCAGAATCCCCCAGAAGCTGTGAATAAAGACTACAGCGCTCTCCCGCTCCTCGCTGCTCCGCCGCAACCCGGGAAGATCATCGCCTTCAAAGTAAGATGTGAGCAGTGACTGTAGGGGCGACAGAGACCCTGGGTGTCAGAGCCAGTGACGGTGGTGATAGTGATAGGTGGTGGATCTCGAGGGGTGGATCATACAAGTGTCCATGTGAGTGGCCGCACTCGCCTCTTACTGTAGACTGTCACTTGTTCTCCTATATCTTGGCCACTAGATGTCGCTGTCAGGATTTGTCAGGGATTCGCGCACGCACTATCCCGATTACTCACTACGTAGCTATCGGCAAGCGACCAGTGAGCGTATGGCGTATACACCTCCGGATTCCAACGCATGGAATATGTGTATACGCCCCTGTACGGTCACTGCCAGCTTCACGATAGCCCTATTACGATTATTGTCTGCCACCACCATCCAGATTTGAAATATAATACAGGCCTGGCCGGACGCCTGCGTTTTGGTAGCGTATATGGCTTCGGGGGAGGAACGATTACAGGACAAAAGAAACAGAACTATTAAATTTTATATTTAATCTAAAAGGGGGGCAGTGTTTATGAAAAATATACAAAAGGTTTTACAAAGGGGGACAATCAGTACAGAATATACAGTTACACAAATAAAATGGGATTAAAGAAGAAACTTACTATACAGTTCGCAGAGACGACTCCGTTGAGCTGGAGGGGAGGCGCTCCAATTGACCCTTATCAAACGTGACTCGTGCTATATGAAATATATACTCCCGGCATGAGTACTGACCCATCCTCGGCTGGATCTTTTATGCCGAAGTGGGCGGTGGGACCTGCCCAAACATCACGTGGTCGGGGCTCCACTCTTCATGTTTTTATTAAAATAAAAATAACTCCTCGCGGGTTGATCGCAGAAGCGCACGAGTAATACCATATTTTCCATAATGAATTTACCTTTCTTTAGAAACCACACATGATATAGCTGCAGTCTGTTATTTTGTACTTTTGCATTACATCTCCCCGGAAGGGCGTACAGATTCAGAAAATTAGGCGTATTGTTCCTTAGCTAACCCTGCCACTAAAAATGTGTCCCATTATTATCAAAAGTATAGAACTTCCGATATTCCATATTTTGTGTCTGTGCCTTTGAGACTGTAGATTTCTCTTGAGCAAATGGGGGTGAGGGAGATTTCTTTTGAAGACAGGAACTGCATCCTTCTCACCTAGGTGTATATTTATCACTGGTCTGTTCTGTTAGGTTAGGGGCTCCTTTTGTACTAGCATTTGCATATTAGCCACTTCTCCTGTGTGTGCTAATTTGCATATGAACAGCTCCTTAGATGGTGACCTTCTTTGACATGTGGTATAGAGGAGGGGGGAATGAGTGGTTTCAGGGGGAGAGAGAAAATCTTAATATTTTCTATGACAGTCACTAATTGCGGATAGACTCTGTCGCGTCCGGCAGCTGTGACATCTACTGGCCAGACATGGAAGAACAAGGTAGACAGGGTGGTCAGCAGTCATCGCTGGTGAGGCGACGATAGCTGTCCCCAGGAGTGAGCTGTCCTCTGGACACTGACCCCTCACCCCCCCACAGACACTGACCCCCCCCTTCCCCCGGATACTGATCTCCCCCCCCCCCCATTCCTTCCCTCCCTCCCGGACACTAATCTTCCCCCGGACACTGATCCCCCCCCCCCCCTTCCTTCCCTCCCTCCCTGGACACTGATCCCCCCCCCCCTTCCTTCCCTCCCTGAACACTGACCCCCCCCCCTTCCTTCCCTCCCTCCCTGGACACTGATTCCCCCCCCCCTTCCCTCCCTCCCTGGACACTGATTCCCCCCCCCTTCCCTCCCTCCCTGGACACTGATTCCCCCCCCCTTCCCTCCCTCCCTGGACACTGATTCCCCCCCCCCTTCCTTCCCTCCCTCCCTGGACACTGATCCCCCGCCCCCTTCCTTCCCTCCCTCCCTGGACACTGATCCCCCCCCCCCCTTCCCTCCCTCCCTGGACACTGATCCCCCCCCCCTTCCTTCCCTCCCTCCCTGGACACTGATCCCCCTTCCTTCCCTCCCTCCCTCCCTGGACACTGATCCCCCCCCCCCCCTTTCTTCCCTCCCTCCCTGGACACTGATCCCCCCCCCCTTTCTTCCCTCCCTGGACTCTGATTCCCCTTTCCCTGGACACTGATCCCCCCCCTTCACTCCCTCCCTGGACACTGATCCCCCTTCCTTCCCTCCCTCCCTGGACACTGATCCCCCTTCCTTCCCTCCCTCCCTGGACACTGATCCCCCCTTCCTTCCTTCCCTCCCTCCCTGGACACTGATCCCCCTTCCTTCCCTCCCTCCCTGGACACTGATCCCCCCTTCCTTCCTTCCCTCCCTCCCTGGACACTGATCCCCCTTCCTTCACTCCCTCCCTGGACACTGATCCCCCTTCCTTCACTCCCTCCCTGGACACTGATCCCCCTTCCTTCCTTCCCTCCCTCCCTGGACACTGATCCCCCCCTTCCTTCCTTCCCTCCCTCCCTGGACACTGATCCCCCCCCTTCCTTCCTTCCCTCCCTCCCTGGACACTGATCCCCTCCCTTCTTTCCCTCCCTCCCTGGACACTGATCCCCCCCCCCCTTCCCTCCCTCCCTGGACACTGATCCCCCTTCCTTCCCTCCCTCCCTGGACACTGATCCCCCCTTCCTTCCTTCCTTCCCTCCCTCCCTGGACACTGATCCCCCCTTCCTTCCTTCCTTCCCTCCCTCCCTGGACACTGATCCCCCCCCCCTTCCTTCTTTCCCTCCCTCCCTGGACACTGATCCCCCTTCCTTCCCTCCCTCCCTGGACACTGATCCCCCTTCCTTCCCTCCCTCCCTGGACACTGATCCCCCTTCCTTCCCTCCCTCCCTGGACACTGATCCCCCCCCCCTTCCTTCCCTCCCTCCCTGGACACTGATTCCCCCCCCCCTTCCTTCCCTCCCTCCCTGGACACTGATCCCCCCCCCCCCCTTCCTTCCCTCCCTCCCTGGACACTGATCCCCCCCCCCCTTCCTTCCTTCCCTCCCTCCCTGGACACTGATCCCCCTTCCTTCCCTCCCTGGACACTGATCCCCCCCCCCTTCCTTCCCTCCCTCCCTGGACACTGATTCCCCCCCCCCCCTTCCTTCCCTCCCTCCCTGGACACTGATCCCCCCCCCTTCCTTCCCTCCCTCCCTGGACACTGATCCCCCCCCCCCTTCCTTCCCTCCCTCCCTGGACACTGATCCCCCCCTTCCTTCCTTCCCTCCCTCCCTGGACACTGATCCCCCCCCCTTCCCTCCCTCCCTGGACACTGATCCCCCCCCCTTCCCTCCCTCCCTGGACACTGATCCCCCCCCCTTCCCTCCCTCCCTGGACACTGATCCCCCCCCTTCCTTCCTTCCTTCCCTCCCTCCCTGGACACTGATCCCCCCCTTCCTTCCTTCCCTCCCTCCCTGGACACTGATCCCCCTTCCTTCCCTCCCTGGACACTGATCCCCCCCCCTTCCTTCCCTCCCTCCCTGGACACTGATTCCCCCCCCCCCCTTCCTTCCCTCCCTCCCTGGACACTGATCCCCCCCCTTCCTTCCTTCCCTCCCTCCCTGGACACTGATCCCCCTTCCTTCCTTCCCTCCCTCCCTGGACACTGATCCCCCCCCCCCTTTCCTTCCCTCCCTCCCTGGACACTGATCCCCCCCCCCCCTTCCTTCCCTCCCTCCCTGGACACTGATCCCCATCCCCCCCCTTCCTTCCCTCCCTCCCTGGACACTGATCCCCATCCCCCCCCCCTTCCTTCCCTCCCTCCCTGGACACTGATCCCCCCCCCCCCCCCTTTCCTTCCCTCCCTCCCTGGACACTGATCCCCCCCCCCCTTTCCTTCCCTCCCTCGACACTGATCCCCCCCCCCTTTCCTTCCCTCCCTCCCTGGACACTGATCCCCCCCCCCTTCCTTCCCTCCCTCCCTGGACACTGATCCCCCCCCCCCCTTTCCTTCCCTCCCTCCCTGGACACTGATCCCCCCCCCCCCTTTCCTTCCCTCCCTCCCTGGACACTGATCCCCCCCCCCCTTTCCTTCCCTCCCTCCCTGGACACTGATCCCCCCCCCCCTTCCTTCCCTCCCTCCCTGGACACTGATCCCCCTTCCTTCCCTCCCTGGACACTGATCCCCCCCCCCCCTTCCTTCCCTCCCTCCCTGGACACTGATCCCCCTTCCTTCCCCCCCCCCCCCTTCCTTCCCTCCCTCCCTGGACACTGATCCCCCCCCCCTTCCTTCCCTCCCTCCCTGGACACTGATCCCCCTTCCCTCCCTCCCTGGACACTGATCCCCCCCCTTCCTTCCCTCCCTCCCTGGACACTGATCCCCCTTCCTTCCCTCCCTCCCTCCCTGGACACTGATCCCCCCCCCCCTTTCTTCCCTCCCTCCCTGGACACTGATCCCCCCCCCCCCCCTTTCTTCCCTCCCTGGACTCTGATTCCCCCTTCCCTGGACACTGATCCCCCCCTTCCCTCCCTCCCTCCCTGGACACTGATCCCCCCCCCCTTCCCTCCCTCCCTGGACACTGATCCCCCCCCCCCTTCCCTCCCTCCCTGGACACTGATCCCCCCCTTCCCTCCCTCCCTGGACACTGATCCCCCCCCCTTCCCTCCCTCCCTGGACACTGATCCCCCTTCCTTCCCTCCCTCCCTGGACACTGATCCCCCTTCCTTCCCTCCCTCCCTCCCTGGACACTGATCCCCCCTTCCTTCCTTCCCTCCCTCCCTGGACACTGATCCCCCTTCCTTTCCTCCCTCCCTGGACACTGATCCCCCCTTCCTTCCTTCCCTCCCTCCCTGGACACTGATCCCCCTTCCTTCACTCCCTCCCTGGACACTGATCCCCCTTCCCTCCCTCCCTGGACACTGATCCCCCTTCCTTCCTTCCTTCCTTCCCTCCTTCCCTGGACACTGATCCCCCCCCCCCTTCCTTCCTTCCCTCCCTCCCTGGACACTGATCCCCCCCCCCCTTCCTTCCCTCCCTCCCTGGACACTGATCCCCCCCCTTCCCTCCCTCCCTGGACACTGATCCCCCCCCCCTTCCCTCCCTCCCTGGACACTGATCCCCTCCCTTCTTTCCCTCCCTCCCTGGACACTGATCCCCCCCCTTCCCTCCCTCCCTGGACACTGATCCCCCTTCCTTCCCTCCCTCCCTCCCTGGACACTGATCCCCCCCTTTCCTTCCTTCCTTCCCTCCCTCCCTCCCTGGACACTGATCCCCCCTTCCTTCCTTCCTTCCCTCCCTCCCTCCCTGGACACTGATCCCCCCTTCCTTCCTTCCTTCCCTCCCTCCCTCCCTGGACACTGATCCCCCCTTCCTTCCTTCCTTCCCTCCCTCCCTGGACACTGATCCCCCCCTTCCCTCCCTCCCTGGACACTGATCCCCCCCCTTCCTTCCTTCCCTCCCTCCCTGGACACTGATCCCCCCCCTTCCTTCCTTCCCTCCCTCCCTGGACACTGATCCCCCTTCCTTCCCTCCCTGGACACTGATCCCTTCCTTCCCTCCCTCCCTGGACACTGATCCCCCCCCCCCCCCTTCCTTCCCTCCCTCCCTGGACACTGATCCCCCCCTTCCTTCCTTCCCTCCCTCCCTGGACACTGATCCCCCCTTCCTTCCTTCCCTCCCTCCCTGGACACTGATCCCCCTTCCTTCCCTCCCTGGACACTGATCCCCCCCCCCCCCTTCCTTCCCTCCCTCCCTGGACACTGATTCCCCCCCCCCCTTTCCTTCCCTCCCTCCCTGGACACTGATCCCCCCCCCCCCCTTCCTTCCCTCCCTCCCTGGACACTGATCCCCATCCCCCCCCCCTTCCTTCCCTCCCTCCCTGGACACTGATCCCCCCCCCCCTTTCCTTCCCTCCCTCCCTGGACACTGATCCCCCCCCCCCCTTCCTTCCCTCCCTGGACACTGATCCCCCCCCCCCCTTCCTTCCCTCCCTCCCTGGACACTGATCCCCCCCCCCCCCCTTCCTTCCCTCCCTCCCTGGACACTGATCCCCCCCCCCCTTCTTTCCCTCCCTCCCTGGACACTGATCCCCCCCCCCCTTCCTTCCCTCCCTCCCTGGACACTGATCCCCCCCCCCCCTTCCTTCCCTCCCTCCCTGGACACTGATCCCCCCCCCCCTTCCTTCCCTCCCTCCCTGGACACTGATCCCCCCCCCCCCCCTTCCTTCCCTCCCTCCCTGGACACTGATCCCCCCCCCCCTTCCTTCCCTCCCTCCCTGGACACTGATCCCCCCCCCCCCCCTTCCTTCCCTCCCTCCCTGGACACTGATCCCCCCCCCCCCCTTCCTTCCCTCCCTCCCTGGACACTGATCCCCCCCCCCTTTCCTTCCCTCCCTCCCTGGACACTGATCCCCCCCCCCCCCTTCCTTCCCTCCCTCCCTGGACACTGATCCCCCCCCCCCCCTTCCTTCCCTCCCTCCCTGGACACTGATCCCCCCCCCCTTTCCTTCCCTCCCTCCCTGGACACTAATCCCCCCCCCCCCTTCCTTCCCTCCCTGGACACTGATCTGCCTGCCCCCGTATCACACTCACGCTCCTCCTCCACTGGCCAGTCCTGGGAAAGCTTGGTGACAGTGTACAATGTGATGTCATCAGGACTGTGATCTGGAAACTCCTCTGTTCCTCTTCTTACAGCTGCTGGAGCTGACGGAGAACTACAGCCCGGAGGTGTCCGACTACAAGGTAAAGGGGCTCCTGGGTGCAGCCTCGTAGTAAGGGACGGTGGAGGGTCCCAGCTTCTCCTACTATATAATGTGTCTGGTGTTTCCGCACAGGAGGGTCGGGTCCTGAGCTACGATGCCGTCAGTCAGGAGCTGGAGGTGGAGGTCCTCTCACAGCAGAAGAGTAAGTGCCGGGGCCACATTTGTGACTAGTCAGTCTCCCCCGTTGTTTCTCCCCGTCTTGGTAACAGCTATAACGGCAGCTTTAGTGTTTGTCACTTGTGCCCCCAAAACTATATCCCAAAATCCTCTTTTTGGAGTGGCCTTCAGCCTTTTGTATTCTGCCCTCAGGCTGTTGTCCTCCTTTGTGGCCCATGTACTCCTCACCGTCGCCCTAAGGCTGACGTCCATCTCAATGCCACTTACCCCATATTTCTTGTCTGACGTTCCCCTCTGTTACCCCCATATTTCGGGCCTGGCACCGCGTTCTGATTGGTTTCTCTGTCTACAGAGAAGGAGCCGGGGAAGTTTGACCTGATCTATGAAGGAGAAGATGGGATGGATATCGTGGAATACGCGGTGCCCCAGGAGAGTAAGGTGCGAAGGATGAGCGTAGTATGTATAATGCCGGGGGGAGTATTATATACCGTCTGTAGAGCACATAGGACTGGAGATCCGGGGAGGGAGGAGTATTATATACTGTCTGTAGAGCACACAGGGCTGGAATTCGAGTGAGGGAGGAGTATTATATACGGTCTGTAGAGCACACAGGGCTGGAGCTCGGGAGAGGGAGGAGTTTTATATACTGTCTGTAGAGCACATAGGGCTGGAGCTCGGGGGAGGGAGGAGTATTATATACTGTCTGTAGAGCACACAGGGCTGGAGCTCGGGGGAGGGATGAGTATTACATACTGTCTGTAGAGCACACAGGGCTGGAGCTCGGGGGAGGGAGGAGTATTATATACCGTCTGTAGAGCACACAGGGCTGGAGCTCGGGAGAGGGAGGAATATTATATACCGTCTGTAGAGCACACAGGACTGGAGCTCGGGGGAGGGAGGAGTATTATATACAGTCTGTAGAGCACACAGGGCTGGAGCTCGGGGGAGGTTGGCGTATTATATACTGTCTGTAGAGCACACAGGACTGGAGCTCGGGGGAGGGAGGAGTATTATATACTGTCTGTAGAGCACATAGGGCTGGAGCTCGGGGGAGGGAGGAGTATTATATACTGTCTGTATAGCACACAGGGCTAGAGCCCGGGGGAGGGAGGTGTATTATATACCGTCTGTTGAGCACACAGGGCTGGAGCTCGGGGGAGTGAGGAATATTATATACTGTCTGTAGAGGACACAGGGCTGGTGCTCGGGGGAGGGAGGAGTATTATTCTGTCTGTACTGCACACAGGGCTGGAGCTCGGGGGAGTGAGGAGTATTATATACTGTCTGTAGAGCACACAGGGCTGGAGCTCGGCGGAGGGAGGAGTATTATATACTTTCTGTAGAGCACACAGGGCTGGAGCTCTGGGGAGGGAGGAGTATTATATACTGTTGAGCACACAGGGCTGAAGCTCGGGGGAGGGAGGAGTATTATATACTGTCTGTAGAGCACACAGGGCTGGAGCTCATGGGAGGGAGAAGTATTATATACTGTCTGTAGAGCACACAGGGCTGGAGCTCATGGGAGGGAGAAGTATTATATACTGTCTGTAGAGCACACAGGGCTGGAGCTCATGGGAGGGAGGAGTACTATATACCGTCTGTAGAGCACACAGGGCTGGAGCTCTGGGGAGGCAGGAGTATTATATACTGTCTGTAGAGCACACAGGGCTGGTGCTCGGGGGAGGCAGGAGTATTATATACTGTCTGTAGAGGACACAGGGCTGGAGCTCGGGGGAGTGAGGAGTATTATATACTGTCTGTGGAGCACACAGGGCTGGAGCTCGGGGGAGGGAGGAGTATTATATACTGTCTGTAGAGCACACAGGGCTGGAGCTCGGGGGAGGGAGGAGTATTATATACTGTAAGTAGAGCACACCGGGCTGGAGCTCGGGGGAGGCAGGAGTATTATATATTGTCTGTAGAGCACACAGGGCTGGAGCTCGGGGGAGGGAGGAGTATTATATACTGTCTGTAGAGCACACAGGGCTGTAGCTCGGGGGAAGGGAGGAGTATTATATACTGTCTGTAGAGCACATAGGGCTGGAGCTCGGGTGAGGGAAGAGTATTATATACTGTCTGTAGAGCACATAGGGATGGAGCTCGGGGGAGGGAGGAGTATTATATACTGTCTGTAGAGCACATAGGGCTGGAGCTCGGGGGAGGGAGGAGTATTATATACTGTCTGTAGAGCACATAGGGCTGGAGCTCGGGGGAGGGAGGAGTATTATATACTGTCTGTACAGCACACAGGGCTGGAGCTCGGGGGAGGGAGGAGTATTATATACTGTCTGTACAGCACACAGGGCTGGAGCTCGGGGGAGGGAGGAGTATTATATACCGTCTGTAGAGCACACAGGGCTGGAGCTCGGGGGAGGGAAGAGTGTTATATACTGTCTGTAGAGGACACAGGGCTTGAGCTCGGGGGAGGGAGGAGTGTTATATACTGTCTGTAGAGGACACTGGGCTGGTGCTCGGGGGAGGGAGGAGTATTATATACTGTCTGTAGAGCTCATAGGGCTGGAGCTCGGGGGAGGGAAGAGTATTATATACTGTCTGTAGAGCACACAGGGCTGGAGCTCGGGGAAGGGAGGAGTATTATATACTGTCTGTAGAGCACATAGGGCTGGAGCTCAGGGGAAGGAGGAGTATTATATACTGTCTGTAGAGCACATAGGGCTGGAGCTCGGGGAGGGAGGAGTATTATATACTGTCTGTACAGCACACGGGGCTGGAGCTCGGGGGAGGGAGGAGTATTGTATACTGTCTGTAGAGCACACAGGGCTGGAGCTCGGGGGAGGGAGCAGTATTATATACTGTCTGTAGAGCACACAGGGCTGGAACTCGGGTGAGGGAGGAGTATTATATACTGTCTGTAGAGCACACAGGGCTGGAGCTTGGGGGAGGGAGGAGTACTATATACTGTCTGTAGAGCACACAGGGCTGGAGCTCGGGGGAGGGATGAGTATTATATACTGTCTGTAGAGCACACAGGGCTGGAGCTTGGGGGAGTGAGGAGTATTATATACTGTCTGTAGAGCACACAGGGCTGGAGCTCGGGGGAGGGAGGAGTATTATATACTGTCTGTAGAGCACACATGGCTGGAGCTCGGGTGAGGGAGGAGTATTGTATACTGTCTGTAGAGCACACAGGGCTGGAGCTCGGGGGAGGGAGGAGTATTATATACTGTCTGTAGAGCACACAGGGCTGGAGCTCGGGGGAGGGTGGAGTATTATATGCTGTCTGTAGAGCACACAGGGCTTGAGCTCGGGGGAGGGAGGAGTATTATATACTGTCTGTAGAGCACACAGGGCTGGAGCTCGGGGGAGGGAGGAGTATTATATACTGTCTGTAGAGCACACAGGGCTGGAGCTCGGGGGAGGGAGGAGTATTATATACTGTCTGTAGAGCACACAAGTTTGGAGCTCTGGGGAGGGAGGAGTATTACATACTGTCTGTAGAGCACACAGGGCTGGAGCTCGGGGGAGGGAGGAGTATTATATACTGTCTGTAGAGCACACAGGGCTGGAGCTCGGGGGAGGGAGGAGTATTATATACTGTCTGTACAGCACACAGGGCTGGAGCTCGGGGGAGGGAGGAGTATTATATACTGTCTGTAGCGCACACAGGGCTGTAGCTCGGGGGAGGGAGGAGTATTATATACTGTCTGTACAGCACACAGGGCTAGAGCCCGGGGGAGGGAGGTGTATTATATACTGTCTGTAGAGCACACAGGGCTGGAGCTCGGGGGAGGGAGGAGTATTATATACTGTCTGTAGAGCACACAGGGCTAGAGTCCGGGGGAGGGAGGTGTATTATATACTGTCTGTAGAGCACACAGGGCTGGAGCTCGGGGGAGGGAGGAGTATTATATACTCACTGTAGAGCACACAGGGCTGGAGCTTGGGAGAGGGAGAAGTTTTATATACTGTCTGTAGAGCACATAGGGCTGGAGCTCGGGGGAGGGAGGAGTATTATATACGGTCTGTAGAGCTCACAGGGCTGGAGCTCGGGGGAGGGAGGAGTATTATATACTGTCTGTAGAGCACACAGGGCTGGAATTCGAGTGAGGGAGGAGTATTATATACGGTCTGTAGAGCACACAGGGCTGGAGCTCGGGAGAGGGAGGAGTTTTATATACTGTCTGTAGAGCACATAGGGCTGGAGCTCGGGGGAGGGAGGAGTATTATATACTGTCTGTAGAGCACACAGGGCTGGAGCTCGGGGGAGGTGTGTTATAAGATAATACTGAGTATTATTCTGTCTGTAGCTCACACAGGGCTGGAGCTCGGGGGAGGGAGGAGTATTATATACTCACTGTAGAGCAAACAGGGCTGGAGCTCAGGGGAGGGAGGAGTATTATATACTGTCTGTAGAGCACACAGGGCTGGAGCTCGGGGGAGGGAGGAGTATTATATACTGTCTGTAGAGCACACAGGGCTGGAGCTCGGGGGAGGGAGGAGTATTATATACTGTCTGTAGAGCACACAGGGCTGGAGCTCGGGGGAGGGAGGAGTATTATATACTGTCTGTAGAGCACACAGGGCTGGAGCTCTGGGGAGGGAGGAGTTTTATATACGGTCTGTAGAGCACACAGGGCTGGAGCTCGGGGGAGGGAGGAGTATTATATACTCACTGTAGAGCACACAGGGCTGGAGCTCGGGGGAGGGAGGAGTTTTATATACTGTCTGAAGAGCACACAGGGCTGGAGCTCGGGGGAGGGAGGAGTATTATATACGGTCTGTAGAGCACACAGGGATGGAGCTCGGGGGAGGGAGGAGTATTATATACTGTCTGTAGATCACACAGGGGTGGAGCTCGGGGGAGGGAGGAGTATTATATACTGTCTGTAGAGCACACAGGGCTGGAGCTCGGGGGAGGGAGGGGTATTATATACTGTCTGTAGATCACACAGGGCTGGAGCTCGGGGGAGGGAGGAGTATTATATACTGTCTGTAGAGCACACAGGGCTGGAGCTCGGGGGAGGGAGGAGTATTATATACTGTCTGTAGAGCACACAGGGCTGGAGCTCGGAGGAGGGAGGAGTATTATATACTGTCTGTAGAGCACATAGGGCTGGAGCTCTGGGGAGGGAGGAGTATTACATACTGTCTGTAGAGCACACAGGGCTGGAGCTCGGGGGAGGAAGGAGTATTATATACTGTCTGTAGAGCACATAGGGCTGGAGCTCGGGGGAGGGAGGAGTATTATATACTGTCTGTAGAGCACACAGGGCGGGAGCTCGGGGGAGGGAGGAGTATTATATACTGTCTGTAGCGCACACAGGGCTGGAGCTCGGGGAGGGAGGAGTATTATATACTGTCTGTAGAGCACACAGGGCTGGAGCTTGGGGGAGTGAGGAGTATTATATACTGTCTGTAGAGCACACAGGGCTGGAGCTCGGGGGAGGGAGGAGTATTATATACTGTCTGTAGAGCACACATGGCTGGATCTCGGGTGAGGGAGGAGTATTGTATACTGTCTGTAGAGCACACAGGGCTGGAGCTCGGGGGAGGGAAGAGTATTATATACTGTCTGTAGAGCACACAGGGCTGGAGCTCGGGGGAGGGTGGAGTATTATATACTGTCTGTAGAGCACACAGGGCTTGAGCTCGGGGGAGTGAGGAGTATTATATACTGTCTGTAGAGCACACAGGGCTGGAGCTCGGGGGAGGGAGGAGTATTATATACTGTCTGTAGAGCACACATGGCTGGAGCTCGGGTGAGGGAGGAGTATTGTATACTGTCTGTAGAGCACACAGGGCTGGAGCTCGGGGGAGGGAGGAGTATTATATACTGTCTGTAGAACACACAGGGCTGGAGCTCGGGGGAGGGAGGAGTATTATATACTGTCTGTAGAGCACACAGGGCTTGAGCTCGGGGGAGGGAGGAGTATTATATACTGTCTGTAGAGCACACAGGGCTGGAGCTCGGGGGAGGGAGGAGTATTATATACTGTCTGTAGAGCACACAGGGCTGGAGCTCGGGGGAGGGAGGAGTATTATATACTGTCTGTAGAGCACACAAGTTTGGAGCTCTGGGGAGGGAGGAGTATTACATACTGTCTGTAGAGCACACAGGGCTGGAGCTCGGGTGAGGGAGGAGTATTGTATACTGTCTGTAGAGCACACAGGGCTGGAGCTCGGGGGAGGGAGGAGTATTATATACTGTCTGTAGAGCACACAGGGCTGGAGCTCGGGGGAGGGTGGAGTATTATATACTGTCTGTAGAGCACACAGGGCTTGAGCTCGGGGGAGGGAGGAGTATTATATACTGTCTGTAGAGCACACAGGGATGGAGCTCGGGGGAGGGAGGAGTATTATATACTGTCTGTAGAGCACACAGGGCTGGAGCTCGGGGGAGGGAGGAGTATTATATACTGTCTGTAGAGCACACAAGTTTGGAGCTCTGGGGAGGGAGGAGTATTACATACTGTCTGTAGAGCACACAGGGCTGGAGCTCGGGGGAGGGAGGAGTATTATATACTGTCTGTAGAGCACACAGGGCTGGAGCTCGGGGGAGGGAGGAGTATTATATACTGTCTGTAGAGCACACAGGGCTGGAGCTCGGGGGAGGGAGGAGTATTATATACTGTCTGTAGCGCACACAGGGCTGGAGCTCGGGGGAGGGAGGAGTATTATATACTGTCTGAACAGCACACAGGGCTAGAGCCCGGGGGAGGGAGGTGTATTATATACTGTCTGTAGAGCACATAGGGCTGGAGCTCGGGGGAGGGAGGAGTATTATATACTGTCTGTAGAGCACACAGGGCTAGAGCCCGGGGGAGGGAGGTGTATTATATACTGTCTGTAGAGCACACAGGGCTGGAGCTCGGGGGAGGGAGGAGTATTATATACTCACTGTAGAGCACACAGGGCTGGAGCTCGGGAGAGGGAGGAGTTTTATATACTGTCTGTAGAGCACATAGGGCTGGAGCTCGGGGGAGGGAGGAGTATTATATACGGTCTGTAGAGCTCACAGGGCTGGAGCTCGGGGGAGGGAGGAGTATTATATACTGTCTGTAGAGCACACAGGGCTGGAATTCGAGTGAGGGAGGAGTATTATATACGGTCTGTAGAGCACACAGGGCTGGAGCTCGGGAGAGGGAGGAGTTTTATATACTGTCTGTAGAGCACATAGGGCTGGAGCTCGGGGGAGGGAGGAGTATTATATACTGTCTGTAGAGCACACAGGGCTGGAGCTCGGTGGAGGTGTGTTATAAGATAATACTGAGTATTATTCTGTCTGTAGCTCACACAGGGCTGGAGCTCGGGGGAGGGAGGAGTATTATATACTCACTGTAGAGCAAACAGGGCTGGAGCTCAGGGAAGGGAGGAGTATTATATACTGTCTGTAGAGCACACAGGGCTGGAGCTCGGGGGAGGGAGGAGTATTATATACTGTCTGTAGAGCACACAGGGCTGGAGCTCGGGGGAGGGAGGAGTATTATATACTGTCTGTAGAGCACACAGGGCTGGAGCTCGGGGGAGGGAGGAGTATTATATACTGTCTGTAGAGCACACAGGGCTGGAGCTCGGGGGAGGGAGGAGTTTTATATACTGTCTGTAGAGCACACAGGGCTGGAGCTCGGGGGAGGGAGGAGTATTATATACTCACTGTAGAGCACACAGGGCTGGAGCTCGGGGGAGGGAGGAGTTTTATATACTGTCTGAAGAGCACACAGGGCTGGAGCTCGGGGGAGGGAGGAGTATTATATACGGTCTGTAGAGCACACAGGGATGGAGCTCGGGGGAGGGAGGAGTATTATATACTGTCTGTAGATCACACAGGGGTGGAGCTCGGGGGAGGTAGGAGTATTATATACTGTCTGTAGAGCACACAGGGCTGGAGCTCGGGGGAGGGAGGGGTATTATATACTGTCTGTAGATCACACAGGGCTGGAGCTCGGGGGAGGGAGGAGTATTATATACTGTCTGTAGAGCACACAGGGCTGGAGCTCGGGGGAGGGAGGAGTATTATATACTGTCTGTAGAGCACACAGGGCTGGAGCTCGGAGGAGGGAGGAGTATTATATACTGTCTGTAGAGCACATAGGGCTGGAGCTCTGGGGAGGGAGGAGTATTACATACTGTCTGTAGAGCACACAGGGCTGGAGCTCGGGGGAGGAAGGAGTATTATATACTGTCTGTAGAGCACATAGGGCTGGAGATCGGGGGAGGGAGGAGTATTATATACTGTCTGTAGAGCACACAGGGCGGGAGCTCGGGGGAGGGAGGAGTATTATATACTGTCTGTAGCGCACAGGGCTGGAGCTCGGGGAGGGAGGAGTATTATATACTGTCTGTAGAGCACACAGGGCTGGAGCTTGGGGGAGTGAGGAGTATTATATACTGTCTGTAGAGCACACAGGGCTGGAGCTCGGGGGAGGGAGGAGTATTATATACTGTCTGTAGAGCACACATGGCTGGAGCTCGGGTGAGGGAGGAGTATTGTATACTGTCTGTAGAGCACACAGGGCTGGAGCTCGGGGGAGGGAGGAGTATTATATACTGTCTGTAGAGCACACAGGGCTGGAGCTCGGGGGAGGGTGGAGTATTATATACTGTCTGTAGAGCACACAGGGCTTGAGCTCGGGGGAGTGAGGAGTATTATATACTGTCTGTAGAGCACACAGGGCTGGAGCTCGGGGGAGGGAGGAGTATTATATACTGTCTGTAGAGCACACATGGCTGGAGCTCGGGTGAGGGAGGAGTATTGTATACTGTCTGTAGAGCACACAGGGCTGGAGCTCGGGGGAGGGAGGAGTATTATATACTGTCTGTAGAGCACACAGGGCTGGAGCTCGGGGGAGGGTGGAGTATTATATACTGTCTGTAGAGCACACAGGGCTTGAGCTCGGGGGAGGGAGGAGTATTATATACTGTCTGTAGAGCACACAGGGCTGGAGCTCGGGGGAGGGAGGAGTATTATATACTGTCTGTAGAGCACACAGGGCTGGAGCTCGGGGGAGGGAGGAGTATTATATACTGTCTGTAGAGCACACAAGTTTGGAGCTCTGGGGAGGGAGGAGTATTACATACTGTCTGTAGAGCACACAGGGCTGGAGCTCGGGGGAGGGAGGAGTATTATATACTGTCTGTAGAGCACACAGGGCTGGAGCTCGGGGGAGGGAGGAGTATTATATACTGTCTGTAGCGCACACAGGGCTGGAGCTCGAGGGAGGAGTATTATATACTGTCTGTACAGCACACAGGGCTAGAGAGGTGTATTATATACTGTCTGTAGAGCACACAGGGCTGGAGCTCGGGGGAGGGAGGAGTATTATATACTGTCTGTAGAGCACACATGGCTGGAGCTCGGGGGAGGGAGGAGTATTATATACTCACTGTAGAGCACACAGGGCTGGAGCTCGGGAGAGGGAGGAGTTTTATATACTGTCTGTAGAGCACATAGGGCTGGAGCTCGGGGGAGGGAGGAGTATTATATACGGTCTGTAGAGCTCACAGGGCTGGAGCTCGGGGGAGGGAGGAGTGTTATATACTGTCTGTAGAGCACACAGGGCTGGAATTCGAGTGAGGGAGGAGTATTATATACGGTCTGTAGAGCACACAGGGCTGGAGCTCGGGGGAGGGAGGAGTATTATATACTGTCTGTAGAGCACACAGGGCTGGAGCTCGGGGGAGGTGTGTTATAAGATAATACTGAGTATTATTCTGTCTGTAGCTCACACAGGGCTGGAGCTCGGGGGAGGGAGGAGTATTATATACTCACTGTAGAGCAAACAGGGCTGGAGCTCAGGGGAGGGATGAGTATTATATACTGTCTGTAGAGCACACAGGGCTGGAGCTCGGGGGAGGGAGGAGTATTATATACTGTCTGTAGAGCACACAGGGCTGGAGCTCGGGGGAGGGAGGAGTATTATATACTGTCTGTAGAGCACACAGGGCTGGAGCTCGGGGGAGGGAGGAGTATTATATACTGTCTGTAGAGCACACAGGGCTGGAGCTCGGGGGAGGTAGGAGTTTTATATACTGTCTGTAGAGCACACAGGGCTGGAGCTCGGGGGAGGGAGGAGTATTATATACTCACTGTAGAGCACACAGGGCTGGAGCTCGGGGGAGGGAGGAGTTTTATATACTGTCTGAAGAGCACACAGGGCTGGAGCTCGGGTGAGGGAGGAGTATTGTATACTGTCTGTAGAGCACACAGGGCTGGAGCTCGGGGGAGGGAGGAGTATTATATACTGTCTGTAGAGCACACAGGGCTGGAGCTCGGGGGAGGGTGGAGTATTATATACTGTCTGTAGAGCACACAGGGCTTGAGCTCGGGGGAGGGAGGAGTATTATATACTGTCTGTAGAGCACACAGGGCTGGAGCTCGGGGGAGGGAGGAGTATTATATACTGTCTGTAGAGCACACAGGGCTGGAGCTCGGGGGAGGGAGGAGTATTATATACTGTCTGTAGAGCACACAAGTTTGGAGCTCTGGGGAGGGAGGAGTATTACATACTGTCTGTAGAGCACACAGGGCTGGAGCTCGGGGGAGGGAGGAGTATTATATACTGTCTGTAGAGCACACAGAGCTGGAGCTCGGGGGAGGGAGGAGTATTATATACTGTCTGTAGAGCACACAGGGCTGGAGCTCGGGGGAGGGAGGAGTATTATATACTGTCTGTAGCGCACACAGGGCTGGAGCTCGGGGGAGGGAGGAGTATTATATACTGTCTGTACAGCACACAGGGCTAGAGCCCGGGGGAGGGAGGTGTATTATATACTGTCTGTAGAGCACATAGGGCTGGAGCTCGGGGGAGGGAGGAGTATTATATACTGTCTGTAGAGCACACAGGGCTAGAGCCCGGGGGAGGGAGGTGTATTATATACTGTCTGTAGAGCACACAGGGCTGGAGCTCGGGGGAGGGAGGAGTATTATATACTCACTGTAGAGCACACAGGGCTGGAGCTCGGGAGAGGGAGGAGTTTTATATACTGTCTGTAGAGCACATAGGGCTGGAGCTCGGGGGAGGGAGGAGTATTATATACGGTCTGTAGAGCTCACAGGGCTGGAGCTCGGGGGAGGGAGGAGTATTATATACTGTCTGTAGAGCACACAGGGCTGGAATTCGAGTGAGGGAGGAGTATTATATACGGTCTGTAGAGCACACAGGGCTGGAGCTCGGGAGAGGGAGGAGTTTTATATACTGTCTGTAGAGCACATAGGGCTGGAGCTCGGGGGAGGGAGGAGTATTATATACTGTCTGTAGAGCACACAGGGCTGGAGCTCGGGGGAGGTGTGTTATAAGATAATACTGAGTATTATTCTGTCTGTAGCTCACACAGGGCTGGAGCTCGGGGGAGGGAGGAGTATTATATACTCACTGTAGAGCAAACAGGGCTGGAGCTCAGGGGAGGGAGGAGTATTATATACTGTCTGTAGAGCACACAGGGCTGGAGCTCGGGGGAGGGAGGAGTATTATATACTGTCTGTAGAGCACACAGGGCTGGAGCTCGGGGGAGGGAGGAGTATTATATACTGTCTGTAGAGCACACAGGGCTGGAGCTCGGGGGAGGGAGGAGTATTATATACTGTCTGTAGAGCACACAGGGCTGGAGCTCGGGGGAGGGAGGAGTTTTATATACTGTCTGTAGAGCACACAGGGCTGGAGCTCGGGGGAGGGAGGAGTATTATATACTCACTGTAGAGCACACAGGGCTGGAGCTCGGGGGAGGGAGGAGTTTTATATACTGTCTGAAGAGCACACAGGGCTGGAGCTCGGGGGAGGGAGGAGTATTATATACGGTCTGTAGAGCACACAGGGATGGAGCTCGGGGGAGGGAGGAGTATTATATACTGTCTGTAGATCACACAGGGGTGGAGCTCGGGGGAGGGAGGAGTATTATATACTGTCTGTAGAGCACACAGGGCTGGAGCTCGGGGGAGGGAGGGGTATTATATACTGTCTGTAGATCACACAGGGCTGGAGCTCGGGGGAGGGAGGAGTATTATATACTGTCTGTAGAGCACACAGGGCTGGAGCTCGGGGGAGAGAGGAGTATTATATACTGTCTGTAGAGCACACAGGGCTGGAGCTCGGAGGAGGGAGGAGTATTATATACTGTCTGTAGAGCACATAGGGCTGGAGCTCTGGGGAGGGAGGAGTATTACATACTGTCTGTAGAGCACACAGGGCTGGAGCTCGGGGGAGGAAGGAGTATTATATACTGTCTGTAGAGCACATAGGGCTGGAGATCGGGGGAGGGAGGAGTATTATATACTGTCTGTAGAGCACACAGGGCGGGAGCTCGGGGGAGGGAGGAGTATTATATACTGTCTGTAGCGCACACAGGGCTGGAGCTCAGGGAGGGAGGAGTATTATATACTGTCTGTAGAGCACACAGGGCTGGAGCTTGGGGGAGTGAGGAGTATTATATACTGTCTGTAGAGCACACAGGGCTGGAGCTCGGGGGAGGGAGGAGTATTATATACTGTCTGTAGAGCACACATGGCTGGAGCTCGGGTGAGGGAGGAGTATTATATACTGTCTGTAGAGCACACAAGGCTGGAGCTCGGGGGAGGGAGGAGTATTATATACTGTCTGTAGAGCACACAGGGCTGGAGCTCGGGGGAGGGTGGAGTATTATATACTGTCTGTAGAGCACACAGGGCTTGAGCTCGGGGGAGGGAGGAGTATTATATACTGTCTGTAGAGCACACATGGCTGGAGCTCGGGGGAGGGAGGAGTATTGTATACTGTCTGTAGAGCACACAGGGCTGGAGCTCGGGGGAGGGTGGAGTATTATATACTGTCTGTAGAGCACACAGGGCTGGAGCTCGGGGGAGGGAGGAGTATTATATACTGTCTGTAGAGCACACAGGGCTGGAGCTCGGGGGAGGGAGGAGTATTGTATACTGTCTGTAGAGCACACAGGGCTGGAGCTCGGGGGAGGGAGGAGTATTATATACTGTCTGTAGAGCACACAGGGCTGGAGCTCGGGGGAGGGTGGAGTATTATATACTGTCTGTAGAGCACACAGGGCTTGAGCTCGGAGGAGGGAGGAGTATTATATACTGTCTGTAGAGCACACAGGGCTGGAGCTCGGGGGAGGGAGGAGTATTATATACTGTCTGTAGAGCACACAGGGCTGGAGCTCGGGGGAGGGAGGAGTATTATATACTGTCTGTAGAGCACACAAGTTTGGAGCTCTGGGGAGGGAGGAGTATTACATACTGTCTGTAGAGCACACAGGGCTGGAGCTCGGGGGAGGGAGGAGTATTATATACTGTCTGTAGAGCACACAGGGCTGGAGCTCGGGGGAGGGAGGAGTATTATATACTGTCTGTAGCGCACACAGGGCTGGAGCTCGAGGGAGGAGTATTATATACTGTCTGTACAGCACACAGGGCTAGAGAGGTGTATTATATACTGTCTGTAGAGCACACAGGGCTGGAGCTCGGGGGAGGGAGGAGTATTATATACTGTCTGTAGAGCACACATGGCTGGAGCTCGGGGGAGGGAGGAGTATTATATACTCACTGTAGAGCACACAGGGCTGGAGCTCGGGAGAGGGAGGAGTTTTATATACTGTCTGTAGAGCACATAGGGCTGGAGCTCGGGGGAGGGAGGAGTATTATATACGGTCTGTAGAGCTCACAGGGCTGGAGCTCGGGGGAGGGAGGAGTATTATATACTGTCTGTAGAGCACACAGGGCTGGAATTCGAGTGAGGGAGGAGTATTATATACGGTCTGTAGAGCACACAGGGCTGGAGCTCTGGAGAGGGAGGAGTTTTATATACTGTCTGTAGAGCACATAGGGCTGGAGCTCGGGGGAGGGAGGAGTATTATATACTGTCTGTAGAGCACACAGGGCTGGAGCTCGGGGGAGGTGTGTTATAAGATAATACTGAGTATTATTCTGTCTGTAGCTCACACAGGGCTGGAGCTCGGGGGAGGGAGGAGTATTATATACTCACTGTAGAGCAAACAGGGCTGGAGCTCAGGGGAGGGATGAGTATTATATACGGTCTGTAGAGCACACAGGGCTGGAGCTCGGGGGAGGGAGGAGTATTATATATTGTCTGTAGAGCACACAGGGCTGGAGCTCGGGGGAGGGAGGAGTATTATATACTGTCTGTAGAGCACACAGGGCTGGAGCTCGGGGGAGGGAGGAGTATTATATACTGTCTGTAGAGCACACAGGGCTGGAGCTCGGGGGAGGGAGGAGTTTTATATACTGTCTGTAGAGCACACAGGGCTGGAGCTCGGGGGAGGGAGGAGTATTATATACTCACTGTAGAGCACACAGGGCTGGAGCTCGGGGGAGGGAGGAGTTTTATATACTGTCTGAAGAGCACACAGGGCTGGAGCTCGGGGGAGGGAGGAGTATTATATACGGTCTGTAGAGCACACAGGGATGGAGCTCGGGGGAGGGAGGAGTATTATATACTGTCTGTAGAGCAGACAGGGTGGAGCTCGGGGGAGGGAGGAATATTATATACTGTCTGTAGATCACACAGGGCTGGAGCTCGGGGGAGGGAGGAGTATTATATACTGTCTGTAGAGCACACAGGGCTGGAGCTCGGGGGAGGGAGGAGTATTATATACTGTCTGTAGATCACACAGGGCTGGAGCTCGGGGGAGGGAGGAGTATTATATACTGTCTGTAGAGCACACAGGGCTGGAGCTCGGAGTAGGGAGGAGTATTATATACTGTCTGTAGAGCACACAGGGCTGGAGCTTGGGGGAGTGAGGAGTATTATATACTGTCTGTAGAGCACACAGGGCTGGAGCTCGGGGGAGGGAGGAGTATTATATACTGTCTGTAGAGCACACATGGCTGGAGCTCGGGTGAGGGAGGAGTATTGTATACTGTCTGTAGAGCACACAGGGCTGGAGCTCGGGGGAGGGAGGAGTATTATATACTGTCTGTAGAGCACACAGGGCTGGAGCTCGGGGGAGGGTGGAGTATTATACTGTCTGTAGAGCACACAGGGCTTGAGCTCGGGGGAGGGAGGAGTATTATATACTGTCTGTAGAGCACACAGGGCTGGAGCTCGGGGGAGGGAGGAGTATTATATACTGTCTGTAGAGCACACAGGGCTGGAGCTCGGGGGAGGGAGGAGTATTATATACTGTCTGTAGAGCACACAAGTTTGGAGCTCTGGGGAGGGAGGAGTATTACATACTGTCTGTAGAGCACACAGGGCTGGAGCTCGGGGGAGGGTGGAGTATTATACTGTCTGTAGAGCACACAGGGCTTGAGCTCGGGGGAGGGAGGAGTATTATATACTGTCTGTAGAGCACACAGGGCTGGAGCTCGGGGGAGGGAGGAGTATTATATACTGTCTGTAGAGCACACAGGGCTGGAGCTCGGGGGAGGGAGGAGTATTATATACTGTCTGTAGAGCACACAAGTTTGGAGCTCTGGGTAGGGAGGAGTATTACATACTGTCTGTAGAGCACACAGGGCTGGAGCTCGGGGGAGGGAGGAGTATTATATACTGTCTGTAGAGCACACAGGGCTGGAGCTCGGGGGAGGGAGGAGTATTATATACTGTCTGTAGAGCACACAGGGCTGGAGGTCGGGGGAGGGAGGAGTATTATATACTGTCTGTAGCGCACACAGGGCTGGAGCTCGGGGGAGGGAGGAGTATTATATACTGTCTGTACAGCACACAGGGCTAGAGCCCGGGGGAGGGAGGTGTATTATATACTGTCTGTAGAGCACACAGGGCTGGAGCTCGGGGGAGGGAGGAGTATTATATACTGTCTGTAGAGCACACAGGGCTAGAGCCCGGGGGAGGGAGGTGTATTATATACTGTCTGTAGAGCACACAGGGCTGGAGCTCGGGTGAGGGAGGAGTATTATATACTCACTGTAGAGCACACAGGGCTGGAGCTCGGGAGAGGGAGGAGTTTTATATACTGTCTGTAGAGCACATAGGGCTGGAGCTCGGGGGAGGGAGGAGTATTATATACGGTCTGTAGAGCTCACAGGGCTGGAGTTCGGGAGAGGGAGGAGTATTATATACTGTCTGTAGAGCACACAGGGCTGGAATTCGAGTGAGGGAGGAGTATTATATACGGTCTGTAGAGCACACAGGGCTGGAGCTCGGGAGAGGGAGGAGTTTTATATACTGTCTGTAGAGCACATAGGGCTGGAGCTCGGGGGAGGGAGGAGTATTATATACTGTCTGTAGAGCACACAGGGCTGGAGCTCGGGGGAGGTGTGTTATAAGATAATACTGAGTATTATTCTGTCTGTAGCTCACACAGGGCTGGAGCTCGGGGGAGGGAGGAGTATTATATACTCACTGTAGAGCAAACAGGGCTGGAGCTCAGGGGAGGGAGGAGTATTATATACTGTCTGTAGAGCACACAGGGCTGGAGCTCGGGGGAGGGAGGAGTATTATATACTGTCTGTAGAGCACACAGGGCTGGAGCTCGGGGGAGGGAGGAGTATTATATACTGTCTGTAGAGCACACAGGGCTGGAGCTCGGGGGAGGGAGGAGTATTATATACTGTCTGTAGAGCACACAGGGCTGGAGCTCGGGGGAGGGAGGAGTATTATATACTGTCTGTAGAGCACACAGGGCTGGAGCTCGGGGGAGGGAGGAGTATTATATACTGTCTGTAGAGCACACAAGTTTGGAGCTCTGGGGAGGGAGGAGTATTACATACTGTCTGTAGAGCACACAGGGCTGGAGCTCGGGGGAGGGAGGAGTATTATATACTGTCTGTAGAGCACACAGGGCTGGAGCTCGGGGGAGGGAGGAGTATTATATACTGTCTGTAGAGCACACAGGGCTGGAGCTCGGGGGAGGGAGGAGTATTATATACTGTCTGTAGCGCACACAGGGCTGGAGCTCGGGGGAGGGAGGAGTATTATATACTGTCTGTACAGCACACAGGGCTAGAGCCCGGGGGAGGGAGGTGTATTATATACTGTCTGTAGAGCACACAGGGCTGGAGCTCGGGGGAGGGAGGAGTATTATATACTGTCTGTAGAGCACACAGGGCTAGAGCCCGGGGGAGGGAGGTGTATTATATACTGTCTGTAGAGCACACAGGGCTGGAGCTCGGGTGAGGGAGGAGTATTATATACTCACTGTAGAGCACACAGGGCTGGAGCTCGGGAGAGGGAGGAGTTTTATATACTGTCTGTAGAGCACATAGGGCTGGAGCTCGGGGGAGGGAGGAGTATTATATACGGTCTGTAGAGCTCACAGGGCTGGAGTTCGGGAGAGGGAGGAGTATTATATACTGTCTGTAGAGCACACAGGGCTGGAATTCGAGTGAGGGAAGAGTATTATTTACGGTCTGTGGAGCACACAGGGCTGGAGCTCGGGAGAGGGAGGAGTTTTATATACTGTCTGTAGAGCACATAGGGCTGGAGCTCGGGGGAGGGAGGAGTATTATATACTGTCTGTAGAGCACACAGGGCTGGAGCTCGGGGGAGGTGTGTTATAAGATAATACTGAGTATTATTCTGTCTGTAGCTCACACAGGGCTGGAGCTCGGGGGAGGGAGGAGTATTATATACTCACTGTAGAGCAAACAGGGCTGGAGCTCAGGGGAGGGAGGAGTATTATATACTGTCTGTAGAGCACACAGGGCTGGAGCTCGGGGGAGGGAGGAGTATTATATACTGTCTGTAGAGCACACAGGGCTGGAGCTCGGGGGAGGGAGGAGTATTATATACTGTCTGTAGAGCACACAGGGCTGGAGCTCGGGGGAGGGAGGAGTATTATATACTGTCTGTAGAGCACACAGGGCTGGAGCTCGGGGGAGGGAGGAGTTTTATATACTGTCTGTAGAGCACACAGGGCTGGAGCTCGGGGGAGGGAGGAGTATTATATACTTACTGTAGAGCACACAGGGCTGGAGCTCGGGGGAGGGAGGAGTTTTATATACTGTCTGAAGAGCACACAGGGCTGGAGCTCGGGGGAGGGAGGAGTATTATATACGGTCTGTAGAGCACACAGGGATGGAGCTCGGGGGAGGGAGGAGTATTATATACTGTCTGTAGATCACACAGGGGTGCAGCTCGGGGGAGGGAGGAGTATTATATACTGTCTGTAGAGCACACAGGGCTGGAGCTCGGGGGAGGGAGGGGTATTATATACTGTCTGTAGATCACACAGGGCTGGAGCTCGGGGGAGGGAGGAGTATTATATACTGTCAGTAGAGCACACAGGGCTGGAGCTCGGGGGAGGGAGGAGTATTATATACTGTCTGTAGAGCACACAGGGCTGGAGCTCGGAGGAGGGAGGAGTATTATATACTGTCTGTAGCGCACACAGGGCTGGAGCTCTGGGGAGGGAGGAGTATTATATACTGTCTGTAGAGCACACAGGGCTGGAGCTCGGGGGAGGGAGGAGTCTTATATACTGTCTGTAGAGCACACAGAGCTGGAGCTCGGGGGAGGGAGGAGTATTATATACTGTCTGTAGAGCACACAGGGCTGGAGCTCGGGGGAGGGAGGAGTATTATATACTGTCTGTAGAGCACACAGGGCTGGAGCTCGGGGAGGGAGGAGTATTATATACTGTCTGTACAGCACACAGGGCTGGAGCTCGGGGGAGGGAGGAGTATTATATACTCACTGTACAGCACACAGGGCTGGAGCTCGGGGGAGGGAGGAGTTTTATATACTGTCTGAAGAGCACACAGGGCTGGAGCTCGGGGGAGGGAGGAGTATTATATACTGTCTGTAGAGCACACAGGGTGGAGCTCGGGGGAGGGAGGAGTATTATATACTGTCTGTAGATCACACAGGGCTGGAGCTCGGGGAAGGGAGGAGTATTATATACTGTCTGTAGAGCACACAGGGCTGGAGCTCGGGGGAGGGAGGAGTATTATATACTGTCTGTAGATCACACAGGGCTGGAGCTCGGGGGAGGGAGGAGTATTATATACTGTCTGTAGATCACACAGGGCTGGAGCTCGGGGGAGGGAGGAGTATTATATACTGTCTGTAGAGCACACAGGGCTAGAGCTCGGGGGAGGGAGGAGTATTATATACTGTCTGTAGAGCACACAGGGCTGGAGCTCGGAGGAGGGAGGAGTATTATATACTGTCTGTAGAGCACATAGGGCTGGAGCTCTGGGGAGGGAGGAGTATTACATACTGTCTGTAGAGCACACAGGGCTGGAGCTCGGGGGAGGGAGGAGTATTATATACTGTCTGTAGAGCACATAGGGCTGGAGCTCGGGGGAGGAAGGAGAATTATATACTGTCTGTAGAGCACACAGGGCTGGAGCTCGGGGGAGGGAGCAGTATTATATACTGTCTGTAGCGCACACAGGGCTGGAGCTCGGGGGAGGGAGGAGTATTATATACTGTCTGTAGAGCACACAGGGCTAGAGCCCGGGGGAGGGAGGTGTATTATATACGGTCTGTAGAGCAGACAGGGCTGGAGCTCGGGGGAGGGAGGAGTATTATATACTGTCTGTAGAACACACAGGGCTGGAGCTCGGGGGAGGGAGGAGTATTATATACTCACTGTAGAGCACACAGGGCTGGAGCTCGGGAGAGGGAGGAGTTTTATATACTGTCTGTAGAGCACATAGGGCTGGAGCTCGGGGGAGGGTGGAGTATTATATACGGTCTGTAGAGCTCACAGGGCTGGAGCTCGGGGGAGGGAGGAGTATTATATACTGTCTGTAGAGCACACAGGGCTGGAATTCGGGTGAGGGAGGAGTTTTATATACGGTCTGTAAAGCACATAGGACTGGAGCTCGGGGGAGGGAGGAGTATTATATACGGTCTGTAGAGCACACAGGGCTGGAGCTCGGGAGAGGGAGGAGTTTTATATACTGTCTGTAGAGCACATAGGGCTGGAGCTCGGGGGAGGGAGGAGTATTATATACGGTCTGTAGAGCACAGGGCTGGAGCTCGGGAGAGGGAGGAGTTTTATATACTGTCTGTAGAGCACATAGGGCTGGAGCTCGGGGGAGGGAGGAGTATTATATACTGTCTGTAGAGCACACAGGGCTGGAGCTCGGGGGAGGTGTGTTATAAGATATTACTTAGTATTATTCTGTCTGTAGCTCACACAGGGCTGGAGCTCGGGGGAGGGAGGAGTATTATATACTCACTGTAGAGCAAACAGGGCTGAAGCTCAGGGGAGGGAGGAGTATTATATACTGTCTGTAGAGCACACAGGGCTGGAGCTCGGGGGAGGGAGGAGTATTATATACTGTCTAGAGCACACAGGGATGGAGCTCGAGGGAGGAGTATTATATACTCACTGAAGAGCACACAGGGCTGGAGCTCGGGGGAGGGAGGAGTTTTATATACTGTCTGTAGAGCACACAGGGCTGGAGCTCGGGGGAGGGAGGAGTATTATATACTGTCTGTAGAGCACACAGGGCTGGAGCTCGGGGGAGGGAGGAGTATTATATACTGTCTGTAGATCACACAGGGCTGGAGCTCGGGGGAGGGAGGAGTATTATATACTGTCTGTAGAGCACACAGGGCTGGAGCTCGGGGGAGGGAGGATTATTATATACTGTCTGTAGAGCACACAGGGCTGGAGCTCGGGGGAGGGAGGTGTATTATATACTGTCTGTAGAGCACACAGGGCTGGAGCTCGGAGGAGGGAGGAGTATTATATACGGTCTGTAGAGCACACAGGGCTGGAGCTCGGGGGAGGGAGGAGTATTATATACTGTCTGTAGAGCACACAGGGCTGGAGCTCGGGGGAGGGAGGAGTATTATATACTGTCTGTAGAGCACACAGGGCTGGAGCTCGGGGGAGGGAGGTGTATTATATACTGTCTGTAGAGCACACAGGGCTGGAGCTCGGGGGAGGGAGGAGTATTATATACTGTCTGTAGAGCACACAGGGCTGGAGCTCGTGGGAGGGAGGTGTATTATATACTGTCTGTAGAGCACACAGGGCTGGAGCTCGTGGGAGATGTGTTATAAGATATTACTGAGTATTATTCTGTCTGTAGATCACACAGGGATGGAGTTCGCTCATTGAACCAAGATTAGTGACAGAATCTCATCATCCTGCATTGCTGACTCCGGGCCCCTGATGGTTTTCGTGGCTCCATGCCCCTGACCGATGCTGATGGCTTTCGTGGCTTTGGGCTCCTGATTGCTTTCGTGGCTCCGGGTCCTTGATTGAGGACTCGGGTCCCTCCGGTGGTGACGGCACAGTACGACATGTTTGTAGACTTTGTGTTTTTCCCTCGATTGTCCGGGGGTCGATGCTTTTATACAATGGAATAAAATAACTTAGAGATTTTATCTGCAGTGGTGGCTGTACGGGAGCGCCATCATTTATCCTCACATCAGCTCTACATATGGGGGTCCTCCGCCCTGAGAGCTTATGGTGCAGGTGGAGAGCGCACTAACAGGTTCTTACAGCACCTCTACATATGGGGGTCCTCTACCCTGAGAGCTCATGGTGCAGGTGATGAGTGCACTGACAGGTCCTCAAAGCAGCACTACATATGGGGGTCCTCTACCCTGAGAGCTGATGGTGCAGGTGATGAGCGCACTGACAGGTCCTCACAGCAGCACTACATATAGGGCTCCTCTACCCTGAGAGCTGATGGTGCAGGTGATGAGCGCACTGACAGGTCCTCACAGCAGCTCTACATATGGGGGTCCTCTACCCTGAGAGCTTATGGTGCAGGTGGTGAGTGCACTGACAGGTCCTCACAGCAGCTCTACATATGGGGGTCCTCTACCCTGAGAGCTGATGGTGCAGGTGATGAGCGCACTGACAGGTCCTCACAGCAGCTCTACATATGGGGGTCCTCTACCCTGAGAGCTGATGGTGCAGGTGATGAGCGCACTGACAGGTTCTCACAGCAGCTCTACATATGGGAGTCCTCTACCCTGAGAGCTGATGGTGCAGGTGATGAGCGCACTGACAGGTCCTCACAGCAGCTCTACATATGGGGATCCTCCGCTCTGAGAGATTATGGCACCAGTGGTGAGTGCACTGACAGGTCCTCACAGCAGCTCTTCATATGGGGGTCCTCTACCCTGAGAGCTTATAGTGCAGGTGATGAGCGCACTGACAGGTCCTCACAGCAGCTCTACATATGGGGGTCCTCTACCCTGAGAGCTGATGGTGCAGGTGATGAGCGCACTGACAGGTTCTTACAGCAGCTCTACATATGGGGGTCCTCTGCCCTGAGAGCTTATGGTGCAGGTGGTGAGTGCACTGACAGGTCCTCACAGCAGCACTACATATGGGGGTCCTCTACCCTGAGAGCTTATGGTGCAGGTGGTGAGTGCACTGACAGGTCCTCACAGCAGCTCTACATATGGAGGTCCTCTACCCTGAGAGCTTATGGTGCAGGTGGTGAGCGCGCTGACAGGTCCTCACAGCTGCTCTACATATGGGGGTCCTCTACCCTGAGAGCTGATGGTGCAGGTGATGAGCGCACTGACAGGTTCTTACAGCAGCTCTACATATGGAGGTCCTCTGCCCTGAGAGCTTGTGCTGCAGGTGATGAGCGCACTGACAGGTCCTCACAGCAGCTCTACATATGGGGGTCCTCTACCCTGAGAGCTTATGGTGCAGGTGGAGAGCGCACTGACAGATCCTCACAGCAGCTCTACATATGGGGGTCCTCTACCCTGAGAGCTTATGGTACCGGTGGTGAGCGCACTGACAGGTCCTCACAGCAGCTCTACATATGGGGGTCCTCCGCTCTGAGAGATTATGGCACCAGTGGTGAGTGCACTGACAGGTCCTCACATCAGCTCTACATATGGGGGTCCTCTACCCTGAGAGCTGATGGTGCAGGTGATGAGCGCACTGACAGGTTCTTACAGCATCTCTACATATGGGGGTCCTCTGCCCTGAGAGCTTATGGTGCAGGTGATGAGCGCACTTACAGGTCCTCACAGCAGCTCTACATATGGGGGTCCTCTACCCTGAGAGCTTATGGTGCAGGTGATGAGCGCACTGACAGGTCCTCACAGCAGCTCTACATATGGAGGTCCTCTACCCTGAGAACTTATGGTGCAGGTGTTGAGCGCATTGACAGGTCCTCACAGCAGCTCTACATATGGGGGTTCTCTACCCTGAGAACTTATGGTGCAGGTGGTGAGCGCACTGACAGGTCCTCACAGCAGCTCTACATATGGGAGTCCTCTACCCTGAGAACTTATGGTGCAGGTGGTGAGCTCACTGACAGGTTCTTACAGCAGCTCTACATATGGGGGTCCTCTGCCCTGAGAGCTTATGGTGCAGGTGATGAGCGCACTGACAGGTCCTCACAGCAGCTCTACATATGGTGGTCCTCTACCCTGAGAGCTGATGGTGCAGGTAGTGAGTGCACTGACAGGTCCTCACAGCAGCTCTACATATGGGAGTCCTCTTTCCTGAGAGCTTATGGTGCAGGTGGTGAGCGCACTGACAGGTCCTCACAGCAGCTCTACATATGGGGGTCCTCCGCTCTGAGAGATTATGGCACCAGTGGTGAGTGCACTGACAGGTCCTCACAGCAGCTCTACATATGGGGGTCCTCTACCCTCAGAGCTTATGGTGCAGGTGATGAGCGCACTGACAGGTCCTCACAGCAGCTCTACATATGGGAGTCCTCTGAGCTGAGAGCTGATGGTGCAGGTGGTGAGTGCACTGACCGGTCCTCACAGCAGCTCTACATATGGGGGTCCTATGCCCTGAGAGCTTATGGTGCAGGTGATGAGCGCACTGACAGGTCCTCACAGCAGCTCTACATATTGGGGTCCTCTGCCCTGAGAGCTTATTGTGCAGGTGATGAGCGCGCTGACAGGTCCTCACAGCAGCTCTACATATGGGGGTCCTCTTCCCTGAGAACTAATGGTGCAGGTGATGAGCGCACTGACAGGTCCTCACATCAGCTCTACATATGGGGATCCTCTACCCTGAGAACTAATGGTGCAGGTGATGAGCGCACTGACAGGTTCTTACAGCAGCTCTACATATGGGGGTCCTATGCCCTGAGAGCTGATGGTGTAGGTGATGAGCGCACTGACAGGTCCTCACAGCAGCTCTACATATGGGGGTCCTCTGCCCTGAGATCTTATGGTGGAGGTGGTGAGCGCACTGACAGGTCCTCACAGCAGCTCTACAAATGGGGGTCCTCTACCCTGAGATCTTATGGTGGAGGTGGTGAGCGCACTGACAGGTCCTCACAGCAGCACTACATATGGGGGTCCTCCGCTCTGAGAGATTATGGCACCAGTGGTGAGTGCACTAACAGGTCCTCACAGCAGCTCTACATATGGGGGTCCTCTGCCCTGAGAGCTTATGATGCAGGTGATGAGCGCACTGACAGGTCCTCACAGCAGCTCTACATATGGGGGTCCTCTGCCCTGAGAGCTTATGGTGCAGGTGATGAGCGCACTGACAGGTCCTCAAATCAGCTCTACATATGGGGGTCCTCTACCCTGAGAGCTGATGGTGCAGGTGGTGAGTGCACTGACAGGTCCTCACAGCAGCTCTACAAATGGGGGTCCTCTACCCTGAGATCTTATGGTGGAGGTGGTGAGCGCACTGACAGGTCCTCACAGCAGCACTACATATGGGGGTCCTCCGCTCTGAGAGATTATGGCACCAGGGGTGAGTGCACTAACAGGTCCTCACAGCAGCTCTACATATGGGGGTCCTCTGCCCTGAGAGCTTATGATGCAGGTGATGAGCGCACTGACAGGTCCTCACAGCAGCTCTACATATGGGGGTCCTCTGCCTGAGAGCTTATGGTGCAGGTGATGAGCGCACTGACAGGTCCTCAAATCAGCTCTACATATGGGGGTCCTCTACCCTGAGAGCTGATGGTGCAGGTGGTGAGTGCACTGACAGGTCCTCACAGCAGCTCTACATATGGGGGTCCTCTACCCTGAGAGCTTATGGTTCAGGTGGAGAGCGCACTGACAGGTCCTCACAGCAGCTGTACATATGGGGGTCCTCCGCTCTGAGAGATTATCGCACCAGTGGTGAGTGTACTGACAGGTCCTCACAGCAGCTCTACATATGGGGGTCCTCTACCCTGAGAGCTGATGGTGCAGGTGATGAGCGCACTGACAGGTCCTCACAGCAGCTCTACATATGGGGGTCCTCTGCCCTGAGAGCTTATGATGCAGGTGATGAGCGCACTGACAGGTCCTCACAGCAGCTCTACATATGGGGGTCCTCTACCCTGAGAGCTGATGGTGCAGGTGATGAGCGCACTGACAGGTCCTCACAGCAGCTCTACATATGGGGGTCCTCTGCCCTGAGAGCTGATGGTGCAGGTGATGAGCGCACTGACAGGTCCTCACAGCAGCTCTACATATGGGAGTCCTCTGCCCTGAGAGCTGATGGTGCAGGTGATGAGCGCACTGACAGGTCCTCACAGCAGCTCTACATATGGGGATCCTCTACCCTGAGAGCTGATGGTGCAGGTGGTGAGTGCACTGACAGGTCCTCACAGCAGCTCTACATATGGAGGTCCTCTACCCTGAGATCTTATGGTGCAGGTGGTGAGTGCACTGACAGGTCCTCACATCAGCTCTACATATGGGGGTCCTCTACCCTGAGAGCTTATGTTGCAGGTGATGAGCGCACTGACAGGTCCTCACATCAGCTCTACATATGGGGGTCCTCTACCCTGAGAGATTATGATGCAGGTCGTGAGCGCACTTACAGGTCCTCACAGCAGCTCTACATATGGGGGTCCTTTACCCTGAGACCTTATGGTGCAGGTGGTGAGTGCACTGACAGGTCCTCACAGCAGCTCTACATATGGGGGTCCTCTACCCTGAGAGCTTATGGTTCAGGTGGAGAGCGCACTGACAGGTCCTCACAGCAGCTCTATATATGGTGGTCCTTTACCCTGAGAGCTTATGGTGCAGGTGGAGAGCGCACTGACAGGTCCTCACAGCAGCTCTATATATGGTGGTCCTTTACCCTGAGAGCTTATGGTGCAGGTGGTGAGTGCACTGACAGGTCCTCACAGCAGCTCTACATATGGGGGTCCTCTACCCTGAGAGCTGATGGTGCAGGTGGTGAGCGCACTGACAGGTCTTCACAGCAGCTCTACATATGGGGGTCCTCTACCCTGAGAGCTGATGGTGCAGGTGGTGAGTGCACTGACAGGTCCTCACATCAACTCTACATATGGGGGTCCTCTACCCTGAGAGATTATGATGCGGGTCGTGAGCGCACTGACAGGTCCTCACATCAGCTCTACATATGGGGGTACTCTACCCTGAGACCTTATGGTGCAGGTGGTGAGTGCACTGACAGGTCCTCACAGCAGCTCTACATATGGGGGTCCGCTATCCTGAGAGCTTATGGTGCAGGTGGTGAGCGCACTGACAGGTCCTCACAGCAGCTCTACATATGGGGGTCCTCTACCCTGAGAGCTGATGGTGCAGGTGGTGAGTGCACTGACAGGTCCTCACATCAGCTCTACATATGGGGGTCCTCCGCTCTGAGAGATTATGGCACCAGTGTTGAGTGCACTGACAGGTCCTCACAGCAGCTCTACATATGGGAGTCCTCTACCCTGAAAGCTGATGGTGCAGGTGATGAGCGCACTGACAGGTCCTCACAGCAGCTCTACATATGGGGGTCCTCTGCCCTGAGAGCTGATGGTGCAGGTGATGAGCGCACTGACAGGTCCTCACAGCAGCTCTACATATGGGGGTCCTCTGCCCTGAGAGCTGATGATGCAGTTGGTGAGTGCACTGACAGGTCCTCACAGCAGCTCTACATATGGGGGTCCTCTGCCCTGAGAGCTGATGGTGCAGGTGATGAGCGCACTGACAGGTCCTCACAGCATCTCTACATATGGGGGTCCTCTACCCTGAGAGCTGATGGTGCAGGTGGTGAGTGCACTTACAGGTCCTCACAACAGCTCTACAAATGGAGGTCCTCCGCTCTGAGAGCTTATGGTGCAGGTGATGAGCGCACTGACAGGTCCTCACAGCAGCTCTACATATGGGGGTCCTCTACCCTGAGAGCTGATGGTGCAGGTGATGAGCGCACTGACAGGTCCTCACAGCAGCTCTACATATGGGGGTCCTCTACCCTGAGAGCTTATGGTGCAGGTGGTGAGTGCACTGACAGGTCCTCACAGCAGCTCTACATATGGGGATCCTCTACCCTGATAGCTGATGGTGCAGGTGGTGAGTGCACTGACAGGTCCTCACATCAGCTCTACATATGGGGGTCCTCTACCCTGAGAGCTTATGTTGCAGGTGATGAGCGCACTGACAGGTCCTCACAGCAGCTCTACATATGGGGGTCCTCTACCCTGAGAGCTGATGGTGCAGGTGGTGAGTGCACTGACAGGTCCTCACAGCAGCTCTACATATGGGGATCCTCTACCCTGAGAGCTTATGTTGCAGGTGATGAGCGCACTGACAGGTCCTCACAGCAGCTCTACATATGGGGGTCCTCTACCCTGAGAGCTGATGGTGCAGGTGGTGAGTGCACTGACAGGTCCTCACATCAGCTCTACATATGGTGGTCCTCTACCCTGAGAGCTTATGGAGCAGGTGGTGAGTGCACTGACAGGTCCTCACAGCAGCTCTACATATGGGGATCCTCTACCCTGAGAGCTGATGGTGCAGGTGATGAGTGCACTGACAGGTCCTCACAGCAGCTCTACATATGGGGATCCTCTACCCTGAGAGCTGATGGTGCAGGTGATGAGCGCACTGACAGGTCCTCACAGCAGCTCTACATATGGGGGTCCTTTGCCCTGAGAGCTGATGGTGCAGGTGATGAGTGCACTGACAGGTCCACACAGCAGCTTTACATATGGGGGTCCTCTGCCCTGAGAGCTGATGGTGCAGGTGATGAGCGCACTGACAGGTCCTCACAGCAGCTCTACATATGGGGGTCCTTTGCCCTGAGAGCTTATGGTGCAGGTGATGAGCGCACTGACAGGTCCTCACAGCAGCTTTACATATGGGGGTCCTCTACCCTGAGAGCTTATGGAGCAGATGATGAGCGCACTGACAGGTTCTTACAGCAGCTCTACATATGGGGGTCCTCTACCCTGAGAGCTAATGGTGCAGGTGATGAGCGCACTGACAGGTCCTCACAGCAGCTCTACATATGGGGGTCTTCTACCCTGAGAGCTTAGGTTGCAGGTGATGAGCGCACTGATAGGTCCTCACAGCAGCTTTACATATTGGGGTCCTCTGCCCTGAGAGCTTATGGTGCAGGTGGTGAGCGCACTGACAGGTCCTCACAGCAGCTCAACATATGGGGGTCCTCTGCCCTGAGAGCTTATGTTGCAGGTGATGAGCGCACTGACAGGTCCTCACAGCAGCTCTACATATGGGGGTCCTCCGCCCTGAGAGCTGATGGTGCAGGTGGTGAGCGCACTGACAGGTCCTCACAGCAGCTCTACATATGGGAGTCCTCTACCCTGAGAGCTGATGGTGCAGGTGGTGAGCGCACTGACAGGTCCTCACAGCAGCACTACATATGGGGGTCCTCTGCCCTGAGAATTTATGGTGCAGGTGGAGAGCGCACTGACAGGTCCTCACAGCAGCTCTACAAATGGGGGTCCTCTACCCTGAGAGCTTATGTTGCAGGTGATGAGCGCACTGACAGGTCCTCACAACAGCTCTACATATGGGGGTCCTCCTCCCTGAGAGCTGATGGTGCAGGTGGTGAGCGCACTGACAGGTCCTCACAGCAGCTCTACATATGGTAGTCCTCTACTCTGAGAGCTGATAGTGCAGGTGGAGAGCGCACTGACAGGTCCTCACTGCAGCTCTACATATGGGGGTCCTCTACCCTGAGAGCTTATGGTGCAGGTGATGATAGCACTGACAGGTCCTCACAGCAGCTCTACATATGGGGGCCCTCTACCCTGAGAGCTTATGGTGCAGGTGGAGAGTGCACTGACAGGTCCTCACAGCAGCTCTACATATGGGGGTCCTCTACCCTGAGAGCTGATGGTGCAGGTGTTGAGTGCACTGACAGGTCCTCACATCAGCTCTACATATGGGGGTCCTCTACCCTGAGAGATTATGGTGCAGGTGGTGAGCGCACTGACAAGTCCTCACAGCAGCTCTACATATGGGGGTCCTCTACCCTGAGAGCTTATGGTGCAGGTGATGAGCGCACTGACATGTCTTTAGCAGCTCTACATATGGGGGTCCTCTACCCTGAGAGATTATGGTGCAGGTGGTGAGCGCACTGACAGGTCCTCACAGCAGCTCTACATATGGGGGTCCTCTACCCTAAGAGCTTATGGTGCAGGTGGAGAGCGCACTGACAGGTCCTCACAGCAGCTCTACATATGGGGGTCCTCCGCCCTCAGAACTTATGGTGCAGGTGGAGAGCGCACTGACAGGTCCTCACAGCAGCTCTACATATGGGGGTCCTCTACCCTGAGAGCTGATGGTGCAGGTGGTGAGCACACTGACAGGTCCTCACAGCAGCTCTACATATGGGGGTCCTCTACCCTGAGATCTGATGGTGCAGGTGATGAGCGCACTGACAGGTCCTCACAGCAGCTCTACATATGGGGGTCCTCTGCCCTGAGAGCTGATGGTGCAGGTGGTGAGCGCACTGACAGGTCCTCACAGCAGCTCTACATATGGGGGTCCTCTGCCCTGAAAGCTGATGATGCATGTGGTGAGTGCACTGACTGGTCCTCACAGCAGCTCTACATATGGGGGTCCTCTACCCTGAGAGCTTATGGTGCAGGTGGAGAGCGCACTCACAGGTCCTCACAGCAGCTCTACATATGGGGGTCCTCTGCCCTGAGAGCTGATGGTGCAGTTGGTGAGTGCACTGACAGGTCCTCACAGCAGCTCTACATATGGGGGTCCTCTACCCTGAGAGCTGATGGTGCAGGTGGTGAGTGCACGGACAGGTCCTCACATCAGCTCTACATATGGGGGTCCTCCGCTCTGAGAGATTATGGCACCAGTGTTGAGTGCACTGACAGGTCCTCACAGCAGCTCTACATATGGGAGTCCTCTACCCTGAAAGCTGATGGTGCAGGTGATGAGCGCACTGACAGGTCCTCACAGCAGCTCTACATATGGGGGTCCTCCGCCCTCAGAACTTATGGTGCAGGTGGAGAGCGCACTGACAGGTCCTCACAGCAGCTCTACATATGGGGGTCCTCTACCCTGAGAGCTTATAGTGCAGGTGATGAGCGCACTGACAGGTCCTCACAGCAGCTCTACATATGGGGGTCCTCTACCCTGAGAGCTGATGGTGCAGGTGATGAGCGCACTGACAGGTTCTTACAGCAGCTCTACATATGGGGGTCCTCTGCCCTGAGAGCTTATGGTGCAGGTGGTGAGTGCACTGACAGGTCCTCACAGCAGCACTACATATGGGGGTCCTCTACCCTGAGAGCTTATGGTGCAGGTGGTGAGTGCACTGACAGGTCCTCACAGCAGCTCTACATATGGAGGTCCTCTACCCTGAGAGCTTATGGTGCAGGTGGTGAGCGCGCTGACAGGTCCTCACAGCTGCTCTACATATGGGGGTCCTCTACCCTGAGAGCTGATGGTGCAGGTGATGAGCGCACTGACAGGTTCTTACAGCAGCTCTACATATGGAGGTCCTCTGCCCTGAGAGCTTGTGCTGCAGGTGATGAGCGCACTGACAGGTCCTCACAGCAGCTCTACATATGGGGGTCCTCTACCCTGAGAGCTTATGGTGCAGGTGGAGAGCGCACTGACAGATCCTCACAGCAGCTCTACATATGGGGGTCCTCTACCCTGAGAGCTTATGGTACCGGTGGTGAGCGCACTGACAGGTCCTCACAGCAGCTCTACATATGGGGGTCCTCCGCTCTGAGAGATTATGGCACCAGTGGTGAGTGCACTGACAGGTCCTCACATCAGCTCTACATATGGGGGTCCTCTACCCTGAGAGCTGATGGTGCAGGTGATGAGCGCACTGACAGGTTCTTACAGCATCTCTACATATGGGGGTCCTCTGCCCTGAGAGCTTATGGTGCAGGTGATGAGCGCACTTACAGGTCCTCACAGCAGCTCTACATATGGGGGTCCTCTACCCTGAGAGCTTATGGTGCAGGTGATGAGCGCACTGACAGGTCCTCACAGCAGCTCTACATATGGAGGTCCTCTACCCTGAGAACTTATGGTGCAGGTGTTGAGCGCATTGACAGGTCCTCACAGCAGCTCTACATATGGGGGTTCTCTACCCTGAGAACTTATGGTGCAGGTGGTGAGCGCACTGACAGGTCCTCACAGCAGCTCTACATATGGGAGTCCTCTACCCTGAGAACTTATGGTGCAGGTGGTGAGCTCACTGACAGGTTCTTACAGCAGCTCTACATATGGGGGTCCTCTGCCCTGAGAGCTTATGGTGCAGGTGATGAGCGCACTGACAGGTCCTCACAGCAGCTCTACATATGGTGGTCCTCTACCCTGAGAGCTGATGGTGCAGGTAGTGAGTGCACTGACAGGTCCTCACATCAGCTCTACATATGGGAGTCCTCTTTCCTGAGAGCTTATGGTGCAGGTGGTGAGCGCACTGACAGGTCCTCACAGCAGCTCTACATATGGGGGTCCTCCGCTCTGAGAGATTATGGCACCAGTGGTGAGTGCACTGACAGGTCCTCACAGCAGCTCTACATATGGGGGTCCTCTACCCTCAGAGCTTATGGTGCAGGTGATGAGCGCACTGACAGGTCCTCACAGCAGCTCTACATATGGGAGTCCTCTGAGCTGAGAGCTGATGGTGCAGGTGGTGAGTGCACTGACCGGTCCTCACAGCAGCTCTACATATGGGGGTCCTATGCCCTGAGAGCTTATGGTGCAGGTGATGAGCGCACTGACAGGTCCTCACAGCAGCTCTACATATTGGGGTCCTCTGCCCTGAGAGCTTATTGTGCAGGTGATGAGCGCGCTGACAGGTCCTCACAGCAGCTCTACATATGGGGGTCCTCTTCCCTGAGAACTAATGGTGCAGGTGATGAGCGCACTGACAGGTCCTCACATCAGCTCTACATATGGGGATCCTCTACCCTGAGAACTAATGGTGCAGGTGATGAGCGCACTGACAGGTTCTTACAGCAGCTCTACATATGGGGGTCCTATGCCCTGAGAGCTGATGGTGTAGGTGATGAGCGCACTGACAGGTCCTCACAGCAGCTCTACATATGGGGGTCCTCTGCCCTGAGATCTTATGGTGGAGGTGGTGAGCGCACTGACAGGTCCTCACAGCAGCTCTACAAATGGGGGTCCTCTACCCTGAGATCTTATGGTGGAGGTGGTGAGCGCACTGACAGGTCCTCACAGCAGCACTACATATGGGGGTCCTCCGCTCTGACAGATTATGGCACCAGTGGTGAGTGCACTAACAGGTCCTCACAGCAGCTCTACATATGGGGGTCCTCTGCCCTGAGAGCTTATGATGCAGGTGATGAGCGCACTGACAGGTCCTCACAGCAGCTCTACATATGGGGGTCCTCTGCCCTGAGAGCTTATGGTGCAGGTGATGAGCGCACTGACAGGTCCTCAAATCAGCTCTACATATGGGGGTCCTCTACCCTGAGAGCTGATGGTGCAGGTGGTGAGTGCACTGACAGGTCCTCACAGCAGCTCTACAAATGGGGGTCCTCTACCCTGAGATCTTATGGTGGAGGTGGTGAGCGCACTGACAGGTCCTCACAGCAGCACTACATATGGGGGTCCTCCGCTCTGAGAGATTATGGCACCAGGGGTGAGTGCACTAACAGGTCCTCACAGCAGCTCTACATATGGGGGTCCTCTGCCCTGAGAGCTTATGATGCAGGTGATGAGCGCACTGACAGGTCCTCACAGCAGCTCTACATATGGGGGTCCTCTGCCCTGAGAGCTTATGGTGCAGGTGATGAGCGCACTGACAGGTCCTCAAATCAGCTCTACATATGGGGGTCCTCTACCCTGAGAGCTGATGGTGCAGGTGGTGAGTGCACTGACAGGTCCTCACAGCAGCTCTACATATGGGGGTCCTCTACCCTGAGAGCTTATGGTTCAGGTGGAGAGCGCACTGACAGGTCCTCACAGCAGCTGTACATATGGGGGTCCTCCGCTCTGAGAGATTATCGCACCAGTGGTGAGTGTACTGACAGGTCCTCACAGCAGCTCTACATATGGGGGTCCTCTACCCTGAGAGCTGATGGTGCAGGTGATGAGCGCACTGACAGGTCCTCACAGCAGCTCTACATATGGGGGTCCTCTGCCCTGAGAGCTTATGATGCAGGTGATGAGCGCACTGACAGGTCCTCACAGCAGCTCTACATATGGGGGTCCTCTACCCTGAGAGCTGATGGTGCAGGTGATGAGCGCACTGACAGGTCCTCACAGCAGCTCTACATATGGGGGTCCTCTGCCCTGAGAGCTGATGGTGCAGGTGATGAGCGCACTGACAGGTCCTCACAGCAGCTCTACATATGGGAGTCCTCTGCCCTGAGAGCTGATGGTGCAGGTGATGAGCGCACTGACAGGTCCTCACAGCAGCTCTACATATGGGGTCCTCTGCCCTGAGAGATTATGGCACCAGTGATGAGCGCACTGACAGGTCCTCACAGCAGCTCTACATATGGGGGTCCTCTGCCCAGAGGGCTGATGGTGCAGGTGATGAGCGCACTGACAGGTGCTCACAGCAGCTCTACATATGGGGGTCCTCTACCCTGAGACCTTATGGTGCAGGTGATGAGTGCACTGACAGGTCCTCACAGCAGCTCTACATATGGGGGTCCTCTACCCTGAGAGCTTATGGTGCAGGTGGTGAGCGCACTGACAGGTCCTCACAGCAGCTCTACATATGGGGGTCCTCTACCCTGAGAGCTGATGGTGCAGGTGGTGAGTGCACTGACAGGTCCTCACATCAGCTCTACATATGGGGGTCCTCCGCTCTGAGAGATTATGGCACCAGTGGTGAGTGCACTGACAGGTCCTCACAGCAGCTCTACATATGGGAGTGCTCTACCCTGAAAGCTGAGGGTGCAGGTAATGAGCGCACTGACAGGTCCTCACAGCACCTCTACATATGGGGGTCCTCTACCCTGAGAGCTGATGGTGCAGGTGATGAGCGCACTGACAGGTCCTCACAGCAACTCTACATATGGGGGTCCTCTGCCCTGAGAGCTGATGGTGCAGGTGATGAGCGCACTGACAGGTCCTCACAGCAGCTCTACATATGGGAGTCCTCTGCCCTGAGACCTGATGGTGCAGGTGATGAGCGCACTGACAGGTCCTCACAGCAGCTCTACATATGGGGTTCTCCGCCCTGAGAGATTATGGCACCAGTGATGAGCGCACTGACAGGTCCTCACAGCAGCTCTACATATGGGGGTCCTCTGCCCTGAGAGCTGATGGTGCAGGTGATGAGCGCACTGACAGGTCCTCAAGGCAGCTCTACATATGGGGGTCCTCTACCCTGAGAGCTGATGGTGCAGGTGGTGAGTGCACTGACAGGTCCTCACAACAGCTCTACAAATGGAGGTCCTCCGCTCTGAGAGCTTATGGTGCAGGTGATGAGCGCACTGACAGGTCCTCACAGCAGCTCTACATATGGGGGTCCTCTACCCTGAGAGCTGATGGTGCAGATGGTGAGTGCACTGACAGTTCCTCACAGCAGCTCTACATATGGGAGTCCTCTACCCTGAGAGCTTATGGTGCAGGTGGTGAGTGCACTGACAGGTCCTCACAGCAGCTCTACATATGGGAGTCCTCTACCCTGAGAGCTGATGGTGCAGGTGATGAGCGCACTGAAAGGTCCTCACAGCAGCTCTACATATGGGGATCCTCTACCCTGAGAGCTGATGGTGCAGGTGGTGAGTGCACTGACAGGTCCTCACAGCAGCTCTACATATGGAGGTCCTCTACCCTGAGATCTTATGGTGCAGGTGGTGAGTGCACTGACAGGTCCTCACATCAGCTCTACATATGGGGGTCCTCTACCCTGAGAGCTTATGTTGCAGGTGATGAGCGCACTGACAGGTCCTCACATCAGCTCTACATATGGGGGTCCTCTACCCTGAGAGATTATGATGCAGGTCGTGAGCGCACTTACAGGTCCTCACAGCAGCTCTACATATGGGGGTCCTTTACCCTGAGACCTTATGGTGCAGGTGGTGAGTGCACTGACAGGTCCTCACAGCAGCTCTACATATGGGGGTCCTCTACCCTGAGAGCTTATGGTTCAGGTGGAGAGCGCACTGACAGGTCCTCACAGCAGCTCTATATATGGTGGTCCTTTACCCTGAGAGCTTATGGTGCAGGTGGAGAGCGCACTGACAGGTCCTCACAGCAGCTCTATATATGGTGGTCCTTTACCCTGAGAGCTTATGGTGCAGGTGGTGAGTGCACTGACAGGTCCTCACAGCAGCTCTACATATGGGGGTCCTCTACCCTGAGAGCTGATGGTGCAGGTGGTGAGCGCACTGACAGGTCTTCACAGCAGCTCTACATATGGGGGTCCTCTACCCTGAGAGCTGATGGTGCAGGTGGTGAGTGCACTGACAGGTCCTCACATCAACTCTACATATGGGGGTCCTCTACCCTGAGAGATTATGACGCAGGTCGTGAGCGCACTGACAGGTCCTCACATCAGCTCTACATATGGGGGTACTCTACCCTGAGACCTTATGGTGCAGGTGGTGAGTGCACTGACAGGTCCTCACAGCAGCTCTACATATGGGGGTCCGCTATCCTGAGAGCTTATGGTGCAGGTGGTGAGCGCACTGACAGGTCCTCACAGCAGCTCTACATATGGGGGTCCTCTACCCTGAGAGCTGATGGTGCAGGTGGTGAGTGCACTGACAGGTCCTCACATCAGCTCTACATATGGGGGTCCTCCGCTCTGAGAGATTATGGCACCAGTGTTGAGTGCACTGACAGGTCCTCACAGCAGCTCTACATATGGGAGTCCTCTACCCTGAAAGCTGATGGTGCAGGTGATGAGCGCACTGACAGGTCCTCACAGCAGCTCTACATATGGGGGTCCTCTGCCCTGAGAGCTGATGGTGCAGGTGATGAGCGCACTGACAGGTCCTCACAGCAGCTCTACATATGGGGGTCCTCTGCCCTGAGAGCTGATGATGCAGTTGGTGAGTGCACTGACAGGTCCTCACAGCAGCTCTACATATGGGGGTCCTCTGCCCTGAGAGCTGATGGTGCAGGTGATGAGCGCACTGACAGGTCCTCACAGCACCTCTACATATGGGGGTCCTCTACCCTGAGAGCTGATGGTGCAGGTGGTGAGTGCACTTACAGGTCCTCACAACAGCTCTACAAATGGAGGTCCTCCGCTCTGAGAGCTTATGGTGCAGGTGATGAGCGCACTGACAGGTCCTCACAGCAGCTCTACATATGGGGGTCCTCTACCCTGAGAGCTGATGGTGCAGGTGATGAGCGCACTGACAGGTCCTCACAGCAGCTCTACATATGGGGGTCCTCTACCCTGAGAGCTTATGGTGCAGGTGGTGAGTGCACTGACAGGTCCTCACAGCAGCTCTACATATGGGGATCCTCTACCCTGATAGCTGATGGTGCAGGTGGTGAGTGCACTGACAGGTCCTCACATCAGCTCTACATATGGGGGTCCTCTACCCTGAGAGCTTATGTTGCAGGTGATGAGCGCACTGACAGGTCCTCACAGCAGCTCTACATATGGGGGTCCTCTACCCTGAGAGCTGATGGTGCAGGTGGTGAGTGCACTGACAGGTCCTCACAGCAGCTCTACATATGGGGATCCTCTACCCTGAGAGCTTATGTTGCAGGTGATGAGCGCACTGACAGGTCCTCACAGCAGCTCTACATATGGGGGTCCTCTACCCTGAGAGCTGATGGTGCAGGTGGTGAGTGCACTGACAGGTCCTCACATCAGCTCTACATATGGTGGTCCTCTACCCTGAGAGCTTATGGAGCAGGTGGTGAGTGCACTGACAGGTCCTCACAGCAGCTCTACATATGGGGATCCTCTACCCTGAGAGCTGATGGTGCAGGTGATGAGTGCACTGACAGGTCCTCACAGCAGCTCTACATATGGGGATCCTCTACCCTGAGAGCTGATGGTGCAGGTGATGAGCGCACTGACAGGTCCTCACAGCAGCTCTACATATGGGGGTCCTTTGCCCTGAGAGCTGATGGTGCAGGTGATGAGTGCACTGACAGGTCCACACAGCAGCTTTACATATGGGGGTCCTCTGCCCTGAGAGCTGATGGTGCAGGTGATGAGCGCACTGACAGGTCCTCACAGCAGCTCTACATATGGGGGTCCTTTGCCCTGAGAGCTTATGGTGCAGGTGATGAGCGCACTGACAGGTCCTCACAGCAGCTTTACATATGGGGGTCCTCTACCCTGAGAGCTTATGGAGCAGATGATGAGCGCACTGACAGGTTCTTACAGCAGCTCTACATATGGGGGTCCTCTACCCTGAGAGCTAATGGTGCAGGTGATGAGCGCACTGACAGGTCCTCACAGCAGCTCTACATATGGGGGTCTTCTACCCTGAGAGCTTAGGTTGCAGGTGATGAGCGCACTGATAGGTCCTCACAGCAGCTTTACATATTGGGGTCCTCTGCCCTGAGAGCTTATGGTGCAGGTGGTGAGCGCACTGACAGGTCCTCACAGCAGCTCAACATATGGGGGTCCTCTGCCCTGAGAGCTTATGTTGCAGGTGATGAGCGCACTGACAGGTCCTCACAGCAGCTCTACATATGGGGGTCCTCCGCCCTGAGAGCTGATGGTGCAGGTGGTGAGCGCACTGACAGGTCCTCACAGCAGCTCTACATATGGGAGTCCTCTACCCTGAGAGCTGATGGTGCAGGTGGTGAGCGCACTGACAGGTCCTCACAGCAGCACTACATATGGGGGTCCTCTGCCCTGAGAATTTATGGTGCAGGTGGAGAGCGCACTGACAGGTCCTCACAGCAGCTCTACAAATGGGGGTCCTCTACCCTGAGAGCTTATGTTGCAGGTGATGAGCGCACTGACAGGTCCTCACAACAGCTCTACATATGGGGGTCCTCCTCCCTGAGAGCTGATGGTGCAGGTGGTGAGCGCACTGACAGGTCCTCACAGCAGCTCTACATATGGTAGTCCTCTACTCTGAGAGCTGATAGTGCAGGTGGAGAGCGCACTGACAGGTCCTCACTGCAGCTCTACATATGGGGGTCCTCTACCCTGAGAGCTTATGGTGCAGGTGATGATAGCACTGACAGGTCCTCACAGCAGCTCTACATATGGGGGCCCTCTACCCTGAGAGCTTATGGTGCAGGTGGAGAGTGCACTGACAGGTCCTCACAGCAGCTCTACATATGGGGGTCCTCTACCCTGAGAGCTGATGGTGCAGGTGTTGAGTGCACTGACAGGTCCTCACATCAGCTCTACATATGGGGGTCCTCTACCCTGAGAGATTATGGTGCAGGTGGTGAGCGCACTGACAAGTCCTCACAGCAGCTCTACATATGGGGGTCCTCTACCCTGAGAGCTTATGGTGCAGGTGATGAGCGCACTGACATGTCTTTAGCAGCTCTACATATGGGGGTCCTCTACCCTGAGAGATTATGGTGCAGGTGGTGAGCGCACTGACAGGTCCTCACAGCAGCTCTACATATGGGGGTCCTCTACCCTAAGAGCTTATGGTGCAGGTGGAGAGCGCACTGACAGGTCCTCACAGCAGCTCTACATATGGGGGTCCTCCGCCCTCAGAACTTATGGTGCAGGTGGAGAGCGCACTGACAGGTCCTCACAGCAGCTCTACATATGGGGGTCCTCTACCCTGAGAGCTGATGGTGCAGGTGGTGAGCACACTGACAGGTCCTCACAGCAGCTCTACATATGGGGGTCCTCTACCCTGAGATCTGATGGTGCAGGTGATGAGCGCACTGACAGGTCCTCACAGCAGCTCTACATATGGGGGTCCTCTGCCCTGAGAGCTGATGGTGCAGGTGGTGAGCGCACTGACAGGTCCTCACAGCAGCTCTACATATGGGGGTCCTCTGCCCTGAAAGCTGATGATGCATGTGGTGAGTGCACTGACTGGTCCTCACAGCAGCTCTACATATGGGGGTCCTCTACCCTGAGAGCTTATGGTGCAGGTGGAGAGCGCACTCACAGGTCCTCACAGCAGCTCTACATATGGGGGTCCTCTGCCCTGAGAGCTGATGGTGCAGTTGGTGAGTGCACTGACAGGTCCTCACAGCAGCTCTACATATGGGGGTCCTCTACCCTGAGAGCTGATGGTGCAGGTGGTGAGTGCACGGACAGGTCCTCACATCAGCTCTACATATGGGGGTCCTCCGCTCTGAGAGATTATGGCACCAGTGTTGAGTGCACTGACAGGTCCTCACAGCAGCTCTACATATGGGAGTCCTCTACCCTGAAAGCTGATGGTGCAGGTGATGAGCGCACTGACAGGTCCTCACAGCAGCTCTACATATGGGGGTCCTCCGCCCTCAGAACTTATGGTGCAGGTGGAGAGCGCACTGACAGGTCCTCACAGCAGCTCTACATATGGGGGTCCTCTACCCTGAGATCTGATGGTGCAGGTGATGAGCGCACTGACAGGTCCTCACAGCAGCTCTACATATGGGGGTCCTCTGCCCTGAGAGCTGATGGTGCAGGTGGTGAGCGCACTGACAGGTCCTCACAGCAGCTCTACATATGGGGGTCCTCTGCCCTGAAAGCTGATGATGCATGTGGTGAGTGCACTGACTGGTCCTCACAGCAGCTCTACATATGGGGGTCCTCTACCCTGAGAGCTTATGGTGCAGGTGGAGAGCGCACTGACAGGTCCTCACAGCAGCTCTACATATATGGGGGTCCTCTGCCCTGAGAGCTGATGGTGCAGTTGGTGAGTGCACTGACAGGTCCTCACATCAGCTCTACATATGGGGGTCCTCCGCTCTGAGAGATTATGGCACCAGTGTTGAGTGCACTGACAGGTCCTCACAGCAGCTCTACATATGGGAGTCCTCTACCCTGAAAGCTGATGGTGCAGGTGATGAGCGCACTGACAGGTCCTCACAGCAGCTCTACATATGGGGGTCCTCTGCCCTGAGAGCTGATGGTGCAGGTGATGAGCGCACTGACAGGTCCTCACAGCAGCTCTACATATGGGGGTCCTCTGCCCTGAGAGCTGATGATGCAGTTGGTGAGTGCACTGACAGGTCCTCACAGCAGCTCTACATATGGGGGTCCTCTGCCCTGAGAGCTGATGGTGCAGGTGATGAGCGCACTGACAGGTCCTCACAGCAGCTCTACATATGGGGGTCCTCTACCCTGAGAGCTGATGGTGCAGGTGGTGAGTGCACTTACAGGTCCTCACAACAGCTCTACAAATGGAGGTCCTCCGCTCTGAGAGCTTATGGTGCAGGTGATGAGCGCACTGACAGGTCCTCACAGCAGCTCTACATATGGGGGTCCTCTACCCTGAGAGCTTATGGTGCAGGTGGTGAGCGCACTGACAGGTCCTCACAGCAGCTCTACATATGGGGGTCCTCTGCCCTGAGAGCTGATGGTGCAGTTGGTGAGCGCACTGACAGTTCCTCACAGCATCTCTACATATGGGAGTCTTCTACCCTGAGAGCTTATGGTGCAGGTGGTGAGTGCACTGACAGGTCCTCACAGCAGCTCTACATATGGAGATCCTCTACCCTGATAGCTGATGGTGCAGGTGGTGAGTGCACTGACAGGTCCTCACAGCAGCTCTACATATGGGGATCCTCTACCCTGATAGCTGATGGTGCAGGTGGTGAGTGCACTGACAGGTCCTCACATCAGCTCTACATATGGGGGTCCTCTACCCTGAGAGCTTATGTTGCAGGTGATGAGCGCACTGACAGGTCCTCACAGCAGCTGTACATATGGGGATCCTCTACCCTGAGAGCTGATGGTGCAGGTGGTGAGTGCACTGACAGGTCCTCACAGCAGCTCTACATATGGGGATCCTCTACCCTGAGAGCTTATGTTGCAGGTGATGAGCGCACTGACAGGTCCTCACAGCAGCTCTACATATGGGGGTCCTCTACCCTGAGAGCTGATGGTGCAGGTGGTGAGTGCACTGACAGGTCCTCACATCAGCTCTACATATGGGGGTCCTCTACCCTGAGAGCTTATGGTGCAGGTGGTGAGTGCACTGACAGGTCCTCACAGCAGCTCTACATATGGGGGTCCTCCGCTCTGAGAGATTATGGCACCAGTGTTGAGTGCACTGACAGGTCCTCACATCAGCTCTACATATGGGGATCCTCTACCCTGAGAGCTGATGGTGCAGGTGATGAGCGCACTGACAGGTCCTCACAGCAGCTCTACATATGGGGGTCCTCTGCCCTGAGAGCTGATGGTGCAGTTGGTGAGTGCACTGACAGGTTCTCACAGCAGCTCTACATATGGGGGTCCTCTACCCTGAGAGCTGATGGTGCAGGTGGTGAGTGCACTGACAGGTCCTCACATCAGCTCTACATATGGGGGTCCTCTACCCTGAGAGCTTATGGTGCAGGTGGTGAGTGCACTGACAGGTCCTCACAGCAGCTCTACATATGGGGATCCTCTACCCTGAGAGCTGATGGTGCAGGTGATGAGCGCACTGACAGGTCCTCACAGCAGCTCTACATATGGGGGTCCTCTGCCCTGAGAGCTGATGGTGCAGTTGGTGAGTGCACTGACAGGTCCTCACAGCAGCTCTACATATGGGGGTCCTCTACCCTGAGAGCTGATTGTGCAGGTGGTGAGTGCACTGACAGGTCCTCACATCAGCTCTACATATGGGGGTCCTCCGCTCTGAGAGATTATGGCACCAGTGTTGAGTGCACTGACAGGTCCTCACAGCAGCTCTACATATGGGAGTCCTCTACCCTGAAAGCTGATGGTGCAGGTGATGAGCGCACTGACAGGTCCTCACAGCAGCTCTACATATGGGGGTCCTCTGCCCTGAGAGCTGATGGTGCAGGTGATGAGCGCACTGACAGGTCCTCACAGCAGCTCTACATATGGGGGTCCTCTGCCCTGAGAGCTTATGATGCAGTTGGTGAGAGCACTGACAGGTCCTCACAGCAGCTCTACATATGGGGGTCCTCTGCCCTGAGAGCTGATGGTGCAGGTGATGAGCGCACTGACAGGTCCTCACAGCAGCTCTACATATGGGGATCCTCTACCCTGAGAGCTGATGGTGCAGGTGATGAGTGCACTGACAGGTCCTCACAGCAGCTCTACATATGGGGATCCTCTACCCTGAGAGCTGATGGTGCAGGTGATGAGCGCACTGACAGGTCCTCACAGCAGCTCTACATATGGGGGTCCTTTGCCCTGAGAGCTGATGGTGCAGGTGATGAGTGCACTGACAGGTCCACACAGCAGCTTTACATATGGGGGTCCTCTGCCCTGAGAGCTGATGGTGCAGGTGATGAGCGCACTGACAGGTCCTCACAGCAGCTCTACATATGGGGGTCCTTTGCCCTGAGAGCTTATGGTGCAGGTGATGAGCGCACTGACAGTTCCTCACAGCAGCTTTACATATGGGGGTCCTCTACCCTGAGAGCTTATGGAGCAGATGATGAGCGCACTGACAGGTTCTTACAGCAGCTCTACATATGGGGGTCCTCTACCCTGAGAGCTAATGGTGCAGGTGATGAGCGCACTGACAGGTCCTCACAGCAGCTCTACATATGGGGGTCTTCTACCCTGAGAGCTTAGGTTGCAGGTGATGAGCGCACTGATAGGTCCTCACAGCAGCTTTACATATTGGGGTCCTCTGCCCTGAGAGCTTATGGTGCAGGTGGTGAGCGCACTGACAGGTCCTCACAGCAGCTCAACATATGGGGGTCCTCTGCCCTGAGAGCTTATGTTGCAGGTGATGAGCGCACTGACAGGTCCTCACAGCAGCTCTACATATGGGGGTCCTCCGCCCTGAGAGCTGATGGTGCAGGTGGTGAGCGCACTGACAGGTCCTCACAGCAGCTCTACATATGGGAGTCCTCTACCCTGAGAGCTGATGGTGCAGGTGGTGAGCGCACTGACAGGTCCTCACAGCAGCACTACATATGGGGGTCCTCTGCCCTGAGAATTTATGGTGCAGGTGGAGAGCGCACTGACAGGTCCTCACAGCAGCTCTACAAATGGGGGTCCTCTACCCTGAGAGCTTATGTTGCAGGTGATGAGCGCACTGACAGGTCCTCACAACAGCTCTACATATGGGGGTCCTCCTCCCTGAGAGCTGATGGTGCAGGTGGTGAGCGCACTGACAGGTCCTCACAGCAGCTCTACATATGGTAGTCCTCTACTCTGAGAGCTGATAGTGCAGGTGGAGAGCGCACTGACAGGTCCTCACTGCAGCTCTACATATGGGGGTCCTCTACCCTGAGAGCTTATGGTGCAGGTGATGATAGCACTGACAGGTCCTCACAGCAGCTCTACATATGGGGGCCCTCTACCCTGAGAGCTTATGGTGCAGGTGGAGAGTGCACTGACAGGTCCTCACAGCAGCTCTACATATGGGGGTCCTCTACCCTGAGAGCTGATGGTGCAGGTGTTGAGTGCACTGACAGGTCCTCACATCAGCTCTACATATGGGGGTCCTCTACCCTGAGAGATTATGGTGCAGGTGGTGAGCGCACTGACAAGTCCTCACAGCAGCTCTACATATGGGGGTCCTCTACCCTGAGAGCTTATGGTGCAGGTGATGAGCGCACTGACATGTCTTTAGCAGCTCTACATATGGGGGTCCTCTACCCTGAGAGATTATGGTGCAGGTGGTGAGCGCACTGACAGGTCCTCACAGCAGCTCTACATATGGGGGTCCTCTACCCTAAGAGCTTATGGTGCAGGTGGAGAGCGCACTGACAGGTCCTCACAGCAGCTCTACATATGGGGGTCCTCCGCCCTCAGAACTTATGGTGCAGGTGGAGAGCGCACTGACAGGTCCTCACAGCAGCTCTACATATGGGGGTCCTCTACCCTGAGAGCTGATGGTGCAGGTGGTGAGCACACTGACAGGTCCTCACAGCAGCTCTACATATGGGGGTCCTCTACCCTGAGATCTGATGGTGCAGGTGATGAGCGCACTGACAGGTCCTCACAGCAGCTCTACATATGGGGGTCCTCTGCCCTGAGAGCTGATGGTGCAGGTGGTGAGCGCACTGACAGGTCCTCACAGCAGCTCTACATATGGGGGTCCTCTGCCCTGAAAGCTGATGATGCATGTGGTGAGTGCACTGACTGGTCCTCACAGCAGCTCTACATATGGGGGTCCTCTACCCTGAGAGCTTATGGTGCAGGTGGAGAGCGCACTCACAGGTCCTCACAGCAGCTCTACATATGGGGGTCCTCTGCCCTGAGAGCTGATGGTGCAGTTGGTGAGTGCACTGACAGGTCCTCACAGCAGCTCTACATATGGGGGTCCTCTACCCTGAGAGCTGATGGTGCAGGTGGTGAGTGCACTGACAGGTCCTCACATCAGCTCTACATATGGGGGTCCTCCGCTCTGAGAGATTATGGCACCAGTGTTGAGTGCACTGACAGGTCCTCACAGCAGCTCTACATATGGGAGTCCTCTACCCTGAAAGCTGATGGTGCAGGTGATGAGCGCACTGACAGGTCCTCACAGCAGCTCTACATATGGGGGTCCTCCGCCCTCAGAACTTATGGTGCAGGTGGAGAGCGCACTGACAGGTCCTCACAGCAGCTCTACATATGGGGGTCCTCTACCCTGAGATCTGATGGTGCAGGTGATGAGCGCACTGACAGGTCCTCACAGCAGCTCTACATATGGGGGTCCTCTGCCCTGAGAGCTGATGGTGCAGGTGGTGAGCGCACTGACAGGTCCTCACAGCAGCTCTACATATGGGGGTCCTCTGCCCTGAAAGCTGATGATGCATGTGGTGAGTGCACTGACTGGTCCTCACAGCAGCTCTACATATGGGGGTCCTCTACCCTGAGAGCTTATGGTGCAGGTGGAGAGCGCACTGACAGGTCCTCACAGCAGCTCTACATATATGGGGGTCCTCTGCCCTGAGAGCTGATGGTGCAGTTGGTGAGTGCACTGACAGGTCCTCACATCAGCTCTACATATGGGGGTCCTCCGCTCTGAGAGATTATGGCACCAGTGTTGAGTGCACTGACAGGTCCTCACAGCAGCTCTACATATGGGAGTCCTCTACCCTGAAAGCTGATGGTGCAGGTGATGAGCGCACTGACAGGTCCTCACAGCAGCTCTACATATGGGGGTCCTCTGCCCTGAGAGCTGATGGTGCAGGTGATGAGCGCACTGACAGGTCCTCACAGCAGCTCTACATATGGGGGTCCTCTGCCCTGAGAGCTGATGATGCAGTTGGTGAGTGCACTGACAGGTCCTCACAGCAGCTCTACATATGGGGGTCCTCTGCCCTGAGAGCTGATGGTGCAGGTGATGAGCGCACTGACAGGTCCTCACAGCAGCTCTACATATGGGGGTCCTCTGCCCTGAGATCTTATGGTGCAGGTGGTGAGTGTACTGACAGGTCCTCACAGCAGCTCTACATATGGGGATCCTCTACCCTGATAGCTGATGGTGCAGGTGGTGAGTGCACTGACAGGTCCTCACATCAGCTCTACATATGGGGGTCCTCTACCCTGAGAGCTTATGTTGCAGGTGATGAGCGCACTGACAGGTCCTCACAGCAGCTCTACATATGGGGATCCTCTACCCTGAGAGCTGATGGTGCAGGTGGTGAGTGCACTGACAGGTCCTCACAGCAGCTCTACATATGGGGATCCTCTACCCTGAGAGCTTATGTTGCAGGTGATGAGCGCACTGACAGGTCCTCACAGCAGCTCTACATATGGGGGTCCTCTACCCTGAGAGCTGATGGTGCAGGTGGTGAGTGCACTGACAGGTCCTCACATCAGCTCTACATATGGGGGTCCTCTACCCTGAGAGCTTATGGTGCAGGTGGTGAGTGCACTGACAGGTCCTCACAGCAGCTCTACATATGGGGGTCCTCCGCTCTGAGAGATTATGGCACCAGTGTTGAGTGCACTGACAGGTCCTCACATCAGCTCTACATATGGGGATCCTCTACCCTGAGAGCTGATGGTGCAGGTGATGAGCGCACTGACAGGTCCTCACAGCAGCTCTACATATGGGGGTCCTCTGCCCTGAGAGCTGATGGTGCAGTTGGTGAGTGCACTGACAGGTTCTCACAGCAGCTCTACATATGGGGGTCCTCTACCCTGAGAGCTGATGGTGCAGGTGGTGAGTGCACTGACAGGTCCTCACATCAGCTCTACATATGGGGGTCCTCTACCCTGAGAGCTTATGGTGCAGGTGGTGAGTGCACTGACAGGTCCTCACAGCAGCTCTACATATGGGGATCCTCTACCCTGAGAGCTGATGGTGCAGGTGATGAGCGCACTGACAGGTCCTCACAGCAGCTCTACATATGGGGGTCCTCTGCCCTGAGAGCTGATGGTGCAGTTGGTGAGTGCACTGACAGGTCCTCACAGCAGCTCTACATATGGGGGTCCTCTACCCTGAGAGCTGATTGTGCAGGTGGTGAGTGCACTGACAGGTCCTCACATCAGCTCTACATATGGGGGTCCTCCGCTCTGAGAGATTATGGCACCAGTGTTGAGTGCACTGACAGGTCCTCACAGCAGCTCTACATATGGGAGTCCTCTACCCTGAAAGCTGATGGTGCAGGTGATGAGCGCACTGACAGGTCCTCACAGCAGCTCTACATATGGGGGTCCTCTGCCCTGAGAGCTGATGGTGCAGGTGATGAGCGCACTGACAGGTCCTCACAGCAGCTCTACATATGGGGGTCCTCTGCCCTGAGAGCTTATGATGCAGTTGGTGAGAGCACTGACAGGTCCTCACAGCAGCTCTACATATGGGGGTCCTCTGCCCTGAGAGCTGATGGTGCAGGTGATGAGCGCACTGACAGGTCCTCACAGCAGCTCTACATATGGGGGTCCTCTACCCTGAGAGCTGATGGTGCAGGTGGTGAGTGCACTTACAGGTCCTCACAACAGCTCTACAAATGGAGGTCCTCCTCTCTGAGAGCTTATGGTGCAGGTGATGAGCGCACTGACAGGTCCTCACAGCAGCTCTACATATGGGGGTCCTCTACCCTGAGAGCTGATGGTGCAGGTGATGAGCGCACTGACAGGTCCTCACAGCAGCTCTACATATGGGGGTCCTCTACCCTGAGAGCTGATGGTGCAGGTGGTGAGTGCACTGACAGGTCCTCACAGCAGCTCTACATATGGGGGTCCTCTACCCTGAGAGCTGATGGTGCAGATGGTGAGTGCACTGACAGTTCCTCACAGCATCTCTACATATGGGAGTCTTCTACCCTGAGAGCTTATGGTGCAGGTGGTGAGTGCACTGACAGGTCCTCACAGCAGCTCTACATATGGGGATCCTCTACCCTGATAGCTGATGGTGCAGGTGGTGAGTGCACTGACAGGTCCTCACAGCAGCTCTACATATGGGGATCCTCTACCCTGAGAGCTGATGGTGCAGGTGGTGAGTGCACTGACAGGTCCTCACAGCAGCTCTACATATGGGGGTCCTCTACCCTGAGATCTTATGGTGCAGGTGATGAGCGCACTGACAGGTCCTCACAGCAGCTCTACATATGAGGATCCTCTACCCTGAGAGCTTATGTTGCAGGTGATGAGCGCACTGACAGGTCCTCACAGCAGCTCTACATATGGGGGTCCTCTACCCTGAGAGCTGATGGTGCAGGTGGTGAGTGCACTGACAGGTCCTCACATCAGCTCTACATATGGGGGTCCTCTACCCTGAGAGCTTATGGTGCAGGTGGTGAGTGCACTGACAGGTCCTCACAGCAGCTCTACATATGGGGATCCTCTACCCTGAGAGCTGATGGTGCAGGTGATGAGCGCACTGACAGGTCCTCACAGCAGCTCTACATATGGGGGTCCTCTACCCTGAGAGCTTATGGAGCAGGTGGTGAGTGCACTGACAGGTCCTCACAGCAGCTCTACATATGGGGGTCCTTTGCCCTGAGAGCTGATGGTGCAGGTGATGAGTGCACTGACAGGTTCTCACAGCAGCTCTACATATGGGGGTCCTCTACCCTGAGAGCTTATGGAGCAGGTGGTGAGTGCACTGACAGGTCCTCACAGCAGCTCTACATATGGGGGTCCTTTGCCCTGAGAGCTGATGGTGCAGGTGATGAGTGCACTGACAGGTCCACACAGCAGCTTTACATATGGGGGTCCTCTGCCCTGAGAGCTGATGGTGCAGGTGATGAGCGCACTGACAGGTCCTCACAGCAGCTCTACATATGGGGGTCCTTTGCCCTGAGAGCTTATGGTGCAGGTGATGAGCGCACTGACAGGTCCTCACAGCAGCTTTACATATGGGGGTCCTCTACCCTGAGAGCTTATGGAGCAGATGATGAGCGCACTGACAGATCTTTAGCAGCTCTACATATGGGGGTCCTCTACCCTGAGAGATTATGGTGCAGGTGGTGAGCGCACTGACAGGTCCTCACAGCAGCTCTACATATGGGGGTCCTCTACCCTGAGAGCTTATGGTGCAGGTGGAGAGCGCACTGACAGGTCCTCACAGCAGCTCTACATATGGGGGTCCTCCGCCCTCAGAGCTTATGGTGCAGGTGGAGAGCGCACTGACAGGTCCTCACAGCAGCTCTACATATGGGGGTCCTCTACCCTGAGAGCTGATGGTGCAGGTGGTGAGCGCACTGACAGGTCCTCACAGCAGCTCTACATATGGGGGTCCTCTACCCTGAGATCTGATGGTGCAGGTGATGAGCGCACTGACAGGTCCTCACAGCAGCTCTACATATGGGGGTCCTCTGCCCTGAGAGCTGATGGTGCAGGTGGTGAGCGCACTGACAGGTCCTCACAGCAGCTCTACATATGGGGGTCCTCTGCCCTGAAAGCTGATGATGCATGTGGTGAGTGCACTGACTGGTCCTCACAGCAGCTCTACATATGGGGGTCCTCTACCCTGAGAGCTTATGGTGCAGGTGGAGAGCGCACTGACAGGTCCTCACAGCAGCTCTACATGTGGAGGTCCTCCGCCCTGAGAGATTATGGTGCAGGTGATGACCGCACTGACATGTCCTCAGAGCAGCTAAACATATGGGGGTCCTCTGCCCTGAGAGCTGATTTTGCAGGTGGTGAGTGCACTGACATGTCCTCACAGCAGCTCTACATATGGGGGTCCTCTACCCTGAGAGCTGATGGTGTAGGTGATGACCGCACTGACAGGTCCTCACAGCAGCTCTACATATGGGGGTCCTCTGCCCTGAGAGCTGATGGTGCAGGTGGTGAGCGCACTGACAGGTCCTCACAGCAGCTCTACATATGGGGGTCCTCTACCCTGAGAGCTTATGGTGCAGGTGGTGAGCGCACTGACAGGTCCTCACAGCAGCTCTACATATGGGGGTCCTCTACCCTGAGAACTTATGGTGCAGGTGGTGAGTGCACTGACAGGTCCTCACAGCAACTCTACATATGGGGGTCCTCTACCCTGAGAGCTTATGGTGCAGGTGGTGAGCGCACTGACAGGTCCTCACAGCAGCTCTACATATGGGGGTCCTCCGCTCTGAGAGATTATGGCACCTTTGGTGAGTGCACTAACAGGTCCTCACAGCAGCTCTACATATGGGGGTCCTCTACCCTGAGAGCTGATGGTGCAGGTGATGAGCGCACTGACAGGTCCTCACATCAGCTCTACATATGGGGGTCCTCTACCCTGAGAGCTGATGGTGCAGGTGGAGAGCGCACTGACAGGTTCTTACAGCAGCTCTACATATGGGGGTCCTCTACCTTGAGAGCTTATGGTGCAGGTGGAGAGCGCACTGACAGGTCCTCACAGCAGCTCTACATATGGGGGTCCTCTACCCTGAGAGCTTATGGTGAGTGCACTGACAGGTCCTCACAGCAGCTCTACATATGGAGGTCCTCCGCCCTGAGAGCTTATGGTGCAGGTGATGAGCGCACTGACAGGTCCTCACAGCAGCTCTACATATGGGAGTCCTCTACCCTGAGAGCTTATGGTGCAGGTGGTGAGCGCACTGACAGGTCCTCACAGCAGCTCTACATATGGGGGTCCTCCGCTCTGAGAGATTATGGCACCAGTGGTGAGTGCACTGACAGGTCCTCACAGCAGCTCTACATATGGGGATCCTCTGCCCTGAGAGATTATGATGCAGGTGGTGAGCGCACTGACAGGTCCTCACAGCAGCTCTACATATGGGGGTCCTCTACCCTGAGAGCTGATGGTGTAGGTGATGAGCGCACTGACAGGTCCTCACAGCAGCTCTACATATGGGGGTCCTCTACTCTGAGAGCTGATAGTGCAGGTGATGACCGCACTGACAGGTCCTCACAGCAGCACTACATATGGGGGTCCTCTGCCCTGAGAGCTTATGGTGCAGGTAATGAGTGCACTGACAGGTCCTCACAGCAGCTTTACATATGGGGGTCCTCCGCTCTGAGAGATTATGGCACCAGTGGTGAGTGCACTAACAGGTCCTCACAGCAGCTCTACATATGGGGGTCCTCTGCCCTGAGAGCTTATGATGCAGGTGATGAGCGCATTGACAGGTCCTCACAGCAGCTCTACATATGGGGGTCCTCTGCCCTGAGAGCTTATGGTGCAGGTGATGAGCGCACTGACAGGTCCTCACAGCAGCTCTACATATGGGGGTCCTCTACGCTGAGAGCTGATGGTGCAGGTGGTGAGTGCACTGACAGGTCCTCACAGCAGCTCTACATATGGGGGTCCTCTACCCTGAGAGCTTATGGCACCAGTGGTGAGTGTACTGACAGGTCCTCACAGCAGCTCTACATATGGGGGTCCTCTACCCTGAGAGCTGATGGTGCAGGTGATGAGCGCACTGACAGGTTCTTACACCAGCTCTACATATGGGGGTCCTCTGCCCTGAGAGCTTATGGTGCAGGTGATGAGCGCACTGACAGGTCCTCACATCAGCTCTACATATTGGGGTCCTCTACCCTGAGAGCTGATGGTGCACGTGGTGAGCGCACTGACAGGTCCTCACAGCAGCTCTACATATGGGGGTCCTCTGCCCTGAGAGCTTATGGTGCAGGTGGTGAGTACACTGACAGGTTCTTACAGCAGCTCTACATATGGGGGTCCTCTGCCCTGAGAGCTTATGGTGCAGGTGATTAGTGCACTGACAGGTCCTCACAGCAGCTCTACATATGGGGGTCCTCTACCCTGAGAGCTGATGGTGCAGGTGATGAGTGCACTGACAGGTTCTTACAGCAGCTCTACATATGGGGGTCCTCTACCCTGAGAGCTGATGGTTCACGTGGTGAGTGCATTGACAGGTCCTCACAGCAGCTCTACATATGGGGGTCCTCTACCCTGAGAGCTTATGGTGCAGTTGGTGAGTGCACTGGCAGGTCCTCACAGCAGCACTACATATGGGGGTCCTCTACCCTGAGAGCTTATGGTGCAGGTGGTGAGTGCACTGACAGGTCCTCACAGCAGCTCTACATATGGGGGTCCTCTACCCTGAGAGCTTATGGTGCAGGTGGTGAGTGCACTGACAGGTCCTCACAGAAGCTCTACATATGGGGTTCCTCTGCCCTGAGAGCTTATGCTGCAGGTGTTGAGCGCACTGACAGGTACTCACAGCAGCTCTACATATGGGGGTCCTCTACCCTGAGAGCTGATGGTGCATCTGGTGAGCGCACTGACAGGTTCTTACAGCAGCTCTACTTATGGGGGTCCTCTGCTCTGAGAGCTTATGGTGCAGGTGGTGAGCTCACTGATAGGTCCTCACTGCAGCTCTACATATGGGGGTCCTCTGCCCTGAGAGCTTATGGTGCAGGTGATGAGTGCACTGACAGGTCCTCACAGCAGCTCTACATATGGGGGTCCTCTACCCTGAGAGCTGATGGTGCAGGTGGTGAGTGCATTGACAGGTCCTCACAGCAGCTCTACATATGGGGGTCCTCTACCCTGAGAGCTGATGGTGCAGGTGATGAGCGCACTGACAGGTCCTCACAACAGCTCTACATACGGGGGTCCTCTGCCCTGAGAGCTTAGGTTGCAGGTGATGAGCGCACTGATAGGTCCTCACAGCAGCTCTACAAATGGGGGTCCTCTACCCTGAGAGCTGATGGTGCAGGTGATGAGCGCACTGACAGGTCCTCACAGCAGCTCTACATATGGGGGTCCTCTACCCTGAGAGCTAATGGTGCAGGTGATGAGCGCACTGACAGGTCCTCACAGCAGCTCTACAAATGGGGGTCCTCTACCCTGAGAGCTGATGGTGCAGGTGATGAGCGCACTGACAGGTCCTCACAGCAGCTCTACATATGGGGGTACTCCGCTCTGAGGGATTATGGCACCAGTGGTGAGTGCACTGACAGGTCCTCACAGCAGCTCAACATATGGGGGTCCTCTGCCCTGAGAGCTTATGTTGCAGGTGATGAGCGGACTGACAGGTCCTCACAGCAGCTCTACATATGGGGGTCCTCTGCCCTGAGAGCTGATGGTGCAGGTGGTGAGCGCACTGACAGGTCCTCACAGCAGCTCTACATATGGGGGTCCTCTGCCCTGAAAGCTGATGATGCAGGTGGTGAGTGCACTGACTGGTCCTCACAGCAGCTCTACATATGGGGGTCCTCTACCCTGAGAGCTTATGGTGCAGGTGGAGAGCGCACTGACAGGTCCTCACAGCAGCTCTACATATGGAGGTCCTCCGCCCTGAGAGATTATGCTGCAGGTGATGAGCGCACTGACATGTCCTCACAGCAGCTCTACATATTGGGGTCCTCTACCCTGAGAGCTGATGGTGCAGGTGGTGAGTGCACTGACAGCTCCAAACAGCAGCTCTACATATGGGGGTCCTCCGCTCTGAGAGATTATGGCACCAGTGGTGAGTGCACTGACAGGTCCTCACAGCAGCTCTACATATGGGGGTCCTCCGCTCTGAGAGATTATGGCACCAATTGTGAGTGCACTGGCAGGTTCTCACAGCAGCTCTACATATGGGGGTCCTCCGCTCTGAGAAATTATGGCACCAATGGTGAGTGCACTGGCAGGTTCTCACAGCAGCTCTACATATGGGGGTCCTCTGCCCTGAGAGCTGATGGTGCAGGTGATGAGCGCACTGACAGGTGCTCACAGCAGCACTACATATGGGGGTCCTCTACCCTGAGAGCTGATGGTGTAGGTGATGAGCGCACTGACAGGTCCTCACAGCAGCTCTACATGTGGAGGTCCTCCACCCTGAGAGCTTACGGTGCAGGTGGAGAGCGCACTGACAGGTCCTCACAGCAGCTCTACATATGGGGGTCCTCTACCCTGAGATCTGATGGTGCACGTGATGAGCGCACTGACAGGTCCTCACAGCAGCTCTACATATGGGGGTCCTCTACCCTGAGAGCTGATGGTGCACGTGATGAGCGCACTGACAGGTCCTCACAGCACCTCTACATATGGGAGTCTTCTACCCTGAGAGCTTATGGTGCAGGTGATGAGCGCACTGACAGGTCCTCACAGCAGCTCTACATATGGGAGTCCTCTACCCTGAGAGCTGATGGTGCAGGTGATGAGCGCACTGACAGGTCCTCACAGCAGCTCTACATATGGGAGTCCTCTACCCTGAGAGCTTATGGTGCAGGTGGTGAGCGCACTGACAGGTCCTCACATCAGCTCTACATATGGGGGTCCTCTGCTCTGAGAGATTATGGCACCAGTGGTGAGTGCACTGACAGGTCCTCACAGCAGCTCTACATATGGGGGTCCTCCGCTCTGAGAGATTATGGCACCAGTGGTGAGTGCAATGACAGGTCCTCACAGCAGCTCTACATATGGGGGTCCTCCGCTCTGAGAGATTATGGTGCAGGTGATGAGCGCACTGACATGTCCTCACAGCAGCTAAACGTATGGGGGTCCTCCGCCCAGATAGCTTATGGTGCAGGTGGTGAGCGCACTGACAGGTCCTCACAGCAGCTCTACATATGGGAGTCCTCTACCCTGAGAGCTTATGGTGCAGGTGGCGAGTGTACTGACAGGTCCTCACAGCAGCTCTACATATGGGGGTCCTCTACCCTGAGAGCTTATGGTGCAGGCGGTGAGCGCACTGACAGGTCCTCACAGCAGCTCTACATATGGGGGTCCTCTACCCTGAGAGCTGATGGTGCAGGTGGTGAGCGCACTGACAGGTCCTCACAGCAGCTCTACATATGGGGGTCTTCTGCCCTGAAAGCTGATGATGCAGGTGGTGAGTGCACTGACTGGTCCTCACAGCAGCTCTACATATGGGGGTCCTCTACCCTGAGAGCTTATGGTGCAGGTGGAGAGCGCACTGACAGGTCCTCACAGCAGCTCTACATATGGAGGTCCTCCGCCCTGAGAGATTATGCTGCAGGTGATGAGCGCACTGACATGTCCTCACAGCAGCTCTACATATTGGGGTCCTCTACCCTGAGAGCTGATGGTGCAGGTGGTGAGTGCACTGACAGCTCCAAACAGCAGCTCTACATATGGGGGTCCTCCGCTCTGAGAGATTATGGCACCAGTGGTGAGTGCACTGACAGGTCCTCACAGCAGCTCTACATATGGGGGTCCTCCGCTCTGAGAGATTATGGCACCAATTGTGAGTGCACTGGCAGGTTCTCACAGCAGCTCTACATATGGGGGTCCTCCGCTCTGAGAAATTATGGCACCAATGGTGAGTGCACTGGCAGGTTCTCACAGCAGCTCTACATATGGGGGTCCTCTGCCCTGAGAGCTGATGGTGCAGGTGATGAGCGCACTGACAGGTGCTCACAGCAGCACTACATATGGTGGTCCTCTACCCTGAGAGCTGATGGTGTAGGTGATGAGCGCACTGACAGGTCCTCACAGCAGCTCTACATATGGGGGTCCTCTACCCTGAGATCTGATGGTGCACGTGATGAGCGCACTGACAGGTCCTCACAGCAGCTCTACATATGGGGGTCCTCTACCCTGAGAGCTGATGGTGCACGTGATGAGCGCACTGACAGGTCCTCACAGCACCTCTACATATGGGAGTCCTCTACCCTGAGAGCTTATGGTGCAGGTGGTGAGCGCACTGACAGGTCCTCACATCAGCTCTACATATGGGGGTCCTCCGCTCTGAGAGATTATGGCACCAGTGGTGAGTGCACTGACAGGTCCTCACAACAGCTCTACATATGGGGGTCCTCCGCTCTGAGAGATTATGGCACCAGTGGTGAGTGCAATGACAGGTCCTCACAGCAGCTCTACATATGGGGGTCCTCCGCTCTGAGAGATTATGGTGCAGGTGATGAGCGCACTGACATGTCCTCACAGCAGCTAAACGTATGGGGGTCCTCTGCCCAGATAGCTTATGGTGCAGGTGGTGAGCGCACTGACAGGTCCTCACAGCAGCTCTACATATGGGGGTCCTCTACCCTGAGAGCTGATGGTGCAGGTGGTAAGCGCACTGAAAGGTCCTCACAGCAGCTCTATATATGGGGGTACTCTACCCTGAGAACTTATGGTGCAGGTGGTGAGTGCATTGACAGGTCCTCACAGCAGCTCTACATATGGGGGTCCTCTACCCTGAGAGCTGATGGTGCAGGTGATGAGCGCACTGAGAGGTCCTCACAGCAGCTCTACATATGGGGGTCCTCTACCCTGAGAGCTTATGGTGCAGGTGGTGAGCGCACTGACAGGTCCTCACAGCAGCTCTACATTTGGGGGTCCTCTACCCTGAGAGCTTATGGTGCAGGTGGTGAGCGCACTGACAGGTCCTCACAGCAGCTCTACATATGGGGGTCCTCTACCCTGAGAGCTGATGGTGCAGGTGGTGAGTGCACTGACAGGTCCTCACAGCAACTCTACATATGGGGGTCCTCTGCCCTGAGAGCTTATGGTGCAGGTGGAGAGCGCACTGACAGGTCCTCACAGCAACTCTACATATGGGGGTCCTCTGCCCTGAGAGCTTATGGTGGAGGTGGAGAGTTCACTGACAGGTCCTCACAGCAACTCTACATATGGGGGTCCTCTGCCCTGAGAGCTTATGGTGCAAGTGGAGAGCGCACTGACAGCTCCTCACAGCAGCTCTACATATGGGGGTCCTACGTTCTGAGAGATTATGGCACCAGTGGTGAGTGCACTGACAGGTCCTCACAGCAGCTCTACATATGGGGGTCCTCCGGTCTGAAAGATTATGGCACCAGTGGTGAGTGCACTGACAGGTCCTCACAGCAGCTCTACATATGGGGGTCCTCTGCCCTGAGATCTGATGGTGCAGGTGATGAGCGCACTGACAGGTCCTCACAGCAGCTCTATATATGGGGGTACTCTACCCTGAGAGCTTATGGTGCAGGTGGTGAGTGCATTGACAGGTCCTCACAGCAGCTCTACATATGGGGGTCCTCTACCCTGAGAGCTGATGGTGCAGGTGATGAGCGCACTGAGAGGTCCTCACAGCAGCTCTACATATGGGGGTCCTCTACCCTGAGAGCTTATGGTGCAGGTGGTGAGCGCACTGACAGGTCCTCACAGCAGCTCTACATTTGGGGGTCCTCTACCCTGAGAGCTTATGGTGCAGGTGGTGAGCGCACTGACAGGTCCTCACAGCAGCTCTACATATGGGGGTCCTCTACCCTGAGAGCTGATGGTGCAGGTGGTGAGTGCACTGACAGGTCCTCACAGCAACTCTACATATGGGGGTCCTCTGCCCTGAGAGCTTATGGTGCAGGTGGAGAGCGCACTGACAGGTCCTCACAGCAACTCTACATATGGGGGTCCTCTGCCCTGAGAGCTTATGGTGGAGGTGGAGAGTTCACTGACAGGTCCTCACAGCAACTCTACATATGGGGGTCCTCTGCCCTGAGAGCTTATGGTGCAAGTGGAGAGCGCACTGACAGCTCCTCACAGCAGCTCTACATATGGGGGTCCTCCGCTCTGAGAGATTATGGCACCAGTGGTGAGTGCACTGACAGGTCCTCACAGCAGCTCTACATATGGGGGTCCTCCGGTCTGAAAGATTATGGCACCAGTGGTGAGTGCACTGACAGGTCCTCACAGCAGCTCTACATATGGGGGTCCTCTGCCCTGAGAGCTGAAGGTGCAGGTGGTGGGTGCACTGATAGGTCCTCACAGCCGCTCTACATTTGGGGGTCCTCGACCCTGAGAGCTGATGGTGCAGGTGATGAGCGCACTGACAGGTCCTCACAGCAGCTCTACATATGGAGGTCCTCTACCCTGAGAGCTTATGGTGCAGGTGGTGAGCGCACTGACAGGTCCTCACAGCAGCTCTACATATGGGGGTCCTCTGCCCTGAGATCTGATGGTGCAGGTGATGAGCGCACTGACAGGTTCTCACAGCAGCTCTACATATGGGAGTCCTCTACCCTGAGAGCTTATGGTGCAGGTGGTGAGTGCACTAACAGGTTCTCACAGCAGCTCTACATATGGGGGTCCTCTGCCCTGAGAGCTGATGGTGCAGGTGGAGAGCGCACTGACAGGTCCTCACATCAGCTCTACATATGGAGGTCCTCTACCCTGAGAGCTTATGGTACAGGTGGAGAGCGCACTGACAGGTCCTCACATCAGCTCTACCTATGGGGGTCTTCCGCCCTGAGAGCTTATGTTGCAGGTGGTGAGTGCACTGACAGGTCCTCACAGCAGCTCTACATATGGGAGTCCTCTACCCTGAGAGCTTATGGTACAGGTGGAGAGCGCACTGACAGGTCCTCACATCAGCTCTACATATGTAGGTCCTCCGCCCTGAGAGCTTATGGTGCAGGTGGTGAGTGCACTGACAGGTCCTCACAGCAGCTCTACATATGGGGGTCCTCTACCCTGAGAGCTGATGGTGCAGGTGATGAGCGCACTGAAAGGTCCTCACATCAGCTCTACATATGGGGGTCCTCTGCCCTGAGAGCTGATGGTGCAGGTGATGAGCGCACTGACAGGTTCTCACAGCAGCTCTACATATGGGAGTCCTCTACCCTGAGAGCTTATGGTGCAGGTGGTGAGCGCACTGACAGGTTCTCACTGCAGCTCTACATATGGGGGTCCTCCGCCCTGAGAGCTGATGGTGCAGGTGATGAGCGCACTGACAGGTCCTCACAGCAGCTCTACATATGGGGGTCCTCTACCCTGAGAGCTGATGGTGCAGGTGGAGAGCGCACTGACAGGTCCTACCAGCAGCACTACATATGGGGGTCCTCTACCCAGAGATCTTATGGTGCAGATGGTGAGTGCACTGACAGGTTCTCACAGCAGCTCTACATATGGGAGTCCTCTACCCTGAGAGCTTATGGTGCAGGTGGTGAGTGCACTGACAGGTCCTCACAGCAGCTCTACATATGGGGGTCCTCTGCCCTGAGAGCTGATGGTGCAGGTGATGAGCGCACTGACAGTTCCTCATAGCAGCTCTACATATGGGGGTCCTCTGCCCTGAGAGCTGATTGTGCAGGTTTTGAGCGCACTGACAGGTTCTGACAGCAGCTCTACATATGGGAGTCTTCTACTCAGAGAGCTTATGGTGCAGGTGGTGAGCGCACTGACAGGTCCTCACAGCAGCTCTACATATGGGGGTCCTCTGCCCTGAGAGCTGATTATGCAGGTGATGAGCGCACTGACAGTTCCTCATAGCAGCTCTACATATGGGAGTCCTCTACCCTGAGAGCTTATGGTGCAGGTGGTGAGCGCACTGACAGGTCCTCACAGCAGCTCTACATATGCGGGTCCTCCGCCCTGAGAGCTTATGGTGCAGGTGGTGAGTGCACTGACAGGTCCTCTCATCAGCTCTGCATATGGGAGTCCTCTACCCTGAGAGCTGATGGTGCAGGTTGTGGGTGTACTGACAGGTCCTCACAGCAGCTCTACATATGGGGGTCCTCTACCCTGAGAGCTAAAGGTGCAGGTGGTGAGTGTACTGACAGGTCCTCACAGCAGCTCTACATATGGGGGTCCTCTACCCTGACAGCTGATGGTGCAGGTGATGAGCGCACTGACAGGTCCTCACAGCAGCTCTACATATGGGGGTCCTCTACCCTGAGAGCTGATGGTGCAGGTGGAGAGCGCACTGTCAGGTCCTACCAGCAGCACTAAATATGGGGGTCCTCTACCCTGAGATCTTATGGTGCAGATGGTGAGTGCACTGACAGGTTCTCACAGCAGCTCTACATATGGTAGTCCTCTACCCTTTGAGCTTATGGTGCAGGTGGTGAGTGCACTGACAGGTCCTCACAGCAGCTCTACATATGGGGGTCCTCTGCCCTGAGAGCTGATGGTGCAGGTGATGAGCGCACTGACAGTTCCTCATAGCAGCTCTACATATGGGGGTCCTCTGCCCTGAGAGCTGATTGTGCAGGTTTTGAGCGCACTGACAGGTTCTGACAGCAGCTCTACATATGGGAGTCCTCTACCCTGAGAGCTTATGGTGCAGGTGGTGAGCGCACTGACAGGTCCTCACAGCAGCTCTACATATGGGGGTCCTCTGCCCTGAGAGCTGATGGTGCAGGTGATGAGCGCACTGACAGTTCGTCATAGCAGCTCTACATATGGGGGTCCTGTGCCCTGAGAGCTGATTGTGCATATTTTGAGTGCACTGACAGGTCCTCACAGCAGCTCTACATATGGGAGTCCTCTACCCTGAGAGCTTATGGTGCAGGTGGTGAGCGCACTGACAGGTCCTCACAGCAGCTCTACATATGGGGGTCCTCTACCCGGAGAGCTGATGGTGCAGGTGATGAGCGCACTGACAGGTTTTCACAGCAGCTCTACATATGGGAGTCCTCTACCCTTAGAACTTATGGTGCAGGTGGTGAGAGCAGTGACAGGTCCTCACAGCGGCTCTACATATGGGGGTCCTCTACCCTGAGAGCTTATGGTGCAGGTCGTGAGCGCACTGACAGGTCCTCACAGCAGCTCCACATATGGGGGTCCTCCGCTATGAGAGATTATGGCACCAGTGGTGAGTGCACTGACAGGCCCTCACAGCAGCTCCACATATGGGGGTCCTCCGCTCTGAGAGATTATGGCACCAGTGGTGAGTGCACTGACAGGTCCTCACAGCAGCTCCACATATGGGGGTCCTCCGCTCTGAGAGATTATGGCACCAGTGGTGAGTGCACTGACAGGTCCTCACAGCAGCTCTACATATGGGGGTCTTCTACCCTGAGAGCTTATGGTGCAGGTGATGAGCGCACTGAGAGGTCCACACAGCAGCTCTACATATGGGGGTCTTCTACACTGAGAGCTTATGGTGCAGGTGATGAGCGCACTGAGAGATCCACACAGCAGCTCTACATATGGGGGTCTTCTACACTGAGAGCTTATGGTGCAGGTGATGAGCGCACTGAGAGGTCCACACAGCAGCTCTACATATGGGGGTCCTCTACCCTGAGAGCTTATGGTGCAGGTGGTGAGTGTACTGACAGGTCCTCACAGCAGCTCTACATATGGGGGTCCTCTACCTTGAGAGCTTATGGTGCAGGTGGTGAGCGCACTGACAGGTCCTCACAGCAGCTCTACATATGGGGGTCCTCTACCCTGAGAGCTGATGGTGCAGGTGGTGAGTGTACTGACAGGTCCTCACAGCAGCTCTACATATGGAGGTCCTCTGCCCTGATAGCTTATGGTGCAGGTGGTGAGTGCACTGACAGGTCCTCACAGCAGCTCTACATATGGAGGTCCTCTACCCTGAGAGCTGATGGTGCAGGTGGTGAGGGCACTGACATTTCCTCACAGCAGCTCTACATATGGGGGTCCTCTACCCTGAGAGCTTATGGTGCAGGTGATGAGCGCACTGACAGGTCCTCACAGCAGCTCTACATATGGGGGTCCTCTACCATTAGAGCTTATGGTGCAGGTGGAGAGCGCACTGACAGGTCCTCACAGCAACTCTACATATGGGGGTCCTCTACCCTGAGAGCTTATGGTGCAGGTGATGAGCGCACTGACAGGTCCTCACAGCATCTCTACATATGGGGGTCCTCTACCCTGACAGCTGATTGTGCAGGTGATGAGCGCACTGACAGGTTCTCACAGCAGCTCTACATATGGGGTCCTCTGTCCTGAGAGCTGATGGTGCAGGTGATGAGTGCACTGACAGGTCCTCACAGCAGCTCTACATATGGGGGTCCTCTGCCCTGAGAGCTGATGGTGCAGGTGATGAGCGCACTGAGAGGTCCTCACAGCAGCTCTACATATGGGGTCCTCTGTCCTGAGAGCTGATGGTGCAGGTGATGAGTGCACTGAAAGGTCCTCACAGCAGCTCTACATATGGGGGTCCTCTACCCTGAGAGCTGATGGTGCAGGTGGTAAGCGCACTGAAAGGTCCTCGCAGCAGCTCTACATATGGGGGTCCTCTACCCTGAGAGCTGATTGTGCAGGTGATGAGCGCACTGACAGGTTCTCACAGCAGCTCTACATATGGGGGTCCTCTACCCTGAGAGCTTATGGTGCAGGTGGTGAGTGCACTGACAAGTCCTCACAGCAGCTCTACATATGGGGGTCCTCTACCCCGAGAGCTTATGGTGCAGGGGTGAGTGCACTGACAGGTCCTCACAGCAGCTCTACATATGGGGGTCCTCTACCCCGAGAGCTTATGGTGCAGGGGTGAGTGCACTGACTGGTCCTCACAGCAGCTCTACATATGGGGGTCCTCTACCCTGAGAGCTTATGGTGCAGGTGGTGAGTGCACTGACAGGTCCTCACAGCAGCTCTACATATGGGGGTCCTCTACCCTGAGAGCTGATAGTGCAGGTGATGAGCGCACTGACAGGTCCTCACAGCAGCTCTACATATTGGGGTCCTCTACCCTGAGAGCTTATGGTGCAGGTGGTGAGTGCACTGAAAGGTCCTCACAGCAGCTCTACATATGGGGGTCCTGTACCCTGAGAGCTTATGGTGCAGGTGGTAAGTGCACTGAAAGGTCCTCACAGCAGCTCTACATATGGGGGTCCTCTACCCTGAGAGCTTATGGTGCAGGTGGTAAGTGCACTGAAAGGTCCTCACAGCAGCTCTACATATGGGGGTCCTCTACCCTGAGAGCTGATGGTGCAGGTGATGAGCGCACTGACAGTTCCTCATAGCAGCTCTACATATGGGGGTCCTCTGCCCTGAGAGCTGATTGTGCAGGTTTTGAGCGCACTGAGAGGTTCTGACAGCAGCTCTACATATGGGAGTCCTCTACCCTGAGAGCTTATGGTGCAGGTGATGAGCGCACTGACAGGTCCTCACAGCAGCTCTACATATGGGGGTCCTCTGCCCTGAGAGCTGATGGTGCAGTTGATGAGCGCACTGACAGTTCGTCATAGCAGCTCTACATATGGGGGTCCTGTGCCCTGAGAGCTGATTGTGCAGGTTTTGAGCGCACTGACAGGTCCTCACAGCAGCTCTACATATGGGGGTCCTCTACCCTGAGAGCTGATGGTGCAGGTGATGAGCGCACTGACAGGTCCTCACAGCAGCTCTACATATGGGGGTCCTCTACCCCGAGAGCTTATGGTGCAGGGGTGAGTGCACTGACTGGTCCTCACAGCAGCTCTACATATGGGGGTCCTCTACCCTGAGAGCTTATGGTGCAGGTGGTGAGTGCACTGACAGGTCCTCACAGCAGCTCTACATATGGGGGTCCTGTGCCCTGAGAGCTGATTGTGCAGGTGATGAGCGCACTGAAAGGTCCTCACAGCAGCTCTACATATGGGGGTCCTGTGCCCTGAGAGCTGATGGTGCAGGTGGTAAGCGCACTGAAAGGTCCTCACAGCAGCTCTACATATGGTGGTCCTCTACCCTGACAGCTGATGGTGCAGGTGGTGAGTGCATTGACTGGTCCTCACAGCAGCTCTACATATGGGAGTCCTCTACCCTGAGAGCTGATGGTGCAGGTGATGAGCGCACTGAGAGGTCCCCACAGCAGCTCAACATATGGGGGTCCTCTGCCCTGAGAGCTGATGGTGCAGGTGGTGAGTGCACTGACAGGTCATCACAGCAGCTCTACATTTGGGGGTCCTCTACCCTGAGAGCTTATGGTGCAGGTGGTGAGCGCACTGACAGGTCCTCACAGCAGCTCTACATATGGGGGTCCTCTGCCCTGAGAGCTGATGGTGCAGGTGGTGAGTGCACTGACAGGTCCTCACAGCAGCTCTACATATGGGGGTCCTCCGCTCTGAGAGATTATGGCACCAGTGGTGAGTGTACTGACAAGTCCTCACAGCAGCTCTACATATGGGGGTCCTCTACCCTGAGAGCTGATGGTGCAGGTGGTGAGCGCACTGACAGCTCCTCACAGCAACTCTACATATGGGGATCCTCTGCCCTGAGAGCTGATTGTGCAGGTTTTGAGCGCACTGACAGGTCCTCACAGCAGATCTACATATGGGGGTCCTGTGCCCTGAGAGCTGATTGTGCAGGTTTTGAGCGCACTGACAGGTCCTCACAGCAGCTCTACATATGGGGATCCTCTACCCTGAGAGCTGATGGTGCAGGTGATGAGCGCACTGACAGGTCCTCACAGCAGCTCTACATATGGGGGTCCTCTACCCCGAGAGCTTATGGTGCAGGGGTGAGTGCACTGACTGGTCCTCACAGCAGCTCTACATATGGGGGTCCTCTACCCTGAGAGCTTATGGTGCAGGTGGTGAGTGCACTGACAGGTCCTCACAGCAGCTGTACATATGGGGGTCCTCTACCCTGAGAGCTGATAGTGCAGGTGACGAGCGCACTGAAAGGTCCTCACAGCAGCTCTACATATGGGGGTCCTGTACCCTGAGAGCTGATGGTGCAGGTGGTGAGTGCATTGACTGGTCCTCACAGCAGCTCTACATATGGTGGTCCTCTACCCTGACAGCTGATGGTGCAGGTGGTGAGTGCATTGACTGGTCCTCACAGCAGCTCTACATATGGGGGTCCTCTACCCTGAGAGCTGATGGTGCAGGTGATGAGCGCACTGAGAGGTCCCCACAGCAGCTCAACATATGGGGGTCCTCTGCCCTGAGAGCTGATGGTGCAGGTGGTGAGTGCACTGACAGGTCATCACAGCAGCTCTACATTTGGGGGTCCTCTACCCTGAGAGCTTATGGTGCAGGTGGTGAGCGCACTGACAGGTCCTTACAGCAGCTCTACATATGGGGGTCCTCTGCCCTGAGAGCTGATGGTGCAGGTGGTGAGTGCACTGACAGGTCCTCACAGCAGCTCTACATTTGGGGGTCCTCCGCTCTGAGAGATTATGGCACAAGTGGTGAGTGTACTGACAAGTCCTCACAGCAGCTCTACATATGGGGGTCCTCTACCCTGAGAGCTGATGGTGCAGGTGGTGAGCGCACTGACAGCTCCTCACAGCAACTCTACATATGGGGGTCCTCTACCCTGAGAGCTTATGGTGCAGGTGGAGAGCGCACTGACAGCTCCTCACAGCAACTCTACATATGGGGGTCCTCTGCCCTGAGAGCTTATGGTGCAGGTGGAGAGCGCACTGACTGCTCCTCACAGCAACTCTACATATGGGGGTCCTCTGCCCTGAGAGCTTATGGTGCAGGTGGTGAGCGCACTGACAGGTCCTCACAGCAGCTCTACATATGGGAGTCCTCTACCCTGAGAGCTTATGGTGCAGGTGGAGAGCGCACTGACAGGTTCTCACAGCAGCTCTACATATGGGGGTCCTCTGCCCTGAGAGCTTATGGTGCAGGTGGAGAGCGCACTGACAGCTCCTCACAGCAACTCTACATATGGGGGTCCTCTACCCTGAGAGCTTATGGTGCAGGTGGTGAGCGCACTGACAGGTCCTCACAGCAGCTCTACATATGGGGGTCCTCTACCCTGAGAGCTGATGGTGCAGGTGGAGAGCGCAATGACAGGTCCTACCAGCAGCACTACATATGGGGGTCCTCTACCCTGAGATCTTATGGTGCAGATGGTGAGTGCACTGACAGGTTCTCACAGCAGCTCTACATATGGGAGTCCTCTACCCTGAGAGCTTATGGTGCAGGTGGTGAGTGCACTGAAAGGTCCTCACAGCAGCTCTACATATGGGGGTCCTGTACCCTGAGAGCTGATGGTGCAGGTGGTGAGTGCATTGACTGGTCCTCACAGCAGCTCTACATATGGTGGTCCTCTACCCTGACAGCTGATGGTGCAGGTGGTGAGTGCATTGACTGGTCCTCACAGCAGCTCTACATATGGGGGTCCTCTACCCTGAGAGCTGATGGTGCAGGTGATGAGCGCACTGAGAGGTCCCCACAGCAGCTCAACATATGGGGGTCCTCTGCCCTGAGAGCTGATGGTGCAGGTGGTGAGTGCACTGACAGGTCATCACAGCAGCTCTACATTTGGGGGTCCTCTACCCTGAGAGCTTATGGTGCAGGTGGTGAGCGCACTGACAGGTCCTTACAGCAGCTCTACATATGGGGGTCCTCTGCCCTGAGAGCTGATGGTGCAGGTGGTGAGTGCACTGACAGGTCCTCACAGCAGCTCTACATTTGGGGGTCCTCCGCTCTGAGAGATTATGGCACAAGTGGTGAGTGTACTGACAAGTCCTCACAGCAGCTCTACATATGGGGGTCCTCTACCCTGAGAGCTGATGGTGCAGGTGGTGAGCGCACTGACAGCTCCTCACAGCAACTCTACATATGGGGGTCCTCTACCCTGAGAGCTTATGGTGCAGGTGGAGAGCGCACTGACAGCTCCTCACAGCAACTCTACATATGGGGGTCCTCTGCCCTGAGAGCTTATGGTGCAGGTGGAGAGCGCACTGACTGCTCCTCACAGCAACTCTACATATGGGGGTCCTCTGCCCTGAGAGCTTATGGTGCAGGTGGTGAGCGCACTGACAGGTCCTCACAGCAGCTCTACATATGGGAGTCCTCTACCCTGAGAGCTTATGGTGCAGGTGGAGAGCGCACTGACAGGTTCTCACAGCAGCTCTACATATGGGGGTCCTCTGCCCTGAGAGCTTATGGTGCAGGTGGAGAGCGCACTGACAGCTCCTCACAGCAACTCTACATATGGGGGTCCTCTACCCTGAGAGCTTATGGTGCAGGTGGTGAGCGCACTGACAGGTCCTCACAGCAGCTCTACATATGGGGGTCCTCTACCCTGAGAGCTGATGGTGCAGGTGGAGAGCGCAATGACAGGTCCTACCAGCAGCACTACATATGGGGGTCCTCTACCCTGAGATCTTATGGTGCAGATGGTGAGTGCACTGACAGGTTCTCACAGCAGCTCTACATATGGGAGTCCTCTACCCTGAGAGCTTATGGTGCAGGTGGTGAGTGCACTGACAGGTCCTCACAGCAGCTCTACATATGGGGGTCCTCTGCCCTGAGAGCTGATGGTGCAGGTGATGAGCGCACTGACAGTTCCTCATAGCAGCTCTACATATGGGGGTCCTCTGCCCTGAGAGCTGATTGCAGGTTTTGAGCGCACTGACAGGTTCTGACAGCAGCTCTACATATGGGAGTCCTCTACCCTGAGGGCTTATGGTGCAGGTGGTGAGCGCATTGACAGGTCCTCACAGCAGCTCTACATATGGGGGTCCTCTGCCCTGAGAGCTGATGGTGCAGGTGATGAGCGCACTGACAGGTCCTCACAGCAGCTTTACATATGGGGGTCCTCCGCCCTTAGAGCTTATGGTGCAGGTGGTGAGTGCACTGACAGGTCCTCACAGCAGCTCTACATATGGGGATCCTCTACCCTGAGAGCTTATGGTGCAGGTGGTGAGCGCACTGACAGGTCCTCACAGCAGCTCTACATATGGGGGTCCTCTACCCTGAGAGCTTATGGTGCAGGTGGTGAGGGCACTAACAGGTCTTCACAGCAGCTCTACAAATGGGGGTCCTCTACCCTTAGAGCTTATGGTGCAGGTGGTGAGAGCAGTGACAGGTCCTCACAGCAGCTCTACATATGGGGGTCCTCCGCTCTGAGAGATTATGGCACCAGTGGTGAGTGCACTGACAGGTCCTCACAGGAGCTCTACATATGGGGGTCCTCCGCTCTGAGAGCTGATGGTGCAGGTGGTGAGCGCACTGACAGGTCCTCACAGCAGCTCTACATATGGGGGTCCTCCGCTCTGAGAGCTGATGGTGCAGGTGGTGAGTGCACTGACAGGTCCTCACAGCAGCTCTACATATGGGGGTCCTCTACCCTGAGGGCTGATGGTGCAGGTGGTGAGTGCACTGACAGGTCCTCACAGCAGCTCTACATTTGGGGGTCCTCCGCTATGAGAGATTATGGCACCAGTGGTGAGTGCACTGACAGGTCCTCACAGCAGCTCCACATATGGGGGTCCTCCGCTCTGAGAGATTATGTCACCAGTGGTGAGTGCACTGACAGGTCCTCACAGCAGCTCTACATATGGGAGTCCTCCGCTCAGAGATTATGGCACCAGTGGTGAGTGCAGAGGCAGGTCATCACAGCAGCTTAACATATGGGGGTCCTCCACTCTGAGAAATTATGGCACCAGTGGTGAGTGCACTGACAAGTGCTCACAGCAGCACTACATATGGGGGTCCTCTACTCTGAGAGCTGATGGTGTAGGTGATGAGCGCACTGACAGGTCCTCACAGCAGATCTACATATGGAGGTCCTCCGCCCTGAGAGCTTACGGTGCAGGTGGAGAGCGCACTGACAGGTCCTCACAGCAGCTCTACATGTGGGGGTCCTCTACTCTGAGAGCTGATGGTGCAGGTGATGACCGCACTGACAGCTCCTCACAGCAGCTCTACATATGGGGGTCCTCTGCCCTGAGAGCTTATGGTGCAGGTGGAGAGCGCACTGACAGGTCCTCACAGCAGCTCTACATATGGGGGTCCTCTACCCTGAGAGCTGATGGAGCAGATGATGAGCGCACTGACAGGTTCTTACAGCAGCTCTACATATGGGGGTCCTCTACTCTGAGAGCTGATGGTGCAGGTGATGAGCGCACTGACAGGTCCTCACAGCAGCTCTACATATGGGAGTCCTCTACCCTGAGAGCTTATGTTGCACGTTGTGAGATCACTGACAGGTCCTCACAGCAGCTCTACATATGGGGGTCCTCTGCCCTGAGAGCTGATGTTGCAGGTGATGAGCGCACTGACAGGTTCTCACAGCAACTCTACATATGGGGGTCCTCTACCCTGAGAGCTTATGGTGCAGGTGATGAGCGCACTGACAGGTCCTCACAGCATCTCTACATATGGGAGTCCTCTACCCTGAGAGCTTATGGTGCAGGTGGAGAGCGCACTGACAGGTCCTCACATCAGCTCTACATATGGAGGTCATCTACCTTGAGAGCTGATGGTGCAGGTGGTGAGTGCACTGACAGGTCCTCACAGCATCTCTACATATGGGGGTCCTCTGCCATGAGAGCTGATGGTGCAGGTGATGAGCACACTGACAGGTCCTCACAGCAGCTCTACATATGGGGGTCCTCTGCCCTGAGAGATGATGGTGCAGGTGATGAGCGCACTGACAGGTTCTCACAGCAGCTCTACATATGGGAGTACTCTACCCTGAGAGCTTATGGTGCAGGTTGTGAGCGCACTGACAGGTCCTCACAGCAGCTCTACATATGGGGGTCCTCTGCCATGAGAGCTGATGGTGCAGGTGATGAGCACACTGACAGGTCCTCACAGCAGCTCTACATATGGGGGTCCTCTGCCCTGAGAGATGATGGTGCAGGTGATGAGCGCACTGACAGGTTCTCACAGCAGCTCTACATATGGGAGTACTCTACCCTGAGAGCTTATGGTGCAGGTTGTGAGCGCACTGACAGGTCCTCACAGCAGCTCTACATATGGGGGTCCTCTGCCCTGAGAGCTGATGGTGCAGGTGATGAGCGCACTGCCAGGTCCTCACAGCATCACTACATATGGGGGTCCTCCGCCCTGAGAGCTGATGGTGCAGGTGATGAGCGCACTGACAGGTCCTCACAGCAGCTCTACATATGGGAGTACTCTACCCTGAGAGCTTATGGTGCAGGTGATGAGCGCACTGATAGGTCCTCACAGCAGCTCTACATATGGGGGTCCTCTACCCTGAGAGCTGATGGTGCAGGTGATGAGCGCACTGACAGGTCCTCACAGCAGCTCTACGTATGGGGGTCCTCTGCCCTGAGAGCTGATGGTGCAGGTGATCAGCGCACTGACAGGTCCTCACAGCAGCTCTACATATGGGGGTCCTCTGCCCTGAGAGCTGATGGTGCAGGTGATGAGCGCACTGACAGGTTCTCACAGCAGCTCTACATATGGGGGTCCTCCGCTCTGAGAGATTATGGCACCAGTGGTGAGTGCACTGACAGATCCTCACAGCAGCTCTACATATGGGGGTCCTCCGCTCTGAGAAATTATGGCGACAGTGGTGAGTGCACTGACAGGTCCTCACAGCAGCACTACATATGGGGGTCCTCGACCCTGAGAGCTGATGGTGCAGGTGGAGAGCGCACTGACAGGTCCTCACAGCAGCTCTACATATGGGAGTACTCTACCCTGAGAGCTTATGGTGCAGGTGATGAGCGCACTGACAGGTCCTCACAGCAGTTCTACATATGGGGGTCCTTTACCCTGAGAGCTGATGGTGCAGGTGGTGAGCGCACTGACAGGTCCTCGCAGCAGCTCTACATATGGGGGTCCTCTACCCTGAGAGCTGATGGTGCAGGTGATGAGCGCACTGACAGGTCCTCACAGCAGCTCTACGTATGGGGGTCCTCTACCCTGAGAGCTGATGGTGCAGGTGATGAGCGCACTGACAGGTCCTCACAGCAGCTCTACATATGGAGGTCCTCCGCCCTGAGAGCTTATGGTGCAGGTGGAGAGCGCACTGACAGGTCCTCACAGCAGCTCTACATATGGGGGTCCTCCGCCCTGAGAGCTTATGGTGCAGGTGGAGAGCGCACTGACAGGTCCTCACAGCAGCTCTAAATATGGGGGTCCTCTGCCCTGAGAGCTGATGGTGCAGGTGATGAGCGCACTGACAGATCCTCACAGCAGCTCTACATATGGGGGTCCTCTACCCTGAGAGCTGATGGTGCAGGTGGTGAGCGCACTGACAGGTCCTCACAGCAGCTTTACATATGGGGGTCCTCTACCCTGAGAGCTGATGGTGAAGGTGGTGAGCGCACTGACAGGTCCTCACAGCAGCTCTACATATGGGGGTCCTTTACCCTGAGAGCTGATGGTGCAGGTGGTGAGTGCACTGACAGGTCCTCACAGCAGCTCTACATATGGGGGTCCTCCGCCCTGAGAGCTGATGGTGCAGGTGGTGAGTGTACTGACAGGTCCTCACAGCAGCTCTACATATGGGGGTCCTCTACCCTGAGAGGTGATGGTGAAGGTGGTGAGTGCATGGACAGGTCCTCACAGCAGCTCTACATATGGGGGTCCTCTGCCCTGAGAGCTTATGGTGTAGGTGATGAGTACACTGACAGGTCCTCACAGCAGCTCTACATATGGGGGTCCTCTACCCTGAGAACTTATGGTGCAGGTGATGAGCGCACTGACAGGTCCTCACAGCAGCTCTACATATGGGAGTCCTCTAACCTGAGAGCTGATGGTGCAGGTGGTGAGTGCACTGACAGGTTCTCACAGCAGCTCTACATATGGGGGTCCTCCGCTCTGAGAGCTTATGGTGCAGGTGATGAGTGCACTGACAGGTCCTCACAGCAGCTCTACATATGGGGGTCTTCTACCCTGAGAGCTTATGGTGCAGATGGTGAGTGCACTGACAGGTCCTCACAGCAGCTCTACATATTGGGGTCCTCTACTCTGAGAGCTGATGGTGCAGGTGGTGAGCGCCCTGACCGGTCCTCACAGCAGCTCTACATATGGGGGTCCTCTACCCTGAGAGTTTATGGTGCAGGTGATGAGCGCACTGACAGGTCCTCACAGCAGCTCTACATATGGGGGTCCTCTACCGTGAGAGCTGATGGTGGAGGTGATGACCGCACTGACAGGTCCTCACAGCAGCACTACAAATGGGGGTCCTCTGCCCTGAGAGCTGATGGTGCAGGTGATGAGCGCACTGACAGGTTCTCACAGCAGCTCTACATATGGGGGTCCTCTACCCTGAGAGCTTATGGTGCAGGTTTTGAGTGCACTGACAGGTCCTCACAGCAGCTCTACATATGGGGGTCCTCTGCCCTGAGAGCTGATTGTGCAGGTGATGAGCGCACTGACAGGTACTCACAGCAGCTCTACATATGGGGGTCCTCTGCCCTGAGAGCTGATTGTGCAGGTGGTGAGTGTACAGACAGTTCCTCACAGCAGCTCTACATATGGGGGTCCTCTAACCTGAGAGCTTATGGTGCAGGTGGTGAGCGCACTGACAGGTCCTCACATCAGCTCTACATATGGGGGTCTTCCGCTCTGAGAGATTATGGCACCAGTGGTGAGTGCACTGACAGGTCCTCACAGGAGCTCTACATATGGGGGTCCTCCGCTCTGAGAGCTTATGGTGCAGGTGGTGAGTGCACTGACAGGTCCTCACAGCAGCTCTACATATGGGGGTCCTCTACCCTGAGAGCTGATGGTGCAGGTGGTGAGTGCACTGACAGGTCCTCACAGCAGCTCTACATATGGGAGTCCTCTACCCTGAGACCTGATGGTGCAGGTGATGAGCGCACTGACAGGTTCTCACAGCAGCTCTACATATGGGGGTCCTCTACCCTGAGAGCTTATGGTGCAGGAGGTGAGTGCACTGACAGGTCCTCACAGCAGCTCTACATATGGGGGTCCTCTGCCCTGAGAGCTGATTGTGTAGGTGATGAGCGCACTGACAGGTCCTCACAGCAGCTCTACATATGGGGGTCCTCTGCCCTGAGAGCTGATTGTGCAGGTGGTGAGTGTACAGACAGTTCCTCACAGCAGCTCTACATATGGGGGTCCTCTAACCTGAGAGCTGATTGTGCAGGTGGTGAGTGTACAGACAGTTCCTCACAGCAGCTCTGCATATGGGGGTCCTCTAACCTGAGAGCTTATGGTGCAGGTGGTGAGCGCACTGACAGGTCCTCACATCAGTTCTACATATGGGGGTCTTCCGCTCTGAGAGATTATGGCACCAGTGGTGAGTGCAGTGACAGGTCCTCACAGGAGCTCTTCATATGGGGGTCCTCCGCTCTGAGAGCTTATGGTGCAGGTGGTGAGTGCACTGACAGGTCCTCACAGCAGCTCTACATATGGGGGTCCTCTACCCTGAGAGCTGATGGTGCAGGTGGTGAGTGCACTGACAGGTCCTCACAGCAGCTCTACATATGGGAGTCCTCTACCCTGAGAGCTGATGGTGCAGGTGATGAGCGCACTGAGAGGTCCCCACAGCAGCTCAACATATGGGGGTCCTCTGCCCTGAGAGCTGATGGTGCAGGTGGTGAGTGCACTGACAGGTCATCACAGCAGCTCTACATTTGGGGGTCCTCTACCCTGAGAGCTTATGGTGCAGGTGGTGAGCGCACTGACAGGTCCTCACAGCAGCTCTACATATGGGGGTCCTCTGCCCTGAGAGCTGATGGTGCAGGTGGTGAGTGCACTGACAGGTCCTCACAGCAGCTCTACATATGGGGGTCCTCCGCTCTGAGAGATTATGGCACCAGTGGTGAGTGTACTGACAAGTCCTCACAGCAGCTCTACATATGGGGGTCCTCTACCCTGAGAGCTGATGGTGCAGGTGGTGAGCGCACTGACAGCTCCTCACAGCAGCTCTACATATGGGGGTCCTCTGCCCTGAGAGCTGATGGTGCAGGTGGTGAGTGCACTGACAGGTCCTCACAGCAGCTCTACATATGGGGGTCCTCCGCTCTGAGAGATTATGGCACCAGTGGTGAGTGTACTGACAAGTCCTCACAGCAGCTCTACATATGGGGGTCCTCTACCCTGAGAGCTGATGGTGCAGGTGATGAGCGCACTGACAGGTCCTCACAGCAGCTCTACATATGGGGGTCCTCTACCCTGAGAGCTTATGGTGCAGGTGGTGAGTGCACTGACAGGTCCTCACAGCAGCTGTACATATGGGGGTCCTCTACCCTGAGAGCTGATAGTGCAGGTGACGAGCGCACTGAAAGGTCCTCACAGCAGCTCTACGTATGGGGGTCCTGTACCCTGAGAGCTGATGGTGCAGGTGGTAAGCGCACTGAAAGGTCCTCACAGCAGCTCTACATATGGTGGTCCTCTACCCTGACAGCTGATGGTGCAGGTGGTGAGTGCATTGACTGGTCCTCACAGCAGCTCTACATATGGGGGTCCTCTACCCTGAGAGCTGATGGTGCAGGTGATGAGCGCACTGAGAGGTCCCCACAGCAGCTCAACATATGGGGGTCCTCTGCCCTGAGAGCTGATGGTGCAGGTGGTGAGTGCACTGACAGGTCATCACAGCAGCTCTACATTTGGGGGTCCTCTACCCTGAGAGCTTATGGTGCAGGTGGTGAGCGCACTGACAGGTCCTTACAGCAGCTCTACATATGGGGGTCCTCTGCCCTGAGAGCTGATGGTGCAGGTGGTGAGTGCACTGACAGGTCCTCACAGCAGCTCTACATTTGGGGGTCCTCCGCTCTGAGAGATTATGGCACAAGTGGTGAGTGTACTGACAAGTCCTCACAGCAGCTCTACATATGGGGGTCCTCTACCCTGAGAGCTGATGGTGCAGGTGGTGAGCGCACTGACAGCTCCTCACAGCAACTCTACATATGGGGGTCCTCTACCCTGAGAGCTTATGGTGCAGGTGGAGAGCGCACTGACAGCTCCTCACAGCAACTCTACATATGGGGGTCCTCTGCCCTGAGAGCTTATGGTGCAGGTGGAGAGCGCACTGACTGCTCCTCACAGCAACTCTACATATGGGGGTCCTCTGCCCTGAGAGCTTATGGTGCAGGTGGAGAGCGCACTGTCAGGTCCTCACAGCAGCTCTACATATGGGGGTCCTCTACCCTGAGATCTTATGGTGCAGGTGTAGAGCGCACTGACAGGTCCTCACAGCAGCTCTACATATGGTGATCCTCTACCCTGAGAGCTTATGGTGCAGGTGGAGAGCGCACTGACAGCTCCTCACAGCAACTCTACATATGGGGGTCCTCTACCCTGAGAGCTTATGGTGCAGGTGGTGAGCGCACTGACAGGTCCTCACAGCAGCTCTACATATGGGAGTCCTCTACCCTGAGAGCTTATGGTGCAGGTGGAGAGCGCACTGACAGGTTCTCACAGCAGCTCTACATATGGGGGTCCTCTGCCCTGAGAGCTTATGGTGCAGGTGGAGAGCGCACTGACAGCTCCTCACAGCAACTCTACATATGGGGGTCCTCTACCCTGAGAGCTTATGGTGCAGGTGGTGAGCGCACTGACAGGTCCTCACAGCAGCTCTACATATGGGGGTCCTCTACCCTGAGAGCTGATGGTGCAGGTGGAGAGCGCAATGACAGGTCCTACCAGCAGCACTACATATGGGGGTCCTCTACCCTGAGATCTTATGGTGCAGATGGTGAGTGCACTGACAGGTTCTCACAGCAGCTCTACATATGGGAGTCCTCTACCCTGAGAGCTTATGGTGCAGGTGGTGAGTGCACTGACAGGTCCTCACAGCAGCTCTACATATGGGGGTCCTCTACCCTGAGATCTTATGGTGCAGATGGTGAGTGCACTGACAGGTCCTCACAGCAGCTCTACATATGGGGGTCCTCTGCCCTGAGAGCTGATGGTGCAGGTGATGAGCGCACTGACAGGTCCTCACAGCAGCTCTACATATGGGGGTCCTCCGCCCTTAGAGCTTATGGTGCAGGTGGTGAGTGCACTGACAGGTCCTCACAGCAGCTCTACATATGGGGGTCCTCTGCCCTGAGAGCTGATGGTGCAGGTGATGAGCGCACTGACAGGTCCTCACAGCAGCTCTACATATGGGGGTCCTCCGCCCTTAGAGCTTATGGTGCAGGTGGTGAGTGCACTGACAGGTCCTCACAGCAGCTCTACATATGGGGATCCTCTACCCTGAGAGCTTATGGTGCAGGTGGTGAGCGCACTGACAGGTCCTCACAGCAGCTCTACATATGGGGGTCCTCTACCCTGAGAGCTTATGGTGCAGGTGGTGAGGGCACTAACAGGTCTTCACAGCAGCTCTACAAATGGGGGTCCTCTACCCTTAGAGCTTATGGTGCAGGTGGTGAGAGCAGTGACAGGTCCTCACAGCAGCTCTACATATGGGGGTCCTCCGCTCTGAGAGATTATGGCACCAGTGGTGAGTGCACTGACAGGTCCTCACAGGAGCTCTACATATGGGGGTCCTCCGCTCTGAGAGCTGATGGTGCAGGTGGTGAGCGCACTGACAGGTCCTCACAGCAGCTCTACATATGGGGGTCCTCCGCTCTGAGAGCTGATGGTGCAGGTGGTGAGTGCACTGACAGGTCCTCACAGCAGCTCTACATATGGGGGTCCTCTACCCTGAGGGCTGATGGTGCAGATGGTGAGTGCACTGACAGGTCCTCACAGCAGCTCTACATTTGGGGGTCCTCCGCTATGAGAGATTATGGCACCAGTGGTGAGTGCACTGACAGGTCCTCACAGCAGCTCCACATATGGGGGTCCTCCGCTCTGAGAGATTATGTCACCAGTGGTGAGTGCACTGACAGGTCCTCACAGCAGCTCTACATATGGGAGTCCTCCGCTCAGAGATTATGGCACCAGTGGTGAGTGCAGAGGCAGGTCATCACAGCAGCTTAACATATGGGGGTCCTCCACTCTGAGAAATTATGGCACCAGTGGTGAGTGCACTGACAAGTGCTCACAGCAGCACTACATATGGGGGTCCTCTACTCTGAGAGCTGATGGTGTAGGTGATGAGCGCACTGACAGGTCTTCACAGCAGATCTACATATGGAGGTCCTCCGCCCTGAGAGCTTACGGTGCAGGTGGAGAGCGCACTGACAGGTCCTCACAGCAGCTCTACATGTGGGGGTCCTCTACTCTGAGAGCTGATGGTGCAGGTGATGACCGCACTGACAGCTCCTCACAGCAGCTCTACATATGGGGGTCCTCTGCCCTGAGAGCTTATGGTGCAGGTGGAGAGCGCACTGACAGGTCCTCACAGCAGCTCTACATATCGGGGTCCTCTACCCTGAGAGCTGATGGAGCAGATGATGAGCGCACTGACAGGTTCTTACAGCAGCTCTACATATGGGGGTCCTCTACTCTGAGAGCTGATGGTGCAGGTGATGAGCGCACTGACAGGTCCTCACAGCAGCTCTACATATGGGAGTCCTCTACCCTGAGAGCTTATGTTGCACGTTGTGAGATCACTGACAGGTCCTCACAGCAGCTCTACATATGGGGGTCCTCTGCCCTGAGAGCTGATGTTGCAGGTGATGAGCGCACTGACAGGTTCTCACAGCAACTCTACATATGGGGGTCCTCTACCCTGAGAGCTTATGGTGCAGGTGATGAGCGCACTGACAGGTCCTCACAGCATCTCTACATATGGGAGTCCTCTACCCTGAGAGCTTATGGTGCAGGTGGAGAGCGCACTGACAGGTCCTCACATCAGCTCTACATATGGAGGTCATCTACCTTGAGAGCTGATGGTGCAGGTGGTGAGTGCACTGACAGGTCCTCACAGCATCTCTACATATGGGGGTCCTCTGCCATGAGAGCTGATGGTGCAGGTGATGAGCACACGGACAGGTCCTCACAGCAGCTCTACATATGGGGGTCCTCTGCCCTGAGAGATGATGGTGCAGGTGATGAGCGCACTGACAGGTTCTCACAGCAGCTCTACATATGGGAGTACTCTACCCTGAGAGCTTATGGTGCAGGTTGTGAGCGCACTGACAGGTCCTCACAGCAGCTCTACATATGGGGGTCCTCTGCCCTGAGAGCTGATGGTGCAGGTGATGAGCGCACTGCCAGGTCCTCACAGCATCACTACATATGGGGGTCCTCCGCCCTGAGAGCTGATGGTGCAGGTGATGAGCGCACTGACAGGTCCTCACAGCAGCTCTACATATGGGAGTACTCTACCCTGAGAGCTTATGGTGCAGGTGATGAGCGCACTGATAGGTCCTCACAGCAGCTCTACATATGGGGGTCCTCTACCCTGAGAGCTGATGGTGCAGGTGATGAGCGCACTGACAGGTCCTCACAGCAGCTCTACGTATGGGGGTCCTCTGCCCTGAGAGCTTATGGTGCAGGTGATCAGCGCACTGACAGGTCCTCACAGCAGCTCTACATATGGGGGTCCTCTGCCCTGAGAGCTGATGGTGCAGGTGATGAGCGCACTGACAGGTTCTCACAGCAGCTCTACATATGGGGGTCCTCCGCTCTGAGAGATTATGGCACCAGTGGTGAGTGCACTGACAGATCCTCACAGCAGCTCTACAAATGGGGGTCCTCCGCTCTGAGAAATTATGGCGCCAGTGGTGAGTGCACTGACAGGTCCTCACAGCAGCACTACATATGGGGGTCCTCGACCCTGAGAGCTGATGGTGCAGGTGGAGAGCGCACTGACAGGTCCTCACAGCAGCTCTACATATGGGAGTACTCTACCCTGAGAGCTTATGGTGCAGGTGATGAGCGCACTGACAGGTCCTCACAGCAGTTCTACATATGGGGGTCCTTTACCCTGAGAGCTGATGGTGCAGGTGGTGAGCGCACTGACAGGTCCTCGCAGCAGCTCTACATATGGGGGTCCTCTACCCTGAGAGCTGATGGTGCAGGTGATGAGCGCACTGACAGGTCCTCACAGCAGCTCTACGTATGGGGGTCCTCTGCCCTGAGAGCTGATGGTGCAGGTGATGAGCGCACTGACAGGTCCTCACAGCAGCTCTACATATGGAGGTCCTCCGCCCTGAGAGCTTATGGTGCAGGTGGAGAGCGCACTGACAGGTCCTCACAGCAGCTCTACATATGGGGGTCCTCCGCCCTGAGAGCTTATGGTGCAGGTGGAGAGCGCACTGACAGGTCCTCACAGCAGCTCTAAATATGGGGGTCCTCTGCCCTGAGAGCTGATGGTGCAGGTGATGAGCGCACTGACAGATCCTCACAGCAGCTCTACATATGGGGGTCCTCTACCCTGAGAGCTGATGGTGCAGGTGGTGAGCGCACTGACAGGTCCTCACAGCAGCTTTACATATGGGGGTCCTCTACCCTGAGAGCTGATGGTGAAGGTGGTGAGCGCACTGACAGGTCCTCACAGCAGCTCTACATATGGGGGTCCTTTACCCTGAGAGCTGATGGTGCAGGTGGTGAGTGCACTGACAGGTCCTCACAGCAGCTCTACATATGGGGGTCCTCCGCCCTGAGAGCTGATGGTGCAGGTGGTGAGTGTACTGACAGGTCCTCACAGCAGCTCTACATATGGGGGTCCTCTACCCTGAGAGGTGATGGTGAAGGTGGTGAGTGCATGGACAGGTCCTCACAGCAGCTCTACATATGGGGGTCCTCTGCCCTGAGAGCTTATGGTGTAGGTGATGAGTACACTGACAGGTCCTCACAGCAGCTCTACATATGGGGGTCCTCTACCCTGAGAACTTATGGTGCAGGTGATGAGCGCACTGACAGGTCCTCACAGCAGCTCTACATATGGGAGTCCTCTAACCTGAGAGCTGATGGTGCAGGTGGTGAGTGCACTGACAGGTTCTCACAGCAGCTCTACATATGGGGGTCCTCCGCTCTGAGAGCTTATGGTGCAGGTGATGAGTGCACTGACAGGTCCTCACAGCAGCTCTACATATGGGGGTCTTCTACCCTGAGAGCTTATGGTGCAGGTGGTGAGTGCACTGACAGGTCCTCACAGCAGCTCTACATATTGGGGTCCTCTACTCTGAGAGCTGATGGTGCAGGTGGTAAGCGCACTGACAGGTCCTCACAGCAGCTCTACATATGGGGGTCCTCTACCCTGAGAGTTTATGGTGCAGGTGATGAGCGCACTGACAGGTCCTCACAGCAGCTCTACATATGGGGGTCCTCTACCGTGAGAGCTGATGGTGGAGGTGATGACCGCACTGACAGGTCCTCACAGCAGCACTACAAATGGGGGTCCTCTGCCCTGAGAGCTGATGGTGCAGGTGATGAGCGCACTGACAGGTTCTCACAGCAGCTCTACATATGGGGGTCCTCTACCCTGAGAGCTTATGGTGCAGGTTTTGAGTGCACTGACAGGTCCTCACAGCAGCTCTACATATGGGGGTCCTCTGCCCTGAGAGCTGATTGTGCAGGTGATGAGCGCACTGACAGGTCCTCACAGCAGCTCTACATATGGGGGTCCTCTGCCCTGAGAGCTGATTGTGCAGGTGGTGAGTGTACAGACAGTTCCTCACAGCAGCTCTACATATGGGGGTCCTCTAACCTGAGAGCTTATGGTGCAGGTGGTGAGCGCACTGACAGGTCCTCACATCAGCTCTACATATGGGGGTCTTCCCCTCTGAGAGATTATGGCACCAGTGGTGAGTGCACTGACAGGTCCTCACAGGAGCTCTACATATGGGGGTCCTCCGCTCTGAGAGCTTATGGTGCAGGTGGTGAGTGCACTGACAGGTCCTCACAGCAGCTCTACATATGGGGGTCCTCTACCCTGAGAGCTGATGGTGCAGGTGGTGAGTGCACTGACAGGTCCTCACAGCAGCTCTACATATGGGAGTCCTCTACCCTGAGACCTGATGGTGCATCTGATGAGCGCACTGACAGGTTCTCACAGCAGCTCTACATATGGGGGTCCTCTACTCTGAGAGCTTATGGTGCAGGAGGTGAGTGCACTGACAGGTCCTCACAGCAGCTCTACATATGGGGGTCCTCTGCCCTGAGAGATGATTGTGTAGGTGATGAGCGCACTGACAGGTCCTCACAGCAGCTCTACATATGGGGGTCCTCTGCCCTGAGAGCTGATTGTGCAGGTGGTGAGTGTACAGACAGTTCCTCACAGCAGCTCTACATATGGGGGTCCTCTAACCTGAGAGCTGATTGTGCATGTGGTGAGTGTACAGACAGTTCCTCACAGCAGCTCTGCATATGGGGGTCCTCTAACCTGAGAGCTTATGGTGCAGGTGGTGAGCGCACTGACAGGTCCTCACATCAGTTCTACATATGGGGGTCTTCCGCTCTGAGAGATTATGGCACCAGTGGTGAGTGCAGTGACAGGTCCTCACAGGAGCTCTTCATATGGGGGTCCTCCGCTCTGAGAGCTTATGGTGCAGGTGGTGAGTGCACTGACAGGTCCTCACAGCAGCTCTACATATGGGGGTCCTCTACCCTGAGAGCTGATGGTGCAGGTGGTGAGTGCACTGACAGGTCCTCACAGCAGCTCTACATATGGGGGTCCTCTACCCTGAGAGCTTATGGTGCAGGTGGTGAGTGCACTGACAGGTCCTCACAGCAGCTCTACATATGGGGGTCCTCTAACCTGAGAGCTGATGGTGCAGGTGGTGAGTGTACTGACAGGTCCTCACAGCAGCTCTACATATGGGGGTCCTCTAACCTGAGAGCTGATGGTGCAGGTTATGAGCACACTGACAGGTCCTCACAGCAGCACTACATATGGGGGTCCTCTACCCTGAGACCTGATGGTGCAGGTGATGAGCGCACTTACAGGTTCTCACAGCAGCTCTACATATGGGGGTCCTCTACCCTGAGAGCTTATGGTGCAGGTGGTGAGTGCACTGACCAGTCCTCACAGCAGCTCTACGTATGGGAGTCCTCTACCCTGAGAGCTTATGGTGCAGGTGGTGAGCGCACTGACAGGTCCTCACAGCAGCTCTACACATGGGGGTCCTCTGCCCTGAGAGCTGATGGTGCAGGTGGTGAGTGCACTGACAGTTCCTCACAGCAGCTCTACATATGGGGGTCCTCTACCCGGAGAGCTGATGGTGCAGGTAGTGAGTGCATTGACATGTCCTCACAGCAGCTCTACAAATGGGGGTCCTCTACCCTGAGAGATTATGGCACCAGTGGTGAGTGCACTGACAGGTCCTCACAGCAGCTCTACGTATGGGGGTCCTCCGCTCTGAGAGATTATGGCACCAGTGGTGAGTGCACTGACAGGTCCTCACAGCAGCTCTATATATGGGGGTCCTCCGCCCTGAGAGATTATGGCACCAGTCATGAGTGCACTGACAGGTCCTCACAGCAGCTCTACATATGGGGGTCCTCTACCCTGAGAGCTTATGGTGCAGGTGATGAGCGCACTGACAGGTCCACACAACAGCTCTACATATGGAGGTCCTCTACCCTGAGAGCTGATGGTGCAGGTGGTGAGTGCACTGACAGGTCCTCACAGCAGCTCTACGTATGGGGGTCCTCCGCTCTGAGAAATTATGGCGCCAGTGGTGAGTGCACTGACAGGTCCTCACAGCAGCACTACATATGGGGGTCCTCGACCCTGAGAGCTGATGGTGCAGGTGGAGAGCGCACTGACAGGTCCTCACAGCAGCTTTACATATGGGAGTACTCTACCCTGAGAGTTTATGGTGCAGGTGATGAGCGCACTGACAGGTCCTCACAGCAGCTCTACGTATGGGGGTCCTCTGCCCTGAGAGCTGATGGTGCAGGTGATGAGCGCACTGACAGGTCCTCACAGCAGCTCTACATATGGGGGTCCTCTACCCTGAGAGCTGATGGTGCAGGTGGTGAGCGCACTGACAGGTCCTCACAGCAGCTCTACATATGGGGGTCCTCTACCCTGAGATCTTATGGTGCAGGTGGAGAGCGCACAGACAGGTCCTCACAGCAGCTCTACATATGGGGGTCCTCTACCCTGAGAGCTGATGGTGCAGGTGGTGAGCGCACTGACAGGTCCTCACAGCAGCTCTACATATGGGGGTCCTCTACCCTGAGAGCTGATGGTGAAGGTGGTGAGCGCACTGACAGGTCCTCACAGCAGCTCTACATATGGGGGTCCTCTACCCTGAGAGCTGATGGTGCAGGTGGTGAGTGCACTGACAGGTCCTCACAGCAGCTCTACATATGGGGGTCCTCCGCCCTGAGAGCTGATGGTGCAGGTGGTGAGTGTACTGACAGGTCCTCACAGCAGCTCTACATATGGGGGTCCTCTACCCTGAGAGCTGATGGTGAAGGTGGTGAGTGCATGGACAGGTCCTCACAGCAGCTCTACATATGGGGGTCCTCTACCCTGAGAGCTTATGGTGCAGGTGATGAGCGCACTGACAGGTCCACACAACAGCTCTACATATGGAGGTCCTCTACCCTGAGAGCTGATGGTGCAGGTGGTGAGTGCACTGACAGGTCCTCACAGCAGCTCTACATATGGGGGTCCTCCGCTCTGAGAGATTATGGCACCAGTGGTGAGTGCACTGGCAGGTCCTCACAGCAGCTCTACATATGGGGGTCCTCCGCTCTGAGAAATTATGGCACAAGTGGTGAGTGCACTGACAGGTGCTCACAGCAGCACTACATATGGGGGTCCTCTACCCTGAGAGCTGATGGTGTAGGTGATGAGCGCACTGACATGTCCTCACAGCAGCTCTAAATATGGAGGTACTCTACACTGAGAATTTATGGTGCAGGTGGAGAGCGCACTGACAGGTCCTCACAGCAGCTCTACATATGGGAGTCCTCTACCCTGAGAGCTTATGGTGCAGGTGGAGAGCGCACTGACAGGTTCTCACAGCAGCTCTACATATGGGGGTCCTCCGTCCTGAGAGCTTATGGTGCAGGTGGAGAGCGCACTGACAGATCCTCAGCAGCTCTACATATGGGGGTCCTCTACCCTGAGAGCTGATGGTGCACGTGGTGAGTGCATTGACAGGTCCTCACAGCAGCTCTACAAATGGGGGTCCTCTACCCTGAGAGCTGATGGTGCAGGTGGTGAGTGCACTGACAGGTCCTCACAGCAGCTCTACATATGGGGGTCCTCTACCCTGAGAGCTGATGGTGTAGGTGATGAGCGCACTGACAGGTCCTCACAGCAGCACTACATATGGGGGTCCTCTGCCCTGAGAGCTGATGGTGCAGGTGGTGAGCGCACTGACAGGTCCTCACAGCAGCTCTACATATGGAGGTCCTCTGCCCTGAGAGCTGATGGTGCAGGTGGTGAGCGCACTGAAAGGTCCTCACAGCAGCTCTACATATGGGGGTCCTCTGCCCTGAGAGCTTATGGTGCAGGTGATGAGTGCACTGACAGGTCCTCACAGCAGCTCTACATATGGAGGTCCTCTACCCTGAGAGCTGATGGTGCAGGTGGTGAGTGCACTGACAGGTCCTCACAGCAGCTCTACATATGGGGGTCCTCTGCCCTGAGAGCTGATGGTGCAGGTGGTGAGTGCACTGACCGGTCCTCACATCAGCTCTACATATGGGGGTCCTCTGCCCTGAGAGCTGATGGTGCAGGTGGTGAGTGCACTGACGGGTCCTCACAGCAGCTCTACATATGGGGGTCCTCAACCCTGAGAACTGATGGTGCAGGTGGTGAGCGCACTGACAGGTTCTCACAGCAGCTCTACATATGGGGGTCTTCTACCCTGAGAGCTTATGGTGCAGGTGATGAGCGCACTGACAGGTCCTCACAGCAGCTCTACATATGGGGGTCCTCTGCCCTGAGAGCTGATGGTGCAGGTGGTGAATGCACTGACGGGTCCTCACAGCAGCTCTACATATGGGGGTCCTCTACCCTGAGAGCTGAAGGTGCAGGTGGTGAGTGTACTGACAGTTCCTCACAGCCGCTCTACATATGGGGGTCCTCTACCCTGAGAGCTGATGGTGCAGGTGATGAGCACACTGACAGGTCCTCACAGCAGCACTACATATGGGGGTCCTGTACCCTGAGAGCTGATAGTGCAGGTGGTGAGTGCTCTGACAGGTCCTCACAGCAGCTCTACATATGGGGGTCCTCTACCCTGAGAGCTGATGGTGTAGGTGATGAGCGCACTGACAGGTTCTCACAGCAGCTCTACATATGGGGGTCTTCTACCCTGAGAGCTTATGGTGCAGGTGGTGAGCGCACTGACAGTTCCTCACAGCCGCTCTACATATGGGGGTCCTCTACCCTGAGAGCTGATGGTTCAGGTGATGAGTGCACTGACAGGTCCTCACAGCAGCTCTACATATGGGGGTCCTCTACCTTGAGAGCTGATGGTGCAGGTGGTGAGCGCACTGACAGGTCCTCACAGCAGCTCTACATATGGGGGTCCTCTACCCTGAGAGCTGATGGTGCACGTGGTGAGTGCACTGACAGGTCCTCACAGCAGCTCTACATATGGGGGTCCTCTACCCTGAGAGCTGAAGGTGCAGGTGGTGAGTGTACTGACAGTTCCTCACAGCCGCTCTACATATGGGGGTCCTCTACCCTGAGAGCTGATGGTGCAGGTGATGAGTGCACTGACAGGTCCTCACAGCAGCTCTACATATGGGGGTCCTCTACCCTGAGAGCTGATGGTGCAGGTGATGAGCGCACTGACAGGTCCTCACAGCAGCTCTACATATGGGGGTCCTCTACCTTGAGAGCTGATGGTGCAGGTGATGAGCGCACTGACAGGTCCTCACAGCAGCTCTACATATGGGGGTCTTCTACCCTGAGAGCTTATGGTGCAGGTGGTGAGTGCATTGACAGGTCCTCACAGCAGCTCTACAAATGGGGGTCCTCTACCCTGAGAGCTGATGGTGCAGGTGGTGAGCGCACTGACAGGTTCTCACAGCAGCTCTACATATGGGAGTCCTCTACCCTGAGAGCTTATGGTGCAGGTGGTGAGCGCACTGACAGGTTCTCACAGCAGCTCTACAAATGGGGGTCCTCTACCCTGAGAGCTTATGGTGCAGGTGGTGAGCGCACTGACAGGTTCTCACAGCAGCTCTACAAATGGGGGTCCTCTACCCTGAGTGCTTATGGTGCAGGTGGTGAGTGTACTGACAGGTCCTCACAGCAGCTCTACATATGGGGGTCCTCTACCCTGAGAGATTATGGCACCAGTGGTGAGTGCACTGACAGGTCCTCACAGCAGCTCTATATATGGTGGTCCTCTACCCTGAGAGCTGATGGTGCAGGTGGTGAGCGCACTGACAGGTCCTCACATCAGCTCTACATATGGGGGTCCTCTACCCTGAGAGCTGATGGTGCAGGTGATGAGCGCACTGACAGGTGCTCACAGCAGCTCTACATATGGGAGTCCTCTACCCTGAGAGCTGATGGTGCAGGTGGTGAGTGTACTGACAGGTCCTCACAGCAGCTCTATATATGGGGGTCCTCTACCCTGAGAGCTGATGGTGCAGGTGGTGAGTGCACTGACAGGTCCTCACAGCAGCTCTATATATGGGGGTCCTCTACCCTGAGAGCTGATGGTGCAGGTGGTGAGTGCACTGACAGGTCCTCACAGCATCTCTACATATGGAGGTCCTCTACCCTGAGAGCTGATGATGCAGGTGATGAGCGCACTGACAGGTCCTCACAGCAGCTCTACATATGGAGGTCCTCTACCCTGAGAGCTGATGGTGCAGGTGGTGAGTGCACTGACATTTCCTCACAGCAGCTCTACATATGGGGGTCCTCTAACCTGAGAGCTTATGGTGCAGTTGGTGAGTGCACTGACATTTCCTCACAGCAGCTCTACATATGGGAGTCCTCTACCTTGAGAGCTGATGGTGCAGGTGATGAGCGCACTGACAGGTCCTCACAGCATCTCTACGTATGGGGGTCCTCTGCCCTGAGAGCTTATGGTGCTGGTGATGAGCGCACTGACAGGTTCTCACAGCAGCTCTACATATGGGGGTCCTCTACCCTGAGAGCTGATGGTGCAGGTGGTGAGTGCACTGACTGGTCCTCACAGCAGCTCTACATATGGGGGTCCTCTGCCCTGAGAGCTGATGGTGCAGGTGATGAGCGCACTGACAGGTCCTCACAGCAGCTCTACATATGGGGGTCCTCTGCCCTGAGAGCTTATGGTGCTGGTGATGAGCGCACTGACAGGTTCTCACAGCAGCTCTACATATGGGGGTCCTCTACCCTGAGAGCTGATGGTGCAGGTGGTGAGTGCACTGACTGGTCCTCACAGCAGCTCTACATATGGGGGTCCTCTGCCCTGAGAGCTGATGGTGCAGGTGATGAGCGCACTGACAGGTCCTCACAGCAGCTCTACATATGGGGGTCCTCTTCCCTGAGAGCTTATGGTGCAGGTGATGAGCGCACTGACAGGTCCTCACAGCAGCTCTACATATGGGAGTCCTCTACCCTGAGAGCTTATGGTGCAGGTGATGAGCGCACTGACAGGTCCTCACAGCAACTCTACATATGGGGGTCCTCTGCCCTGAGAGCTGATGGTTCAGGTGATGAGCGCACTGACAGGTCCTCACTGCAGCTCTACATATGGGAGTCCTCTACCCTGAGAGCTTATGGTGCAGGTGATGAGCGCACTGACAGATCCTCACAGCAGCTCTACATATGGGGGTCCTCTACCCTGAGAGCTGATGGTGCAGGTGATGAGCGCACTGACAGGTCCTCACAGCAGCTCTACATATGGGGGTCCTCTACCCTGAGAGCTGATGGTGCAGGTGGTGAGTGCACTGACAGGTGCTCACAGCAGCTCTACATATGGGGGTCCTCTACCCTGAGAGCTTATGGTGCAGGTGGTGAGTGCACTGACAGGTGCTCACAGCAGCTCTACATATGGGGGTCCTCTACCCTGAGAGCTGATGGTGCAGGTGATGAGCGCACTGACAGGTCCTCACAGCAGCTCTACATATGGGGGTCCTCTGCCCTGAGAGCTGATGGTGCAGGTGATGAGCGCACTGACAGGTTCTCACAGCAGCTCTACATATGGGGGTCCTCTACCCTGAGAGCTGATGGTGCAGGTGGTGAGTGTACTGACAGGTCCTCACAGCAGCTCTACATAAGGGGGTCCTCTGCCCTGAGAGCTTATGGTGCAGGTGATGAGCGCACTGACAGGTCCTCACAGCAGCTCTACATATGGGGGTCCTCTACCCTGGGAGCTTATGGTGCAGGTGATGAGCGCACTGACAGGTCCTCACAGCAGCTCTACATATGGGGGTCCTCTACCCTGGGAGCTTATCGTGCAGGTGATGAGCGCACTGATAGGTGCTCACAGCAGCTCTAAATATGGGGGTCCTCCGCTCTGAGAGATTATGGTGCAGGTGGTGAGTGCACTGACAGGTCCTCACAGCAGCTCTACATATGGGGGTCCTCTACCCTTAGAGCTTATGGTGCAGGTGGAGAGCGCAGTGACAGGTCCTCACAGCAGCTCTACATATGGGGGTCCTCTACCCTGAGAGCTTATGGTGCAGGTGATGAGCGCACTGACAGGTCCTCACAGCAGCTCTACATATGGGGGTCCTCTACCCTGAGAGCTTATGGTGCAGGTGATGAGCGCACTGACAGGTCCTCACAGCAGCTCTACATATGGGAGTCCTCTACCCTGGGAGCTTATGGTGCAGGTGGAGAGCGCACTGACAGGTCCTCACAGCAGCTCTACATATGGGGGTCCTCCGCTCTGAGAGATTATGGTGCAGGTGGTGAGTGCACTGACTGGTCCTCACAGCAGCTCTACATATGGGGGTCCTCCGCTCTGAGAGATTATGGTGCTGGTGGTGAGTGCACTGACTGGTCCTCACAGCAGCTCTACATATGGGGGTCCTCTACCCTGAGAGCTTATGGAGCAGGTGATGAGCGCACTGACAGGTCCTCACAGCAGCTCTACATATGGGGGTCCTCCGCTCTGAGAGATTATGGTGCAGGTGATGATCGCACTGACAGGTTATCACAGCAGCTCTTCATATGGGGGTCCTCTGCCCTGAAAGCTGATGGTGCAGGTGATGAGCGCACTGACAGGTCCTCACAGCAGCACTACATATGGGGGTCCTCCGTTCTGAGAGATTATGGTGCAGGTGGTGAGTGCACTGACTGGTCCTCACAGCAGCTATACATATGGGGGTCCTCTACCCTGAGAGCTTATGGAGCAGGTGATGAGCGCACTGACAGATCCTCACAGCAGCTCTACATATGGGGGTCCTCTACCCTGAGAGCTGATGGTGCTGGTGATGAGCGCACTGACAGGTCCTCACAGCAGCTCTACATATGGGGGTCCTCTACCCTGAGAGCTGATGGTGCACGTGGTGAGTGCACTGACAGGTCCTCACAGCAGCTCTACATATGGGGGTCCTCTACCCTGAGAGCTGAAGGTGCAGGTGGTGAGTGTACTGACAGTTCCTCACAGCCGCTCTACATATGGGGGTCCTCTACCCTGAGAGCTGATGGTGCAGGTGATGAGTGCACTGACAGGTCCTCACAGCAGCTCTACATATGGGGGTCCTCTACCCTGAGAGCTGATGGTGCAGGTGATGAGCGCACTGACAGGTCCTCACAGCAGCTCTACATATGGGGGTCCTCTACCTTGAGAGCTGATGGTGCAGGTGATGAGCGCACTGACAGGTCCTCACAGCAGCTCTACATATGGGGGTCTTCTACCCTGAGAGCTTATGGTGCAGGTGGTGAGTGCATTGACAGGTCCTCACAGCAGCTCTACAAATGGGGGTCCTCTACCCTGAGAGCTGATGGTGCAGGTGGTGAGCGCACTGACAGGTTCTCACAGCAGCTCTACATATGGGGGTCTTCTACCCTGAGAGCTTATGGTGCAGGTGGTGAGTGCATTGACAGGTCCTCACAGCAGCTCTACAAATGGGGGTCCTCTACCCTGAGAGCTGATGGTGCAGGTGATGAGCGCACTGACAGGTCCTCACAGCAGCTCTACATTTGGGGGTCTTCTACCCTGAGAGCTTATGGTGCAGGTGGTGAGTGTACTGACAGGTCCTCACAGCAGCTCTACATATGGGGGTCCTCTACCCTGAGAGATTATGGCACCAGTGGTGAGTGCACTGACAGGTCCTCACAGCAGCTCTATATATGGTGGTCCTCTACCCTGAGAGCTGATGGTGCAGGTGGTGAGCGCACTGACAGGTCCTCACATCAGCTCTACATATGGGGGTCCTCTACCCTGAGAGCTGATGGTGCAGGTGATGAGCGCACTGACAGGTGCTCACAGCAGCTCTACATATGGGAGTCCTCTACCCTGAGAGCTGATGGTGCAGGTGGTGAGTGTACTGACAGGTCCTCACAGCAGCTCTATATATGGGGGTCCTCTACCCTGAGAGCTGATGGTGCAGGTGGTGAGTGCACTGACAGGTCCTCACAGCATCTCTACATATGGAGGTCCTCTACCCTGAGAGCTGATGATGCAGGTGATGGTCGCACTGACAGGTCCTCACAGCAGCTCTACATATGGAGGTCCTCTACCCTGAGAGCTGATGGTGCAGGTGGTGAGGGCACTGACATTTCCTCACAGCAGCTCTACATATGGGGGTCCTCTAACCTGAGAGCTTATGGTGCAGTTGGTGAGTGCACTGACATTTCCTCACAGCAGCTCTACATATGGGAGTCCTCTACCCTGAGAGCTGATGGTGCAGGTGATGAGCGCACTGACAGGTCCTCACAGCAGCTCTACGTATGGGGGTCCTCTGCCCTGAGAGCTTATGGTGCTGGTGATGAGCGCACTGACAGGTTCTCACAGCAGCTCTACATATGGGGGTCCTCTACCCTGAGAGCTGATGGTGCAGGTGGTGAGTGCACTGACTGGTCCTCACAGCAGCTCTACATATGGGGGTCCTCTGCCCTGAGAGCTGATGGTGCAGGTGATGAGCGCACTGACAGGTCCTCACAGCAGCTCTACATATGGGGGTCCTCTGCCCTGAGAGCTTATGGTGCTGGTGATGAGCGCACTGACAGGTTCTCACAGCAGCTCTACATATGGGGGTCCTCTACCCTGAGAGCTGATGGTGCAGGTGGTGAGTGCACTGACTGGTCCTCACAGCAGCTCTACATATGGGGGTCCTCTGCCCTGAGAGCTGATGGTGCAGGTGATGAGCGCACTGACAGGTCCTAACAGCAGCTCTACATATGGGGGTCCTCTTCCCTGAGAGCTTATGGTGCAGGTGATGAGCGCACTGACAGGTCCTCACAGCAGCTCTACATATGGGAGTCCTCTACCCTGAGAGCTTATGGTGCAGGTGATGAGCGCACTGACAGGTCCTCACAGCAGCTCTACATATGGGGGTCCTCTGCCCTGAGAGCTGATGGTTCAGGTGATGAGCGCACTGACAGGTCCTCACTGCAGCTCTACATATGGGGGTCCTCTACCCTGAGAGCTTATGGTGCAGGTGATGAGCGCACTGACAGATCCTCACAGCAGCTCTACATATGGGGGTCCTCTACCCTGAGAGCTGATGGTGCAGGTGATGAGCGCACTGACAGGTCCTCACAGCAGCTCTACATATGGGGGTCCTCTACCCTGAGAGCTGATGGTGCAGGTGGTGAGTGCACTGACAGGTGCTCACAGCAGCTCTACATATGGGGGTCCTCTACCCTGAGAGCTTATGGTGCAGGTGGTGAGTGCACTGACAGGTGCTCACAGCAGCTCTACATATGGGGGTCCTCTACCCTGAGAGCTGATGGTGCAGGTGATGAGCGCACTGACAGGTCCTCACAGCAGCTCTACATATGGGGGTCCTCTGCCCTGAGAGCTGATGGTGCAGGTGATGAGCGCACTGACAGGTCCTCACAGCAGCTCTACATATGGGGGTCCTCTACCCTGAGAGCTGATGGTGCAGGTGGTGAGTGCACTGACAGGTCCTCACAGGAGCTCTTCATATGGGGGTCCTCCGCTCTGAGAGCTTATGGTGCAGGTGATGAGTGCACTGACAGGTCCTCACAGCAGCTCTACATATGGGGGTCCTCTACCCTGAGAGCTGATGGTGCAGGTGGTGAGTGCACTGACAGGTCCTCACAGCAGCTCTACATATGGGGGTCCTCTACCCTGAGAGCTTATGGTGCAGGTGGTGAGTGCACTGACAGGTCCTCACAGCAGCTCTACATATGGGGGTCCTCTAACCTGAGAGCTGATGGTGCAGGTGGTGAGTGTACTGACAGGTCCTCACAGCAGCTCTACATATGGGGGTCCTCTAACCTGAGAGCTGATGGTGCAGGTTATGAGCACACTGACAGGTCCTCACAGCAGCACTACATATGGGGGTCCTCTACCCTGAGACCTGATGGTGCAGGTGATGAGCGCACTTACAGGTTCTCACAGCAGCTCTACACATGGGGGTCCTCTACCCGGAGAGCTGATGGTGCAGGTAGTGAGTGCATTGACATGTCCTCACAGCAGCTCTACATATGGGGGTCCTCTACCCTGAGAGATTATGGCACCAGTGGTGAGTGCACTGACAGGTCCTCACAGCAGCTCTACGTATGGGGGTCCTCCGCTCTGAGAGATTATGGCACCAGTGGTGAGTGCACTGACAGGTCCTCACAGCAGCTCTACATATGGGGGTCCTCTACCCTGAGAGCTTATGGTGCAGGTGATGAGCGCACTGACAGGTCCACACAACAGCTCTACATATGGAGGTCCTCTACCCTGAGAGCTGATGGTGCAGGTGGTGAGTGCACTGACAGGTCCTCACAGCAGCTCTACGTATGGGGGTCCTCCGCTCTGAGAAATTATGGCGCCAGTGGTGAGTGCACTGACAGGTCCTCACAGCAGCACTACATATGGGGGTCCTCGACCCTGAGAGCTGATGGTGCAGGTGGAGAGCGCACTGACAGGTCCTCACAGCAGCTTTACATATGGGAGTACTCTACCCTGAGAGTTTATGGTGCAGGTGATGAGCGCACTGACAGGTCCTCACAGCAGCTCTACGTATGGGGGTCCTCTGCCCTGAGAGCTGATGGTGCAGGTGATGAGCGCACTGACAGGTCCTCACAGCAGCTCTACATATGGAGGTCCTCCACCCTGAGAGCTTATGGTGCAGGTGGAGAGCGCACAGACAGGTCCTCACAGCAGCTCTACATATGGGGGTCCTCTACCCTGAGAGCTGATGGTGCAGGTGGTGAGCGCACTGACAGGTCCTCACAGCAGCTCTACATATGGGGGTCCTCTACCCTGAGAGCTGATGGTGAAGGTGGTGAGCGCACTGACAGGTCCTCACAGCAGCTCTACATATGGGGGTCCTCTACCCTGAGAGCTGATGGTGCAGGTGGTGAGTGCACTGACAGGTCCTCACAGCAGCTCTACATATGGGGGTCCTCCGCCCTGAGAGCTGATGGTGCAGGTGGTGAGTGTACTGACAGGTCCTGACAGCAGCTCTACATATGGGGGTCCTCTACCCTGAGAGCTGATGGTGAAGGTGGTGAGTGCATGGACAGGTCCTCACAGCAGCTCTACATATGGGGGTCCTCTACCCTGAGAGCTTATGGTGCAGGTGATGAGCGCACTGACAGGTCCACACAACAGCTCTACATATGGAGGTCCTCTACCCTGAGAGCTGATGGTGCAGGTGGTGAGTGCACTGACAGGTCCTCACAGCAGCTCTACATATGGGGGTCCTCCGCTCTGAGAGATTATGGCACCAGTGGTGAGTGCACTGGCAGGTCCTCACAGCAGCTCTACATATGGGGGTCCTCCGCTCTGAGAAATTATGGCACAAGTGGTGAGTGCACTGACAGGTGCTCACAGCAGCACTACATATGGGGGTCCTCTACCCTGAGAGCTGATGGTGTAGGTGATGAGCGCACTGACATGTCTTCACAGCAGCTCTAAATATGGAGGTACTCTACACTGAGAATTTATGGTGCAGGTGGAGAGCGCACTGACATGTCCTCACAGCAGCTCTACATATGGGAGTCCTCTACCCTGAGAGCTTATGGTGCAGGTGGAGAGCGCACTGACAGGTTCTCACAGCAGCTCTACATATGGGGGTCCTCCGTCCTGAGAGCTTATGGTGCAGGTGGAGAGCGCACTGACAGGTCCTCAGCAGCTCTACATATGGGGGTCCTCTACCCTGAGAGCTGATGGTGCACGTGGTGAGTGCATTGACAGGTCCTCACAGCAGCTCTACAAATGGGGGTCCTCTACCCTGAGAGCTGATGGTGCAGGTGGTGAGTGCACTGACTGGTCCTCACAGCAGCTCTACATATGGGGGTCCTCTACCCTGAGAGCTTATGGTGCAGGTGGTGAGTGTACTGACAGGTACTCACAGCAGCTCTACATATGGGGGTCCTCTACCCTGAGAGATTATGGCACCAGTGGTGAGTGCACTGACAGGTCCTCACAGCAGCTCTATATATGGTGGTCCTCTACCCTGAGAGCTGATGGTGCAGGTGGTGAGTGCACTGACAGGTCCTCACAGCAGCTCTACATATGGGGGTCCTCTACCCTGAGAGCTGATGGTGTAGGTGATGAGCGCACTGACAGGTCCTCACAGCAGCACTACATATGGGGGTCCTCTGCCCTGAGAGCTGATGGTGCAGGTGGTGAGCGCACTGACAGGTCCTCACAGCAGCTCTACATATGGAGGTCCTCTACCCTGAGAGCTGATGGTGCAGGTGGTGAGCGCACTGAAAGGTCCTCACAGCAGCTCTACATATGGGGGTCCTCTGCCCTGAGAGCTTATGGTGCAGGTGATGAGTGCACTGACAGGTCCTCACAGCAGCTCTACATATGGAGGTCCTCTACCCTGAGAGCTGACGGTGCAGGTGATGAGCGCACTGACAGGTCCTCACAGCAGCTCTACATATGGGGGTCCTCTACCCTGAGAGCTGATGGTGCAGGTGGTGAGTGCACTGACAGGTCCTCACAGCAGCTCTACATATGGGGGTCCTCTGCCCTGAGAGCTGATGGTGCAGGTGGTGAGTGCACTGACAGGTCCTCACATCAGCTCTACATATGGGGGTCCTCTGCCCTGAGAGCTGATGGTGCAGGTGGTGAGTGCACTGACGGGTCCTCACAGCAGCTCTACATATGGGGGTCCTCTACCCTGAGAGCTGAAGGTGCAGGTGGTGAATGCACTGACGGGTCCTCACAGCAGCTCTACATATGGGGGCCCTCTACCCTGAGAGCTTATGGTGCAGGTGATGAGCGCACTGACAGGTCCTCACAGCAGCTCTACATATGGGGGTCCTCTACCCTGAGAGCTTATGGTGCAGGTGATGAGCGCACTGACAGGTCCTCACAGCAGCTCTACATATGGGGGTCCTCTGCCCTGAGAGCTGATGGTGCAGGTGGTGAATGCACTGACGGGTCCTCACAGCAGCTCTACATATGGGGGTCCTCTACCCTGAGAGCTGAAGGTGCAGGTGGTGAGTGTACTGACAGTTCCTCACAGCCGCTCTACATATGGGGGTCCTCTACCCTGAGAGCTGATGGTGCAGGTGATGAGCGCACTGACAGGTCCTCACAGCAGCACTACATATGGGGGTCCTGTACCCTGAGAGCTGATAGTGCAGGTGGTGAGTGCTCTGACAGGTCCTCACAGCAGCTCTACATATGGGGGTCCTCTACCCTGAGAGCTGATGGTGTAGGTGATGAGCGCACTGACAGGTTCTCACAGCAGCTCTACATATGGGGGTCTTCTACCCTGAGAGCTTATGGTGCAGGTGGTGAGCGCACTGACAGTTCCTCACAGCCGCTCTACATATGGTGGTCCTCTACCCTGAGAGCTGATGGTGCAGGTGATGAGTGCACTGACAGGTCCTCACAGCAGCTCTACATATGGGGGTCCTCTACCTTGAGAGCTGATGGTGCAGGTGGTGAGCGCACTGACAGGTCCTCACAGCAGCTCTACATATGGGGGTCCTCTACCCTGAGAGCTGATGGTGCACGTGGTGAGTGCACTGACAGGTCCTCACAGCAGCTCTACATATGGGGGTCCTCTACCCTGAGAGCTGAAGGTGCAGGTGGTGAGTGTACTGACAGTTCCTCACAGCCGCTCTACATATGGGGGTCCTCTACCCTGAGAGCTGATGGTGCAGGTGATGAGTGCACTGACAGGTCCTCACAGCAGCTCTACATATGGGGGTCCTCTACCCTGAGAGCTGATGGTGCAGGTGATGAGCGCACTGACAGGTCCTCACAGCAGCTCTACATATGGGGGTCCTCTACCTTGAGAGCTGATGGTGCAGGCGATGAGCGCACTGACAGGTCCTCACAGCAGCTCTACATATGGGGGTCTTCTACCCTGAGAGCTTATGGTGCAGGTGGTGAGTGCATTGACAGGTCCTCACAGCAGCTCTACAAATGGGGGTCCTCTACCCTGAGAGCTGATGGTGCAGGTGGTGAGCGCACTGACAGGTTCTCACAGCAGCTCTACATATGGGGGTCTTCTACCCTGAGAGCTTATGGTGCAGGTGATGAGCGCACTGACAGGTTCTCACAGCAGCTCTACAAATGGGGGTCCTCTACCCTGAGAGCTGATGGTGCAGGTGATGAGCGCACTGACAGGTCCTCACAGCAGCTCTACATATGGGGGTCCTCTACCCTGAGTGCTTATGGTGCAGGTGGTGAGTGTACTGACAGGTCCTCACAGCAGCTCTACATATGGGGGTCCTCTACCCTGAGAGATTATGGCACCAGTGGTGAGTGCACTGACAGGTCCTCACAGCAGCTCTATATATGGTGGTCCTCTACCCTGAGAGCTGATGGTGCAGGTGGTGAGCGCACTGACAGGTCCTCACATCAGCTCTACATATGGGGGTCCTCTACCCTGAGAGCTGATGGTGCAGGTGATGAGCGCACTGACAGGTGCTCACAGCAGCTCTACATATGGGAGTCCTCTACCCTGAGAGCTGATGGTGCAGGTGGTGAGTGTACTGACAGGTCCTCACAGCAGCTCTATATATGGGGGTCCTCTACCCTGAGAGCTGATGGTGCAGGTGATGAGCGCACTGACAGGTCCTCACAGCAGCTCTACATATGGAGGTCCTCTACCCTGAGAGCTGATGGTGCAGGTGGTGAGTGCACTGACATTTCCTCACAGCAGCTCTACATATGGGGGTCCTCTAACCTGAGAGCTTATGGTGCAGTTGGTGAGTGCACTGACATTTCCTCACAGCAGCTCTACATATGGGAGTCCTCTACCCTGAGAGCTGATGGTGCAGGTGATGAGCGCACTGACAGGTCCTCACAGCAGCTCTACGTATGGGGGTCCTCTGCCCTGAGAGCTTATGGTGCTGGTGATGAGCGCACTGACAGGTTCTCACAGCAGCTCTACATATGGGGGTCCTCTACCCTGAGAGCTGATGGTGCAGGTGGTGAGTGCACTGACTGGTCCTCACAGCAGCTCTACATATGGGGGTCCTCTGCCCTGAGAGCTGATGGTGCAGGTGATGAGCGCACTGACAGGTCCTCACAGCAGCTCTACATATGGGGGTCCTCTGCCCTGAGAGCTTATGGTGCTGGTGATGAGCGCACTGACAGGTTCTCACAGCAGCTCTACATATGGGGGTCCTCTACCCTGAGAGCTGATGGTGCAGGTGGTGAGTGCACTGACTGGTCCTCACAGCAGCTCTACATATGGGGGTCCTCTGCCCTGAGAGCTGATGGTGCAGGTGATGAGCGCACTGACAGGTCCTCACAGCAGCTCTACATATGGGGGTCCTCTTCCCTGAGAGCTTATGGTGCAGGTGATGAGCGCACTGACAGGTCCTCACAGCAGCTCTACATATGGGGGTCCTCTGCCCTGAGAGCTGATGGTTCAGGTGATGAGCGCACTGACAGGTCCTCACTGCAGCTCTACATATGGGGGTCCTCTACCCTGAGAGCTTATGGTGCAGGTGATGAGCGCACTGACAGATCCTCACAGCAGCTCTACATATGGGGGTCCTCTACCCTGAGAGCTGATGGTGCAGGTGATGAGCGCACTGACAGGTCCTCACAGCAGCTCTACATATGGGGGTCCTCTACCCTGAGAGCTGATGGTGCAGGTGGTGAGTGCACTGACAGGTGCTCACAGCAGCTCTACATATGGGGGTCCTCTACCCTGAGAGCTTATGGTGCAGGTGGTGAGTGCACTGACAGGTTCTCACAGCAGCTCTACATATGGGGGTCCTCTACCCTGAGAGCTGATGGTGCAGGTGATGAGCGCACTGACAGGTCCTCACAGCAGCTCTACATATGGGGGTCCTCTGCCCTGAGAGCTTATGGTGCAGGTGATGAGCGCACTGACAGGTCCTCACAGCAGCTCTACATATGGGGGTCCTCTACCCTGGGAGCTTATGGTGCAGGTGATGAGCGCACTGACAGGTCCTCACAGCAGCTCTAAATATGGGGGTCCTCCGCTCTGAGAGATTATGGTGCAGGTGGTGAGTGCACTGACAGGTCCTCACAGCAGCTCTACATATGGGGGTCCTCTACCCTTAGAGCTTATGGTGCAGGTGGAGAGCGCAGTGACAGGTCCTCACAGCAGCTCTACATATGGGGGTCCTCTACCCTGAGAGCTTATGGTGCAGGTGATGAGCGCACTGACAGGTCCTCACAGCAGCTCTACATATGGGGGTCCTCTACCCTGAGAGCTTATGGTGCAGGTGATGAGCGCACTGACAGGTCCTCACAGCAGCTCTACATATGGGAGTCCTCTACCCTGGGAGCTTATGGTGCAGGTGGAGAGCGCACTGACAGGTCCTCACAGCAGCTCTACATATGGGGGTCCTCCGCTCAGAGATTATGGTGCAGGTGGTGAGTGCACTGACTGGTCCTCACAGCAGCTCTACATATGGGGGTCCTCCGCTCTGAGAGATTATGGTGCTGGTGGTGAGTGCACTGACTGGTCCTCACAGCAGCTCTACATATGGGGGTCCTCTACCCTGAGAGCTTATGGAGCAGGTGATGAGCGCACTGACAGGTCCTCACAGCAGCTCTACATATGGGGGTCCTCCGCTCTGAGAGATTATGGTGCAGGTGATGATCGCACTGACAGGTTCTCACAGCAGCTCTACATATGGGGGTCCTCTGCCCTGAGAGCTGATGGTGCAGGTGATGAGCGCACTGACAGGTCCTCACAGCAGCACTACATATGGGGGTCCTCCGTTCTGAGAGATTATGGTGCAGGTGGTGAGTGCACTGACTGGTCCTCACAGCAGCTATACATATGGGGGTCCTCTACCCTGAGAGCTTATGGAGCAGGTGATGAGCGCACTGACAGATCCTCACAGCAGCTCTACATATGGGGGTCCTCTACCCTGAGAGCTGATGGTGCTGGTGATGAGCGCACTGACAGGTCCTCACAGCAGCTCTACATATGGGGGTCCTCTACCCTGAGAGCTGATGGTGCACGTGGTGAGTGCACTGACAGGTCCTCACAGCAGCTCTACATATGGGGGTCCTCTACCCTGAGAGCTGAAGGTGCAGTTGGTGAGTGTACTGACAGTTCCTCACAGCCGCTCTACATATGGGGGTCCTCTACCCTGAGAGCTGATGGTGCAGGTGATGAGTGCACTGACAGGTCCTCACAGCAGCTCTACATATGGGGGTCCTCTACCCTGAGAGCTGATGGTGCAGGTGATGAGCGCACTGACAGGTCCTCACAGCAGCTCTACATATGGGGGTCCTCTACCTTGAGAGCTGATGGTGCAGGTGATGAGCGCACTGACAGGTCCTCACAGCAGCTCTACATATGGGGGTCCTCTACCCTGAGAGCTGATGGTGCAGGTGATGAGCGCACTGACGTGTCCTCACAGCAGCTCTACATATGGGGGTCTTCTACCCTGAGAGCTGATGGTGCAGGTGGTGAGTGCATTGACAGGTCCTCACAGCAGCTCTACAAATGGGGGTCCTCTACCCTGAGAGCTGATGGTGCAGGTGGTGAGCGCACTGACAGGTTCTCACAGCAGCTCTACATATGGGGGTCTTCTACCCTGAGAGCTTATGGTGCAGGTGGTGAGTGTACTGACAGGTCCTCACAGCAGCTCTACATATGGGGGTCCTCTACCCTGAGAGCTGATGGTGCAGGTGATGAGCGCACTGACAGGTGCTCACAGCAGCTCTACATATGGGAGTCCTCTACCCTGAGAGCTGATGGTGCAGCTGGTGAGTGTACTGACAGGTCCTCACAGCAGCTCTATATATGGGGGTCCTCTACCCTGAGAGCTGATGGTGCAGGTGGTGAGTGCACTGACAGGTCCTCACAGCATCTCTACATATGGAGGTCCTCTACCCTGAGAGCTGATGATGCAGGTGATGAGCGCACTGACAGGTCCTCACAGCAGCTCTACATATGGGGGTCCTCCGCTCTGAGAGCTTATGGTGCAGGTGGTGAGTGCACTGACAGGTCCTCACAGCAGCTCTACATATGGGGGTCCTCTAACCTGAGAGCTTATGGTGCAGTTGGTGAGTGCACTGACATTTCCTCACAGCAGCTCTACATATGGGAGTCCTCTACCCTGAGAGCTGATGGTGCAGGTGATGAGCGCACTGACAGGTCCTCACAGCAGCTCTACGTATGGGGGTCCTCTGCCCTGAGAGCTTATGGTGCAGGTGATGAGCGCACTGACAGGTTCTCACAGCAGCTCTACATATGGGGGTCCTCTACCCTGAGAGCTGATGGTGCAGGTGGTGAGTGCACTGACTGGTCCTCACAGCAGCTCTACATATGGGGGTCCTCTGCCCTGAGAGCTGATGGTGCAGGTGATGAGCGCACTGACAGGTCCTCACAGCAGCTCTACATATGGGGGTCCTCTGCCCTGAGAGCTTATGGTGCTGGTGATGAGCGCACTGACAGGTTCTCACAGCAGCTCTACATATGGGGGTCCTCTACCCTGAGAGCTGATGGTGCAGGTGGTGAGTGCACTGACTGGTCCTCACAGCAGCTCTACATATGGGGGTCCTCTGCCCTGAGAGCTGATGGTGCAGGTGATGAGCGCACTGACAGGTCCTAACAGCAGCTCTACATATGGGGGTCCTCTTCCCTGAGAGCTTATGGTGCAGGTGATGAGCGCACTGACAGGTCCTCACAGCAGCTCTACATATGGGGGTCCTCTGCCCTGAGAGCTGATGGTTCAGGTGATGAGCGCACTGACAGGTCCTCACTGCAGCTCTACATATGGGGGTCCTCTACCCTGAGAGCTTATGGTGCAGGTGATGAGCGCACTGACAGATCCTCACAGCAGCTCTACATATGGGGGTCCTCTACCCTGAGAGCTGATGGTGCAGGTGATGAGCGCACTGACAGGTCCTCACAGCAGCTCTACATATGGGGGTCCTCTACCCTGAGAGCTGATGGTGCAGGTGGTGAGTGCACTGACAGGTGCTCACAGCAGCTCTACATATGGGGGTCCTCTACCCTGAGAGCTTATGGTGCAGGTGGTGAGTGCACTGACAGGTGCTCACAGCAGCTCTACATATGGGGGTCCTCTACCCTGAGAGCTGATGGTGCAGGTGATGAGCGCACTGACAGGTCCTCACAGCAGCTCTACATATGGGGGTCCTCTGCCCTGAGAGCTGATGGTGCAGGTGATGAGCGCACTGACAGGTTCTCACAGCAGCTCTACATATGGGGGTCCTCTACCCTGAGAGCTGATGGTGCAGGTGGTGAGTGTACTGACAGGTCCTCACAGCAGCTCTACATATGGGGGTCCTCTGCCCTGAGAGCTTATGGTGCAGGTGATGAGCGCACTGACAGGTCCTCACAGCAGCTCTACATATGGGGGTCCTCTACCCTGGGAGCTTATGGTGCAGGTGATGAGCGCACTGACAGGTCCTCACAGCAGCTCTAAATATGGGGGTCCTCCGCTCTGAGAGATTATGGTGCAGGTGGTGAGTGCACTGACAGGTCCTCACAGCAGCTCTACATATGGGGGTCCTCTACCCTTAGAGCTTATGGTGCAGGTGGAGAGCGCACTGACAGGTCCTCACAGCAGCTCTAGATATGGGGGTCCTCTACCCTGAGAGCTTATGGTGCAGGTGATGAGCGCACTGACAGTTCCTCACAGCAGCTCTACATATGGGGGTCCTCTACCCTGAGAGCTTATGGTGCAGGTGATGAGCGCACTGACAGGTCCTCACAGCAGCTCTACATATGGGGGTCCTCCGCTCTGAGAGATTATGGTGCAGGTGGTGAGTGCACTGACTGGTCCTCACAGCAGCTCTACATATGGGGGTCCTCCGCTCTGAGAGATTATGGTGCTGGTGGTGAGTGCACTGACTGGTCCTCACAGCAGCTCTACATATGGGGGTCCTCTACCCTGAGAGCTTATGGAGCAGGTGATGAGCGCACTGACAGGTCCTCACAGCAGCTCTACATATGGGGGTCCTCCGCTCTGAGAGATTATGGTGCAGGTGATGATCGCACTGACAGGTTCTCACAGCAGCTCTACATATGGGGGTCCTCTGCCCTGAGAGCTGATGGTGCAGGTGATGAGCGCACTGACAGGTCCTCACAGCAGCACTACATATGGGGGTCCTCCGTTCTGAGAGATTATGGTGCAGGTGGTGAGTGCACTGACTGGTCCTCACAGCAGCTATACATATGGGGGTCCTCTACCCTGAGAGCTTATGGAGCAGGTGATGAGCGCACTGACAGATCCTCACAGCAGCTCTACATATGGGGGTCCTCTACCCTGAGAGCTGATGGTGCAGGTGATGAGCGCACTGACAGGTCCTCACAGCAGCTCTACATATGGGGGTCCTCTACCCTGAGAGCTGATGGTGCTGGTGATGAGCGCACTGACAGGTCCTCACAGCAGCTCTACATATGGTGGTCCTCCGCTCTGAGAGATTATGGTGCAGGTGGTGAGTGCACTGACTGGTCCTCACAGCAGCTATACATATGGGGGTCCTCTACCCTGAGAGCTTATGGAGCAGGTGATGAGTGCACTGACAGGTCCTCACAGCAGCTCTACATATGGGGGTCCTCTACCCTGAGAGCTGATGGTGCAGGTGATGAGCGCACTGACAGGTCCTCACAGCAGCTCTACATATGGGGGTCCTCTGCCCTGAGAGATTATGGTGCAGGTGATGAGCGCACTGACAGGTCCTCACAGCAGTTCTACATATGGGGGTCCTCTACCCTGAGAGCTGATGGTGCAGGTGATGAGCGCACTGACAGGTCCTCACAGCAGCTCTACATATGGGGGTCCTCTGCCCTGAGAGGTGATGGTGCAGGTGGTGAGTGCACTGACAGGTCCTCCTAGCAGCTCTACATATGGGGGTCCTCTACCCTGAGAGCTGATGGTGCAGGTGGTGAGTGCACTGACAGGTCCTCACAGCAGCTCTACATATGGGGGTCCTCTACCCTGAGAGGTGATGGTGCAGGTGGTGAGTGCACTGACAGGTTCTCACAGCAGCTCTACATATGGGGGTCCTCTACCCTGAGAGCTGATGGTGCAGGTGATGAGCGCACTGACAGGTCCTCACAGCAGCTCTACATATGGGAGTCCTCTACCCTGAGAGCTTATGGTGCAGGTGGTGAGCGCACTGACAGGTTCTTACAGCAGCTCTACATATGGAGGTCCTCTACCCTGAGAGGTGATGGTGCAGGTGGTGAGTGCACTGACAGGTCCTCACAGCAGCTCTACATATGGGAGTCCTCTACCCTGAGAGCTGATGGTGCAGGTGGTGAGTGCACTGACAGGTTCTCACAGCAGCTCTACATATGGGGGTCCTCTACCCTGAGAGCTGATGGTGCAGGTGATGAGCGCACTGACAGGTCCTCACAGCAGCTCTACATATGGGAGTCCTCTACCCTGAGAGCTTATGGTGCAGGTGGTGAGCGCACTGACAGGTCCTCACAGCAGCTCTACATATGGGGGTCCTCTACCCTGAGAGCTGATGGTGCAGGTGATGAGCGCACTGACAGGTCCTCACAGCAGCTCTACATATGGGAGTCCTCTACCCTGAGAGCTTATGGTGCAGGTGGTGAGTGCACTGACAGGTCCTCACAGCAGCTCTACATATCCCACTGGAGCGTCATCGAGCATGTGACCCAGATGCAAGACCGGATCGCGAGGGTGATGCCGATTGTAAGGGAAAGCCTCCTTCTAGCACACGAGACAGTCGGAGACAGTTTGGCACTGGAGACCAGGTGTTGGTCTTGTTCCTCAAGGTGGAGAGTAAATTCCTGGCCTAGTGGCAAGGGCCATACGAGGTGGTTGAAAAGTTGAGTGACGTCAACTACAAGGTCCACCAACCCGGAAGAAGAAAGCTGTATCAGGTATACCACTCTAATCTGCTGAAGCCTTGGAGAGACCGGGAACGGGTGGAAGCTGCGTGCTTGGGGGCCCACCTTGAAGCCGGAGTCGAGGATGTCACAGTGGTAGAGATATTGTCATCGGCCGAGAAGACCTGTTTTTTGGAGCTGCCAGCTTGTACATTTCATTTTTTTCTTTATATATTTTTCTACTCCCCGGCCCAGGAGCTGTGGTATGATCAGACCTATGTTCCTGCACGGTCAGACACGGCCATTACACAGCAGGGGCACATTTAGAAGATACAGGTTAGATATTAGAAGACCCTGTATGACAGTGAGGTGATCAATGAGAGGAACAGGTGGCCACGAGAGGTGGTGAGTAGTGATGAGCGAACGTGCTCGCCACCACTCGGTACTCTCCCGTGCATCACGGTGCTCAACGAGCTCGGCGAGTATTTCCGGATTGCTCGGCCGGAGCTCGGGTCCCCTCCCTGCATGTTTGGCGCTCTTTACAGAGCCAATGAACATGCAAGGATTGCCAGCCACACACTGTAATGCCGTAGCCATGTTGGTTGTGGGTATTACAGTGATTGGCTGGCCGCACAGCGTCATCGGGTCTATATCAGACCTGGCACCGCCATGCTCGTCACAGTCACTCCGGATCAGACAGTGTAGGGAGAGGTGCTGCTGCGTCAGGGAGAGATTTGCTTCATTGTAGTTAGTATAGGTATTCCACAACATATATACAGTATATAGCCATCTGAACTAACAGTCCTTCAGAGGACTAATCCAGCTGCATATATTCAGTGGTGATATCAGGAGTTAGGCAGGCAGGGTATGTGGCAGATTGCAGTGCATGATACAGCACAAGAGGGTCCATTGAACACCCTGTTAGTATAGGTATTCCACAACATATATATATACATCTAAACTAACAGTCCTTCTGAGGACTAATCCAGCTGCATTTAATCAGTGCTAGGCAGGCAGGCAGTGTATGTGGCAGATTGCAGTGTATGATACAGCACAAGAGGGTCCTTTGAACGTCCTGTCTGCTGCTGCTATAATAATTACAGATATTTGTAGACAGCCCCAGATATCAGGGGCCAAGGAATTTTTTTTATCTTAATCCTGGTTATTTGCTTAAAAAGCAATCCAGAATACACCATTTTTCTGCTCCATTTGCTTGTTCTCACTGCATAATACAGCCAGATATGTTCCATATTACAGCGATAAAAATCCAGAAATTTGAACTGAACATGGAAAATATTGGCCTCCTTTTCCGTTCTGTTGCAGTGTGTCAGTCAAGCTATTCACACTAGGTGTCTGTGAAGAATAGTATTAGTAAATTACAGGCCTGCTATTTAAAACTCTGGTTCTCTGTCAGATATATCACCTATAAGACAGCTTGAAAATCAGCCATTTCTTCTATTTCCATTCTGTTGCAGTGTGTCGGTCAAGCTATTCACACTAGGTCTCTGTGTAGAATAGTGTTAGTAAATTACAGGCCTACTATTTAAAATTGTGGTTCTCTGTCAGACGTATCGCATATAACTGCGTTCCAAAATCAGCCATTTCTTCCATTTCCATTCTGTTGCAGTGTGTCGCTCAAGCTATTCACACTAGGTCTCTGCGTGGAATAATATTAGTAAATTACTGGTCTACTATTTAAAATTGTGGTTCTCTGTCAGACGTATCGCATATAACTGCGTTCCAAAATCAGCCATTGTTCGTGAACGTAGAAAATATTGTCCTCCATTAAAAAATGGGCAAGGTGCGTGGCAAGGGACGGGGAAGTGGACGTGATGGTGATGGTGTATGCAGAGGCCCAGGCTGAGGACGTGGCAGTGGGCAAGCTGAAATTGTGCCACAACAAACACCCACATCTTGTCTTTCGACCTTCCTGTCCCAATTAGTAGGGGACCGCAGCACACCACTATTGAACCCAGAGCACTGTGAAAAGGTTGTTGGTTGGATAGCGGATAATCCAGTCACTTAGCCACCACCACCACCACCATCTTGTCTTCCACACAGTCAAGTCTCAGTAGCCGTGAGTCTGGACCGCATATTCCTCACCCTAATCCTCCTTCCTCCCACCATGCCGAGTGCCCAGAGACAACTGATCCCACACTTGGACACTGAAGAGCTGTTCACTTTTCCATTTATAGATTCGGGCCTCTCGCCCGGCCAGCTTCAAGCGAGTCAAGAGGAGAACGCGTGTAGTGATGTCCAAATATTGTATCTAGACTAATGTCACTTTCAAAAATGAAGGTTCTTTGCGCATAATTTGGCCAATGTATCTGTGCCCATCAACCACGACAAGGTCACCTTCGTATGATGGGAAACTACGCTTAGCTCTACCACTAGATATGCCACTCTTGGGCTGTAAGCCTGTATGGACAATATGTCTCTGCTTGGGCTTTTAACCTACAATGTATGGGCTGGTAGAGCTAGTTAAAACCACCTGTGACTGAATGGGAGGGACACATGGTCAGAAAAAAAGCTGTCAAACTTCTAATAGTGTGAACACGTACAGTACAGACCAAAAGTTTGGACACACCTTCTCATTTAAAGCTTTTTCTGTATTTTCTTGACTATGAAAATTGTACATTCACACTGAAGGCATCAAAACTATGAATTACCACATGTGGAATTATATACTTACCAAAAAAGTGTGAAACAACCGAAAATATGTCTTATATTCTAGGTTCTTCAAAGTAGCCACCTTTTGCTTTGATGACTGCTTTGCACACTCTTGGCATTCTCTTGATGAGCTTCAAGAGGTAGTCACCGGAAATGGTCTTCCAACAATCTTGAAGGAGTTCCCAGAGATGCTTAGCACTTGTTGGCCCTTTTGCCTTCACTCTGCGGTCCAGCTCACCCCAAACCATCTCGATTGGGTTCAGGTCTGGTGACTGTGGAGGCCAGGTCATCTGGCGTAGCCCCCCATCACTCTCCTTCTTGGTCAAATAGCCCTTACACAGCCTGGAGGTGTTTGAGGTCATTGTCCTGTTGAAAAATAAATGATTGTCCAACTAAACGCAAACCGGATGGAATAGCATGCCGCTGCAAGATGCTGTGGTAGCCATGCTGGTTCAGTATGCCTTCAATTTTGAATAAATCCCCAACAGTGTCACCAGCAAAGCCCCCCCACACCATCACACCTCCTCCTCCATGCTTCACGGTGGGAACCAGGCATGTAGAGTCCATCCGTTCACCTTTTCTGCGTCGCACAAAGACACGGTGGTTGGAACCAAAGATCTCAAATTTGGACTCATCAGACCAAAGCACAGATTTCCACTGGTCTAATGTCCATTCCTTGTGTTCTTTAGCCCAAACAAGTCTCTTCTGCTTGTTGCCTGTCCTTAGCAGTGGTTTCCTAGCAGCTATTTTACCATGAAGGCCTGCTGCACAAAGTCTCCTCTTAACAGTTGTTGTAGAGATGTGTCTGCTGCTAGAACTCTGTGTGGCATTGACCTGGTCTCTAATCTGAGCTGCTGTTAACCTGCGATTTCTGAGGCTGGTGACTCGGATAAACTTATCCTCAGAAGCAGAGGTGACTCTTGGTCTTCCTTTCCTGGGGCGGTCCTCATGTGAGCCAGTTTCTTTGCAGCGCTTGATGGTTTTTGCAACTGCACTTGGGGACACTTTCAAAGTTTTTCCAATTTTTCGGACTGACTGGCCTTCATTTCTTAAAGTAATGATGGCCTCTCGTTTTTCTTTACTTAGCTGCTTTTTTCTTGCCATAATACAAATTCTAACAGTCTATTCAGTAGGACTATCAGCTGTGTATCCACCAGACTTCTGCACAACACAACTGACGGTCCCAACCCCATTTATAAGGTAAGAAATCCCACTTATTAAACCTGACAGGGCACACCTGTGAAGTGAAGACCATTTCCGGTGACTACCTCTTGAAGCTCATCAAGAGAATGCCAAGAGTGTGCAAAGCAGTCATCAATGCAAAAGGTGGCTACTGTGAAGAACCTAGAATATAAGACATATTTTCAGTTGTTTCACACTTTTTTGTTAAGTATATAATTCCACATGTGGTAATTCATAGTTTTGATGCCTTCAGTGTGAATGTACAATTTTCATAGTCATGAAAATACAGAAAAATCTTTAAATGAGAAGGTGTGTCCAAACTTTTGGTCTGTACTGTACATTGGGCTCGTTGCTCGGGTCGAGCACTCGAGTATTCCAATTTGCTCGACTTGAACAACGAGCACCCGAGCATTTTAGTGCTCGCTCATCACTAGTGGTGAGTTCCCCTTCAATGGACGTCTTCAGAGGCTGGACAGACATCTGTCTGAGATGGTTCAGAGAATCCTGCATTGAGCAGGAGGTTGGACACGAGGACTCTGGAGGTCCCTCCAACTCTAATATTCTAGGGATTCTATGTTTCTGAGCAGTGTATTCTTCATCTGAATCTAATGGTTTCACTTCCGATACCTCAAACTCCAGCAATTTTCAGGACTCGGAGGTTTCAATGACAAAAAATTCAAATGGACGAGGAGAGGTGGAAGAAGATCCAGGACCCACAATAAGGAGGAGATATCCCAAGAGGGAAAAGAGCAGATTCCCTCAGCCGTAGACTCACATCTTGACAGTCTACTGATTTTGTCCCCCACAATATTATCTGCTGCACAGATGGACGTTTTGGCCAAGGGGTGACATTTTGTTCCCACCAAAACTTTAACCTGTTTTAACACAATTCATGATGTGAATACATTTGCTCGGCTCCTAACTGTGAAAAGACGTTTCTTCTCGGAAAAGCTAAATCAAATAGACAGAGTCCACAAGCAGGGTAAAAAATCCAAAAACGTCTTTATTCCGCCATAGATGTTTCAACCAACCAGAGGCCCTTCTCAAGCCTACAAGATGGTGCAACATGGCAGATTTACTAGTATAGATCATACGCTCTACTATGATGGCATGTGTAATTTATTTATATTGTTATGAGATATATCTACGATAACTTGTCATGTGACTTCTTGATGACGTCGGTGTCATGTAACCGCTTCCTCATGACATCAATGCCTTGTGCTCAACTGTGGATGACGTTGGCATCGTATCTTGGATTGGATGGTGTGGACACAAGCGCACATGGAGAACACCATGATTGGATAAGCAATATACATACGGACATGTGACATTGGAAACCTCTCTGATTGGTCTACAGGTACCTGGACAACGTGGATGCCATCTTGGGATTGGATGATCACAACACGGCCCCCTTTCCTTTACTCTATCTAGTTGCAATAATGCACTGATATTGTGTGTGAACTGTGCACTTTACATGGCATTTTGCATATGTATATGGGATTGATATATATCTTTGCACTGGCACTTTGCACTGGCACTTTGTTTTTGGAGAGTTTCATTGTATGGTGTTTTGATTGGAGGGCCAGGGGTGGAGACGCTTATGATTGCCTGTTATGTAATGATCTATACCTTGTGAACCTGCCGTGTTACACCATCTTGTTGACTTTAAAAAGGCCTCTGGCGGGATGAAATGTTGCATCCATGGCAGAATAAAGACGTTTTGGGGATTTTCTCCCCTGATGTTGGAGCTTTCCCAGCCACCACCGGAAATCTGCAGTGGGTCTGGGAATATAGCGGCACGGGCTTTTACCTCTGTATGGCTTACATCGATTGCAGATCTGCTGCTAAAGTTATTGCCGCTGAAATGATCAGAAGTAGTCTGAACCTGTTGGAGTCTCGAGACGCCTCTCACCAAAGGTGTGGCGAGCCTCGTGGTGTCAGAAGTGTCCCTGCTTGCAGGGTCTCCATCTAGAATCACTTTCTTTGTTCTTCAGTTCTTGTCTGTGATTTTTCGTTCTTAAACCCCACCCAGCTATAGGTTGGCATGGAGGTGATTTTCTGTGGTGGCGTCCTCAATGTCGGCACTAGTGGTGATCCAACTGGTTTATACTCGCCTTGACTGGGTTCAAAGAATTTTCTCCCCAAATTTAGATTAATTGCAAATTTATTTGAGTTACTGAAAAGGCTCTGAAAGTTTGTGTCCAACACTCAGAGGAGTCCTTTCAGTTTATTGAACCTGTTTGGAGCTCCTTAATGCAAGGTTTCAAAAATTGTTCCTTTAGGGGTGGGCTGAGTAGAGATGAGCGAACGTGAACTTTAAAGGTCGGGGTTCGTACTGGAGAGTTAGAGTCCGGTGCTAAATGTTGAACACGGACTTCTTCCGGATGTCCGTTTTTTAATGTTCGGAGTTCCGTGGAAAGTCCGGGAAGAGAGAGAATTTTTCCAGTCCCAAAGTTCAAGTCACCATTATTTTAAATGGGTTTCGGGTTCAAATTCAAGTTCGAGTACAGTTCTGGTACCTGAACCCAACTTTGGACTAAAGTTCAGCTCACGTCCGCCGTATGGAACACAGGCACGTCACTTCCGGTGGCGCCATATTTGGCGGACATGGCCCGATATCGCAGTGCGCAAATGCGGAAGTGTCACATAATCGGGTGGAATGCATATCGGCCGAATGGACCGCCTACTCGTCACAAACGGTGACGCAACATCCGGCAAGGTCCTAGCAGACATCAATGACATCAATGACATCAACTGTGGATGACGTTGGCCCCGTATCTTGGATTGGATGGTGTGGACACATGCGCACATGGAGAACACCATGATTGGATAAGCAATATACATACGGACATGTGACATTGGAAACCTCTCTGATTGGTCTACAGGTACCTGGACAACGTGGATGCCATCTTGGGATTGGATGATCACAACAAGGCCCCCTTTCCTTTACTCTATGTAGTTGCAATAATGCACTGATATTGTGTGTGAACTGTGCACTTTACATGGCATTTTGTATATGTATATGGGATTGATATATATCTTTGCACTGGCACTTTGTTTTTGGAGATTTTCATTGTATGGTGTTTTGATTGGAGGACCAGTGGTGGAGACGCAAAGCAATGACAGTTAATAGGACATGAGAAATCTCCATTTGGAGCAGTCAAAGCATACAATCATCCAGCAATCGGGCCATAGAATAATGCCCCAAAATGATCCTATATCAGTGTTATAATACCTAATAAACGGAGATGGGCAGTGGTCCAATCAACTAAGTATTATCATAATACAAAATAAAATAAATGGCATAGTTTGCCAGAGAGACCATTCAAATATATAGGGTTGAACACCAAATAATAATCCAACAATAATAGGGTTACCTTTGGCCGGAGAGCTACAGAGGGATTGGACAGGACACACTGTCAATCAACCACTGAATATATAGATGGTAATGGTGATCGTATCATCAGTCAGAAATCAGATCACCGCGTGGAAGAAGAGAAATGGCAATCGAGCCTTGAAGCATCATATGGCGATAATGACGCGCGTCGTGAGGATACTGGAAATCAATCATTAGATATCTGGGTGAGAGGTGATCTATAAGGGTCAAATCACGAGATAGAAAGGGTTAAGTCACAACACCCCATCACCTGGCCCGAGAAACACAAGGACTACATGAAGCAGCTGTATGTGCACTGCTCGTTGAGGTCCAGCCGAGACCCTGTGTTCAGGGAGAAGATCCACTTGGTCTCCACCTCCAACACCCTCCTGTCCCAGGAGCCTCCTCTCTGGGTCTTAAGTATCTGCTCAATCCCCATGAGCTTAAGAAGCTTCACGTCACCATTATCACACATATTAAGATGTCTAGCCAGGGGGAGTCTCTGATACTCAACATCGCCAGTGTGCTCGCCTATTCTGCGCCTAAACTTGAGGATGGTTTTGCCTATATACTCGAGGCCACATGTGGCCTTATACTCCACCCCATGTGTACGACAGTTAATGAACTGTCGTATGTCATAGTCCTTGTTGTTTCTGAAGCTTGTCCCGGTTTGGATGTACTGACAGGAGACACAGTTGTGGTTTTCCAACCATGTAGGGGTTCTTGGTGTTGACTTTGGACCAATCTGTCACTGATGGACCACCCCCGCCGGGACGTTCTGTGAGAAAGGTGCCAATATCTGAACATCACAAAGAGAGTTGATTGCGCTCTATTTAACCCTCGCCCTCTGACCACAGGACTTTAGTGGAGACAGACATGTTTGGTAACTATAGAATAGCCTAGCTCTCGGTGTGTTGCAGGTTTAAAGTCCCCTGATGACTCCGGTTGGAGGAAACGCGTTGGGAACATAAGGAAAGCACAGAAAGCTAACAAGTCCAGTGGCTAGTTGTGGGCTGCCCTTGTAAGGACAGGAGGAAAGGGTGTAGGCTAAGTGCAGACCTTGAAAAACCAAAGACAAGCAAAATACCCAAGTAACTGGAAGTAAATGGGTAAATCGCACAGTGCAAAAATAGTAATAAATAATGAAGGGTATTTAGTTAACATAATTTTGATCCAAATAATGTAAAAGCTATCCCGCCACGTCACGGCAACCCTTATGGGACAGTCCTAACTCTAATATTAAAACCTTACCATTTGTCAAGTGACGTACGTATGGCTAAGGGCAGAGAGACTGACCCCCTAGTAGAAGCATAGACCTGAGGCAGAACGCGTTGGGATCATAGGGAAAGCACAGGGCTAACAAGTCCAGTGGCTAGTTGTGGGCTGCCCTTGTAAGGGCAGGAGGAAAGGGTGTTAGGCTAAGTGCAGACCCTGAAAAACCAAAGACAAGCAAAATACCCAAGTAACTGGAAGTAAATGGGTAAATCGCACAGTGCAAAAATAATAATAAATAATGAAGGGTATTTAGTTAACATCATTTTGATCAAAATAATGTAAAAGCTAAACCGCCACGTCACGGCAACCCTTATGGGACAGTCCTAACTCTAATATTAAAACCTTACCATTTGTCAAGTGACGTACGTATGGCTAAGGGCAGAGAGACTGACCCCCTAGTAGAAGCATAGACCTGAGGCAGAACGCGTTGGGACCATAGGGAAAGCACAGGGCTAACAAGTCCAGTGGCTAGTTGTGGGCTGCCCTTGTAACGGCAGGAGGAAAGGATGTTAGGCTAAGTGCAGACCCTATAGGGACATATTAGGGGCAGTCATACACGCCTCATCCCTGGCTGCCTTCCTACATCTCCATGGATGACCCCCCTGATACTGATGGACGACTAATGGGTGAGGACGTTCCTTTTCTCTCTGGCTTACGTGCACTGTTTCTTTAAAAGCAATCTATTTTTACTCTATGTGTGATCATCGTCAGTGATTAATTGTTCCCTTCGTTGTTGAGGTCACCAGGTTACACCTATTAACTACTTACTTGTCCATCCTAAACTCGGATTGGACACTGTAAACAGATATTGGTGGATCCTTAACCTAGGTCTCTTCCCTGACACAATACACACTAGGACATGGGAGCAAACCCTTTAAATTTTACCTACATTGTTTTTAACTTTATCTAATTAAAAGTTAAGTATTAAGCGTCCATTTACCCCTGCCGGTTTTCTAAATTTGACTAGGTACCTATTGTAAATTGATCTGAACCAATTTATTTGCTTCTCCCTTACCCTTTTTTTTAGGATCCTCAACAGATTTGCTATTCAGAAAATGAGTAAACTGTTACAAGACTTCCAAAAATGATCCCTTTTTTTAGGGAGCAGGAGTAGGCTAGCTGTTTTCAAATGAAAAAGCAATGGCTTGTCGCCCAGCCTTCCCAAACATTAGCCATATTTTGGGAGCTGTTTCATGTTTGTGCACCCTCCAGAGAGTATATTTCCCAGCAATGGTGTCGTCGATCACCACAGTGCACCCAGGAGATGTGTGACTGGGCAGCGGCAGGGAGTAGATACCCGGCTGAGTGTAGGCCATCGGCACTGGGGGCAGGAAAACTGTAACAGACAGTGGACAGGCCGAGGGCTTGTCTGATGTAATCATTGGCACCAGCTGTAGGCAAATGAAAGTCTGCCCTGACCAATGCCTGGTGGAGGAGAACCTGGCCTGCTTGAGTATGACAAAGCCACCACCCGCCCTGAACACCCTCTCTGACGGGAGGCTGGACACAAGCGTACGCCCATTGCAAAGTGCGTCAGCTCCTTCCACTGGTCCAACCTGCTTGAGTAGGTAAAACACGTTCTTCATTGCTGGATACCACAGTAACCCTTGCTCCAGTTTGCTGCTGCGTGATGTGGTCTGACACCGCTTTATGCTGCTCATACAGACACTGAACATATGCAGAGTCGAACTCAAGCGGGATGCGATGATGCAATTCTGAAAAACAATTGTATTTTTTGTGAATCCAGGAGGGCGAGCTTGGCCACGTAAGAATGGTTGAAACTAGCTGATACCTGGCCAAACTCGCTCGGCAGAGCTTTGCATGAACAAAAAGAATGGGGGCGCTGTGTGGAATCAATGATGTACCCTGCGTTTGTTGGGGGATGAGGTCAGCTGGGCAGGATCCGGAGATGTAGGAGACAGACCACCACAACCTGGTGGCGGAAACAGATGTAGCGCCCAGTCGTGGTGGCTTCACCAGTCCCAGATGTGGTGTGAAACGCTGCCACTGAATACATTCACCCAGTGAGCTGTGACACTTCTGTATTGTCCCCGGTATTAACTGCTGCTCCAGGTATATAGAGTGCCGTGTGGAGAGACGTTCTCCTGCACATGAGAGCACAGAGCCGGCAGCCCTTTCTGTCAGAAATAATGGCGGCCGGGTATCTACCAGTGAGGCCGAGCGCAGACCATCATTTCTGGAAAGGCAGCTGCATCCCCAAGCTGATAGGGCAGTGACTGCACCACTAGCAATTGACAAGTTGTGGGTTTAGTTGACGAACCAGGGATGACTGGGAGCAGACGGTTGTTTCCTCGGCACACAATCGGTGATGGTTATCTGTTGAAGAGGAGGAGGTGTACTCAGAGTACGACACACGGTTGAGAAGGATGATGATGTTGAGGATTACTCCAAACAGGTGAGAGAGACAAGCTTGGAGAGAAGGGTGAGGAGGACAACTCGGGGCTTGTGTGATTGCTGGCTGGCTTGACTTTCCCAAATCAGCAGGTGATGTGGCTTCATGTGCTGATGGAGAGCCGTACCTCCTAGTCTATAAGAGCCGGGACGTCCACGGCCTATTTTCTTCTTGCAGATTCTTCATAGTGCCAAATAATCGTCTGGCAGCAATGTGGAAAAGAGCTCCCACATATGAGAAGCATGCAGGTATGACTTTCCACCGCCAAGACCAGACCTTACAGGCGCTGTAGAGCCTCCTCCACCATCACCACGTGTAGCATCATCTGCTCCAGAGTTGACCGCAGGAGAAGCTGATTTGGTCCTACAAGATTAGAGGAGGAAGGTGGTGACCTCATCGATACACAATGCAGGAGACACGTGGCTTAAAGAAGCATTGTGCATCGATGAGGTCACCACCTTCCTCCTCTAAAGACATCACCTCCTCGGCTCGGCACCCATCTGGTTCCCAGGTCCTGTCCCGCACAGAGTCTTATTCATTGTCGTCACCACAGATTCCTTATTTGATAGCACTTTTACTAATAAAGCCCCCAAGGGCAACAACTCGAGAAAAAACGCAAAAGAAATGGAAGAAAAGGAAATATGAGTAGAGGACTTTACCAACTTACTGTTTAATGAGCAATGTGCTGTCTATTTGGATAATTTGTTAAATACCGATGAGAATCTTATTGATTTATCACATTCATCCTCAATATTCCAGTTTCTTGGCTGTGATACAGTGAACTTATATTCTTGTATTCCACACGATCTGGCACTGCCGGCGATCTCCTTTCATCTACACTTTACAATTAAGACTTCATTTTAATGGCCATAGATTTTTTTACTCAAACATCATTTTTTTTATTTTCAATACTTATTTTTTTTCCAAATTAAAGGAGCGCAATAGGGTTCTGCTTCTTTAGGCATATTGTACGTTGCCCTTTGGGAGGAACGTTATATTTTTTTCTCACAATAATCCCTTTTTTGCTCATTTAGTCTGGTATGGTCAATATGTAGACGACATTATGTGGTCCTATGGCATCACGACCATACCAGACTTTATTCACTATCTTAATCATAATGATATCAATCTTCGATTTACTTTCAATGGTCCCTTAGGGTTATTTATTTATTTCCCCTGCCTTACCTTTCATTTATTTTCCCTCTTTTTTTCCCCTTTTTTTATTTAGGCCCTTTTCCTTTTTTTCTAGTTTTCTCTTCTTTTTCTTAACCCAGGTCTCATATACCTTCCTTTTCCCACTTATTTTCTCCTTTATCTTGTTTTTCTGTTTTCCCCTGTCTGCTCTTATTGCATGTGTTTCTATTGATTTTCGTAATCACATATTGCACATGTCCACCTTTACGCCTTTTCGCTCGGCTCTCTACCACCGTTTGGCATCAGTTTAGCCTGTGCTCTTCACTTCTGGGAATCCGGCATCATTCCTGTGAGATCGGACTTTCGTTGCACCACTTCCTTCTTTCCGGTACCGCTGTCACACTATCGGAGTCTTATCACTTGGACGTTGCACCTACAGGTATCTCTCGTCTTGGGTGTGTCTGACCGTTCTTAGATTAGTATTTATTTTCAGTCTACTTATCGTTTGTTTTCTTCTCATTCCATTTTTCTTTCTTCATCCTCTTTCTTTTCCTCCTTAAATGTTGGGTCATCGTTCGGTTTTCTTTTCTTTCTTTGCATTTCTTATTATCGTATAGGGATTTTTCTCCTCTTTAATTCGTGATTCTCTATTGTTTAGATAATGCATTTATCAATATGATATATTTATATTGTTTAGTTTCTTCGAAATTATACAGATATACCTTGAAAAAGGTCTACTAGGGTCGAAACGTTGGCTTTTTTTTAAATTACCAAATGGGTCCTTGAATAAAATTTTCTTCAGCTCGTAATTTGAGTGCTGAAGTATCTTTTTTCTTCCTATATACTACAAATTACAACCCGTTCTCGCATTCCCTATTAGCTCAGGGTGTTATTAGGTTGATTCCCAAGTGAAAGGTCACTGGTTCGAATTGAGGAGCCACCATGAAGAAGATTTCCCAAGAAGAGAGAAACCGCATCATCCAGCTCATCGATGGCGGTCTCTGGGCCAAAAAAAAATTGCCAAACTGCATCATGTGAGTGCCATAACAGCTGGAAGAATGCGAAATGAGGTCCATCCATCTATTCAAAAGCCAAGAGGTAGACGACCAGGCAAAATATTGGAGTCACCAAGTCGGGTCATCACAAGGTCTATCAGTTCTGGGGCGACAAACATGGCAATGGAGGTGGCTCGTAAGCTTCGTAATAGTGAGATCATAGAAGTCCATGCAAGCACCGGGCAACACACGTTACACAAGTCTGGAATGGTGGCCAGAAAAAAGGTGAAGAAGCCTCAACCTCAATGTCATTGTTACGGGTCCGGGTGGTGGAACCTCTGTGCCGAGGTGCAAGGAGGGACCCAGAGGGGCGTGGCTAAGTATCCACCCGAACCGACCCTGGTCGTACGGCGGCTAACGACACCGTGACCAGGGAGGATCTGGGCTGAGGGACCAGGTGCTACTCTGGGGACGACCTTGTAAGAGAGCAGGTGGCTCCCACGGGTCAGATGGCTGGGACTGACCGGTAAGGCGGATGGACACGGCAAGCAAGTGGAAGTCTCTGGTAGCTGACAGGTGGTCACAGTTCGAGAAAGCAGGGCAAGTAGCAGTCTTTCGGTTTACCAGGAAGGTGGTCACAGCAAGTGACGGCAGGGTCTCCAGGCAGGCCGGCAGGAAACCGGCAGGTGCTCCCAGGTGAGCGGGCAGACAAACGAGGCGGGTAACTGGCAGGCAACTGGTGGGCGCTCCCAGGTGAGCGAGCTGACGGACACAGCAGGTAACAGGTGGGTGTTCCCAGGTGAACGGGCAGACAGATGAGGCAGGTAACAGGCAGGTAACTGGTGGACGCTCCCAGGAGAGCGGTCTGACAGACAGGGCAGGCGGATGCTCCCAGGTGAGCGGACAGATAGCCAAGGCAGGTAACTGGTCGACGCTCCCAGGTGAGCGGTCTGACAGACAGGGCAGGCGGATGCTCCCAGGTGAGCGGACAGATAGCCAAGGCAGGTAACAGGCAGGTAACAGGTGAGCAGGCTGGCAGGCTCGGCAGGTAACGGGCAGATAACAGACTGGCAGGCAGGATGAGAAGTCAGGCTAGCAGCGGGACCTGAGGGCTGAAGCACAGATCAGACACAGTGCAAACAACTTTGCTCAGGCACCTCCATTTTGGAGGAGGTGCCTTATATATGGGAAGTCCTCCGGCAATTGTCCAGGGACTCCTTAGGACGATGCGCGCAGCCCCTTTAAAAGAGGGGGAGCGCGCGCCCTAAGCACAGAGCCCGGGAAGGAGCGTGCACCGGCAGCAGCGAGGGAAGGAGCGCTGGAGGACGCCGCACGCTGAACAGGAAGGTGAGAGGGACGGCGTCTCTGCCTAGCAGGGGGCAGAGACGCCGATGCTACAGTACCCCCCCCTTTAGGCCCCCTCTTTTTTAGGCCAGAAAGAAATTTCTCAAGGAGAAGCGGAGCGTTCATGTTCTCCCTGGGTTCCCAAGTTCTTTCCTCAAGACCAAACCCCTTCCAATCCACCAGAAAAAAGGTTCTCCCCCTTACCCTCTTGGTGGCCAGGATACTCTCCACTTCAAAGACGTCCTCAGCAGAAACCGGAGTAGGAGGAGTACCTGGATTGTCGGAAAAAGTGTTAAGGACAACGGGTTTGAGGAGGGATACGTGGAAGGAGTTGGGAATGCGTAGGGTGGCCGGGAGTTTTAATTTGTAGGCCACTGGGTTAATTTGCCTGAGGACTTCGAAGGGTCCGATGAACCGAGGGCCCAACTTGTAGGAGGGTATCTTGAGCCGTACATGTTTGGAAGAGAGCCAAACCTTGTCTCCCGGATGGAATTGAGGCGGATCCAGACGTCTCTTATCAGCATATCTCTTCATCCGCTTGGAGGACAGAAGAAGAGCGGACCTAGTACTCTCCCAAATGGTAGAAAATTCACTGACCAGAGACTCCGCGGCAGGGTTGTCCACAGAAACGGAGACAGGAACTGGAATCCGGGGATGTTGGCCACCGACTATAAAGAATGGGGATTGGGAAGAGGATTCGCTCTCATGGTTATTATAATAGAACTCGGCCCATGGTAGGAGATCCACCCAATCCGAATGGTGCGCATTAACGAAGTGCCGGAGGTAGCTGGTCAGGATCTGATTGATCCGCTCCACTTGACCATTGGACTGTGGGTCGTAAGCGGAGGAGAAATCCAGGGTGACGTCTAGCAGCTTACATGTGGCTCTCCAGAAGCGTGAGGTGAACTGAACCCCACGATCCGACACAATGTGGAGGGGTAGGCCATGGAGACGGAAGATGTGGCGGATAAAGTCTTTAGCCAGCTCGGGTGCAGATGGGAGACCAGGCAGGGGAATAAAGTGGGCCATTTTAGAAAAGCGGTCAACGACCACCCAAATGACTGTACAACCGGCAGAAACAGGAAGATCGATGATAAAGTCCATAGCAATGTGCTGCCATGGAGCAGCAGGTACGGGCAGGGGCAGGAGATGGCCAGCTGGTAGATGTCTGGGAACTTTGTTACGGGCACAGGATGAACAGGCCGCGACGAAGTCTACAACGTCCTTACGCAGGGTAGGCCACCAGTAATGCCGGGTAATGAGCTGGAAGGTCTTCTTTTGGCCAGCATGGCCAGCTAGTTTAGAAGAATGTCCCCAGCGAAGAACCCTCTCCCGATCTGGTACTGCTACAAACGTCTTACCGGGTGGAAGACGAGTCAGATCCAAGGGGGCCACATTCATCACCTTGGAGGAGTCAATGATGTGCGTAGGCTCCTCCTCTTGATCGGAGGACAGGAAGGACCGGGACAAGGCATCAGCTTTGACGTTCTTGTCCGCCGGGCGGAAATGAAGAATGAAATCGAAGCGGGCAAAAAACAACGACCACCGGGCCTGGCGAGGATTGAGTCTCTGGGCATTTTGGAGATATTCCAGGTTTTTGTGATCCGTGTAGATGATTACCGGGTATAGAGCCCCTTCAAGCAGATAGCGCCACTCCCCCAGTGCCAATTTGACGGCTAGCAATTCACGGTCTCCTATGGAGTAGTTGCGCTCAGACGAGGAGAAGATTTTGGAGAAGAAGCCGCAGGTTACCATTCTCCCGGTAGAAGATTTTTGGGTGGGTATCGCTCCGGCTCCGGAGGAGGGGGCATCAACTTCCAGGTAGAATTGTTTATTGCAGTCCGGACGGTGCAGGACGGGAGCAGAGGCGAAGGCTCTCTTTAAGGAAAGGAAGGCCTCCTCGGCTTCAGGCGACCATACCTTGGGATTTGCCCCCTTACGGGTAAGCGCAGATATGGGAGCAGTCCGGGACGAGAAGTGTGGGATGAAAAGACTATAGTAATTGGCGAAGCCCAGTTATCGCTGTATCGCCTTCAAACCTTCTGGATGGGGCCATTTTAGAACAGAAGAGAGCTTCTCGGGATCCATTTGCAGACCTGTCTGGGAGATAACATAGCCCAAGAATGGAAGGGAGGTCTGGTCGAAGAGGCACTTCTCGTATTTGGCATAGAGGTGGTTCTGCCGAAGCCTAAGCAGAACCTGACGAACATCCCTCCGGTGTGTGGGGAGATCCGGAGAGAAGACCAAGATATCGTCCAGGTAAACCACTATGCAGGAGTACAGGAGGTCACGGAAGATGTCGTTGACCTGCTCTTGAAAGACAGAGGGGGCGTTACAGAGACCAAAGGGCATCACAAGGTACTCATAGTGACCGTCCCGGGTATTGAATGCTGTCTTCCACTCGTCTCCTTGACGGATACGGACCAGGTTATATGCTCCTCGTAGATCCAGCTTGGAGAAGATCCTGGCGCCCTTGAGACGGTCAAACAATTCGGAGATGAGCGGCAGGGGGTATTTGTTTTTTACAGTGATTAGATTGAGTCCTCTGTAGTCAATACAGGGACGTAGCGAGCCGTCTTTCTTTTTGACAAAGAAGAATCCGGCTCCAGCCGGGGAGGTAGATTTTCGGATAAATCCCCTAGCCAGATTTTCTTCAATGTATTCAGACATGGCCCGGGTTTCGGCCGCAGACAACGGGTAGATACGCCCACGGGGAGGAGTGGCGCCAGGTACCAGGTCAATCAGGCAGTCATATGGCCTATGGGGTGGCAACATCTCTGCTTCCTTTTTACCGAAGACGTCCGCATAGGGCCAGTATGGAGCCGTGAGACCGGGTAGATTAGCTGGAGTAGGCGGAGGGCGAGCTGGACGGACCGGAATCAGGCAGGTTTTATGGCAGTCTGGACCCCACCGGAGTACTTTGCCGGATCGCCAGTTCAATACGGGTTCATGTGTCTGGAGCCAAGGTAGACCTAGCAACAGGGAGTGAGAGAGTCCGGATAGCACATGGAAGGAGATCTTCTCAGAGTGCAGCATTCCCACCTGCAGAGTTAAGGGTTCAGTGACGAGCAGGATGGGTACTGGAAGGAGTTTATCATCCACGGAGGCAACTGACAAAGGTTTAGTGAGAGGCTTGGTGGGAATATGGTATCTCTCTACTAAGGACTGGGAGATGAGGTTCCCAGCCGCTCCAGAGTCCAGGTGAGCGTTTTCAAAGTGCCGATCCTCTCCCCAAGAGAGAGAGACAGACAAAGTCAGGGAGGGAGAGGACTTACTTTTGTCTAGGACGACCTCTCCGAGCGGTCCTAGACACCGGCGTTTCCCGGCCTCTCCGGGCAGGAACGGATCAGGTGCTCCTTGCTGCCACAATAGAAACAGCTCCCCTCGGCCCGGCGTGACTCCTGGCGGGATTTGACCAACTTGGTCTGGTCGACCTGCATGGGCTCGGGGGAGTGCGCTCGGGGAGTGACTGAAGAAGAGACAGGTCTCTGGAAGTTAGGAGCAAGGCAGGGAAACCTTCTCTCACGGGTGGTTTCCTTGGTACGTTCCTGGAACCGGATGTCAATCCGGGTAGCAAGTGACACCAGGTCATCCAGGGTGGTAGGGATGTCCCGACCGGCAAGTTCATCTTTAATCCGACCGGAAAGACCCTCCCAGAAGACGGACAGCAGGGCCTCGTTATCCCAGGCAAGTTCAGAAGCGAGGGTACGGAACCGTATGGCATATTGGCCTACGGTGAGACTCCCTTGGCGGAGACGTAGCAGATAGGAGGCTGATGAGGTCTTTCGTCCCGGTTCATCGAAGACTTTCCGGAAAGCAGTGAAGAAAGCTGACAAGTTGGATACCAGGTGATCCCCTCTCTCCCACAGGGGATTTAGCCAAGCCAGTGCTTCCCCAGTGAGATGGGACATAATGAAAGCCACTTTGGCCCGGTCGGTGGTAAAGTGATGTGCCAAGAGTTCAAAGTGCAGGGTGCACTGGTTTATGAAGCCCCGAGCTTGAGCGGGGTCGCCTCCGAAACGAGGAGGTGCAGAAAGCCGGTGTCCGGAGCAGGATGCCATGGTATTGATGGCCAGCGGCGCTGCCGGGGTGCGAGTCGTGCAACTAGCGGTGGTTGCTGGTGGAGCAGTCAGTGTGTCCAGGTGGGAGTTGACATTCCGCAGGTGGTTCAGGATGGAATCCTGCTGGGATCTCTGACGGGAGACTTCATGGTATAGGTCAGAGAGCGAGGGAGCTTGGGTGCCACCGGGTTCCATGGCCCGAGCAAACTGTTACGGGTCCGGGTGGTGGAACCTCTGTGCCGAGGTGCAAGGAGGGACCCAGAGGGGCGTGACTAAGTATCCACCCGAACCGACCCTGGTCGTACGGCAGCTAATGACACCGTGACCAGGGAGGATCCGGGCTGAGGGACCAGGTGCTACTCTGGGGACGACCTTGTAAGAGAGCAGGTGGCTCCCACGGGTCAGATTGCTCGGACTGACCGGTGAGGCGGATGGACACGGCAAGCAGGTGGAAGTCTCTGGTAGCTGACAGGTGGTCACAGTTCGAGAAAGCAGGGCAAGTAGCAGTCTTTCGGTTTACCAGGAAGGTGGTCACAGCAAGTGACGGCAGGGTCTCCAGGCAGGCCGGCAGGAAACAGGCAGGTGCTCCCAGGTGAGCGGGCAGACAGACGAGGCGGGTAACTGACAGGTAACTGGTGGGCGCTCCCAGGTGAGCGGGCTGACGGACACAGCAGGTAACAGGCAGGTAACTGGTGGGCGCTCCCAGGTGAGCGGGCAGACAGACGAGGCAGGTAACAGGCGGGTGCTCCCAGGTGAGCGGACAGACAGCCAAGGCAGGTAACAGGTGAGCGCTCCCAGGTGAGCGGGCTGACGGACACAGCAGGTAACAGGCAGGTAACTGGTGGGCGCTCCCAGGTGAGCGGGCTGACGGACACAGCAGGTAACATGCAGGCAACTGGTGGGCGCTCCCAGGTGAGCGGGCTGACGGACACAGCAGGTAACAGGCAGGCAACTGGTGGGCGCTCCCAGGTGAGCGGGCTGACGGACACAGCAGGTAACAGGCAGACAACTGGTGGGCGCTCCCAGGTGAGCGAGCTGACGGACACAGCAGGTAACAGGCGGATGCTCCCAGGTGAGCGGACCGACAGCCAAGGCAGGTAACAGGTGAGCGCTCCAGGTGAGCAGGCTGGCAGGCTCGGCAGGTAACGGGCAGATAACAGTCTGGCAGGCAGGACGAGAAGTCAGGCTAGCAGCGGGACCTGAGGGCTGAAGCACAGATCAGACACAGTGCAAACAACTTTGCTCGGGCACCTCCATTTTAGAGGAGGTGCCTTATATATGGGAAGTCCTCCGGCAATTGGCCGGGGACTCCTTAGGACGACGCGCGCGGCCCCTTTAAGAGATGGGGAGCGCGCGCGCCCTAAGCACAGAGCCCGGGAAGGAGCGCGCGCTGGCAGCAGTGAGGGAAGGAGCGCTGGAGGACGCCGCGCGCTGAACAGGAAGGTGAGAGGGACGGCGTCTCTGCCTGGCAGGAGGCAGAGACGCCGATGCAACAATCATCATAAGAAGCGCTGGCTAGAGTTTGCAAAAAAAATACAAAAAGTGAAGAATAGAAGATTGGAAACGGATGATTTGGAGCGATGAGACGTTTAGAGACGAGGCTCTGATGGGTGCAAATAGGTCAGGAAGAAGCAAGGGAAAAAGGGGCCAAGGGATCGAGAAATTGAAGGAACTGTCAAGTTCGGTGGAGGAAGCCTGATGATGTGGGGTTGTTTCACAGCCAAAGGCGTTGGATACTTGACCAGTATCGGTGGTGGACTCAATGCTGAGCTATATGTGAGTATCCTACAAGAGGAGTTACTTCATACACTGGGGTACTATGGGTATGAAAAGGACGACATAATGTTCCAGCAGGACAACGACCCAAAGCATACATTGACACATACATCGAGATTGACGAAGAAATGGTTTAATAACAATGAAGTAGAGGTGCGGGATTGGCCCCCACAGTCCCCAGACATCAACCCAATCCAACACTTGTGGGTAGAGGTGAAGAATAAGCTGTATACAGACCCAAGTGAGGTGACCAGTATACACCAACTATGGGAACGTGTAGAAGAGACCTGGGATCAGATTTCGGTGGAGACGTGCTTGAATCTGATGGAGAGCAAGTCCAGAAGGATTCAGGCCGTGCTGAAAGACAAAAGGTGGATTTACAAAATACTAACAATACAGGAGCAAAACAGTAACAATGCAGTGACATGAGAAGAATCTGCAGAACTAATCATATGCTAAATAGCTGCAAGTCTAATGTATGTATGAGATCGCTAAGATGATTGTCTATAAAATGATGGCAGTCTCACGTTCAGCAGTAGTAGATGGTGAGAGATGGAGCCTGAAAGTCAAAACATTGTTACCCTTTTGCTCGTCAGTGTACACATAGCACATACACATGCATGCACAGAGCACATACACATGCATGCACAGAGCACATACACATGCATGCACAGAGCACATACACATGCATGCACAGAGCACATACACATGCATGCACAGAGCACATACACATGCATGCACAGAGCACATACACACACATATATGTATACACAGAGCACATATGTCATGGTTCCACCCCTCAGTGTGTCTGGGATGCAGTTACTGACAGTTCAGTCCTCCAGTCTGGTGCTGGGGCGTGCTGAGCTGTCAGGGTGTTGATTGACAGCTTTTCTTGCACAGGTCACAATGTTGGGACGTGAAAGGTCACAGCATTTATGACATGACCGCATGACCTTCGTGGGGGAAAATATTGAAAATTTTGCAATTTGCTAACTTTTAATTTTTATGCCCTTAAATCAGAAACATAAGTCACACAAAAAAGTTCAAAATAACATTTCCCACATGTCTACTTTACAGCAGCACAATTTATGAAACATAATTTTTTGTATTAGGAAGTTATAAGGGTTAAAAATTGACCTGCGATTATTCATTTTTCCAACAAAAGTGGGGACTTGCTTTTTTTGTGGATTGAGTTGAAGCTTTTATTGGGAACATTTTACATACCATTTTGGATCACATTTATCCTGCGCTCTACACTGAGCACTGATATCGGGGATTCCATCTTAATCTCCAAGTGACTTGATTCAGATGAAACCCCCGAGGGATCCATTCACTATAATGAGGCAGCAGAGTTACTCTGGACTCTGTCTGGCCTCTGCTCAGCGGTGTCCTTCTTTTCAGAGGTGCACAAAACTGTGGCCGACGGCACTTTTATGTGCGCCTAAAAAGACAGACACTGCCGAATCACAGGCCAGACGGCGCCCACAGTGTCTCCATCTGCCTCACTACAGGGAATCTGCCACCGGGGCTTCCGTCTGAATCACGTATTTCAGAGACTTACACGGAAACTCCAGTGTAAGCGCTCAGCGTAGAGCGCAGGATAAATGTGAACCGAGCCTTCTGTTATCTTTGGGAGGCAGAATGAGCAAATCAACAGTATGTGAAGAATTATTTTTATTTATTTATTACACCGTTCTTCGTGCAGTATAAGTGATTAGACGACTTTATTCTTCGGGTCGGTGCGATTACAGCGATACCAGAATCATATCGGGTTTTTAGGATTGACAGCTGTCACTCACTAAAAGGCGCTTTTTACTGCAGAGTCATGTGATGGCTTGTTTTTAGCAGGACAGGTTAACGTTTTTCTTGGTACCATTTTTGGGCATGTGACATTTTTTGATCGCTTTCTATTCCAATGTTTGGGAGGCAAAATGAACAAAAACCAACAATTCAGGAATTTTTTTTTTTTTGTCGCTCTGCGTGTGGTAAAATTGGATCTTCCTGACCCTCGTCACAAGACGAGGGGGTGGAGGTGATCTTGATGAGACTCAGATACCTGAGGGTAACGCGGACTGTACTGTGCTGTCAGGGCAAGAAGAGGAGGGTGATGCTCAGGGCGAGGAATGGGAGAACACATTGGATGATGATGAGGTTGTGGATCCCACTTGGTGTGAACCCAGAGGCACGCAGCTGAGAAGCTCATCTGAGGAGGTGGAGGAGGAAGACGAGGGGCTTAACTGCTGGTTTTGACCAATCTCAGAGAACAAGCACACTACAACTGTATCAATCCATCGTAATATCTCCGCCCGCACCTCACTCACGGTCCAGCAGTTTGTCCGGTTCACCGTACTCCGCCCTCTCTCAGCACTGCAGCCAGCCCTCGGTCCCGTAGTTATGGTCACGTAAAAGATTTTGCTCCTACACATGACAAAGCTAAGAGATTGAACTTCACCAACTCCAATCTGATGACCACGGAAATGGTGGCATCAGGCCCTATTTTTTTGAAATGTGAACACTCCTGGTTGGGTATCCATCTGCTGGGTTGGTTGTAGTGGAAGAGTTGTCGGTCACCATTACACTAGTTCTACTTTAGTGAAATTAATTCTTTGGTGCAGATATTGTTGTCACAGGGGTACACGTGATGTAAAAAAAATAAGGTTTTCTTACTACCGTGGTATATAAAGCTACATTTCATCTTTTAATTCTTTGGTGCTGATATTGTTCTCCATACAGGGGTACACATTAGTGATGAGCAAGCACTAAAACTATGCCGCTTGTGTGCCCATTTCAGAAAGTCAGCTACAGCTTCCACCACCCTGGGAGTGCTTCAGCAGCGTTTGCAGCTTCCAGCTCACCGACTGGTATGCAATGTCACCACACGTTGAAAATCAACGTTGCAGATGTTGGGAAGGATTTGTGAGCAACACAAGGCAGTTGTTGAGTACCAGCTTCAACACACCCATCGGCATTCAGGTCAGCCTCCGCACATAGCTGATGAGTGGGCATGGATATCTGACATCTGTGCCGTCCTCCAAAACTTTGAGGACTCCACCAAGATGGTGAGCGGCGATGATGCCATAACTAGCGTCACCATCCCGCTTCTCTGTCTATGCTCGCTGCTCACAATTAAAGAGGAGGCATTGCAGGCAGAGCAAGGAACTATAAAGGGTGATGCTACACAGCCCAGCCTCATCTCATCTCAACGCTGATTGGGTGATAATGAGGAGAACATGGGCAGTCATCCTCTTGGTGAGGACAGGGAAGTCTTGGCTGTCTTTGAAGTCTTGATACCCCTCTTTCAGTCTGTGGGAAAGCTGTATGAGTTTCGCTTAATGATGACCTTCAGTGGCCTAAACCGTGGCTTTGCTTATGAATGTTATTTCTCAAAACGCGTTGCAGATCAAGCCATTTCCCAACTCTGTAGTCATGAAATTCAAGGTATAAAGAAAGATCTTTGTGTGTGACTAAGCACCACCGAGAAGTGTGAGCTGATGTTGGACGGGCTGCCACTGCTTATGGAACAGCCGGAGTAGATACGGATATGCCAGTCCTTTCATCGAGCTAAAGAATATGGCTGAGGTGAAATACAGCTCTCTCATTCTGAGATCCCACCTTTCTCCCCCGCTCAAGAGCCCCATAGCAGCTGCAAGGTTTGCACTATGAACTCTCCTGAAGGAGAAGTCAGGTCCCACCAAAGGATTCTCCAGTTCTCTGGTGGGCCCGTCCAACTCTGCTGAGAAGCAGCCCCGGCTAAGGAAAGTTTACGAAGGTTCACGGACACTGTATGGCTGCTTTTTTTACTGAGAAGGAAACTGGAGAACCCGAGGGAAACCCCTGCAAACACCAGGAAACCATACAAACTACTTGTAGATGTTATCCTTTGTGGGGCTTGAACCCAGGACTCCAGCGCTGCAAGGCTGCAGTGCTAACCACTGAGCCATCGTGCTGCCCTCTCTGTTCTCCCTCTGAAACCTAACATGCTGGAGAAACTTGAACCTACTGCCACTCAGTGTCTTCAGCTCATGTTTGAGAAACTAATGTTTGGGCAGCCACTCAGTGTACCAAATAAAATTCCTGAGGAGCAAATTGTGGATGGCTTCTCTTCTGGTACTGGGTGCGCTGCTAATATTATGGCGTTGTGCTATAATTCACTGGAAATATTCCAGGATGGTTGGAGACGAGCTCATTTCCACCGAAAAGTAGAAGCAGCAAGCTAAGGAGATGGTGGCCTCTATCATCATAAAGGAGTTGGCTCATTATCTAGAAGACCGACCACCGCTGCTGTCTACCTTGTGAACATAGTGTTGAAGCTTCAAAGGTGTCACGGGTTTACCGTGACAGAGAGGAGCCAGAAGACCGCAGAGTCTGATTCCTCCCACTTCTGCAGTCATTAGCATTTGTAATGACCGGAGGTCCGAGAGAGATCCAGTGAGTCATAAACCGAGACAGAGACAGAAATAAACAACACTTTCTTTACTAAAACAGAGATTAGACTAAAATTCAGTATTGGAAGAATCAGTCTCAGGTTCTGCCTGGGACACTATCCCTACTAAGTACACACAATCAGCAAGAGCTGAAATCAATGTGACAATCTCAAGGTTTCCAGCTCATGTAAATTATTCTAAAGATCTAAAACAATTTTACCTAAACACAGCAACAGTCTAGTGAGGGCGGTATATGGGGACCCCCTGAGATGGCACACTGAATACAATCCTATCACTATAAACAATAATAATGCATGAAACTATATCAATTGTTCTTATTATTAGGATATCCGGATATCTTAAAGTTACGGTACCGTTAACCTCAGATGTGGTCTATCACAGGCCTGTGAATCGCGGTGGCTGCAGCTAGTCCCGGAAAACTTTGGCGCCAAAACAAAAACAGAGTTCACAAAACAGCAAAAATTCCTTGTCTTGTCGGCCGATGCCGAGCCCACACGCAGGGGACTTAAATCCTGTAGCCTCAGATTAGGGTCTGGGAAGATCTCTTCACAAAGTCTTGTCAATATCCTCTCAGTGGAAATAGCACCAGAAATCTTCTTTCCTTCCGAAGTCTCTCACTGTTATCCAGTACACCATACATGTGTTCAGTCACAGAGATGGATTGCTCAGCCTCTTCATCACCAGACAGTGACTCCCCAAGCACAAAGTCTATAATCCACTCAGCATGGGCTTTCACAAAACTCCACAGAGCCACACAGCTTCCCCAGCTCAGCACTTGTCCTTAAACAGAAATAGGGGTCAACAAACTCTACACAGAAGAGAGTAAAGACAGCGTCTTCTTGCAGCTCCTTCTCTCAGACTTCCTGTCTAGACTCACACATCAGATGCTCTAAGAATACACACAGTTTCTAGCCCTGCCCCTCCTCTGAGCCCAGCCAGGCAAAAGTCACAGGGTCCTAGTGCTCCCCAGCTGTTATAACATTTCACACTCTCACATGCCACCCCACTAGAGGTTGGCGTCCTCGACACACCTCCCCACTCAAAGTCGTCTTGTGCATACCGTTGTGGTGGTATACCCGCCGTAGCTCGAGTAGTTCTCCTAAGACCCACCCCAACAGGCTCGGCTCCCGAGGGAGCAGATGTCTCTTCAACGGGAGCCAATGAGGCTGCTCCTTCCTGAGGTGTGGCGCCCTGTGCCACATCAGACGGATCAGGTAACTGACCTGATTCCTCGTTCTCTGTAGGACATACCACATTCTCAATACTCTCTCCACACGGGGACAGATCGGTCGCAGGGGGCAAGTAAGCAGGGGCGGAGACAGACCCACCATCAAATTTGAGAGTATTAGGGATGCCCACCCCTCGGGACACAGCAGGTGGTTCCGGGGAAACGGGGACAGCATCTTTAAACCAGCACCGTTGTAGCATGTTACGATGAAGATTACGGGATGGTCCCCCTGTCCCCACTGGTTCAACCTCATAGACTGGAGTCTCAGGGCTCAGTCGTTTTTTTACTAGGTACGGAGTCGCCTCCCACCGTTCACTTACCTTTCCGAACCGTCGTTTGATTCTCACCAACACTCTATCCCCCAGGGAGAAAGGCTCGGTTTGCACGGGGCGCGTGTCCTTATGGGTCACCTGACTGAGTCAATCACCCACCACCTGATACACCACCCTCAATCGCCGCCGGTGTTCCCGAACCCATTCTGATGCGGTCCGAGGGGGATTGGAGGAGGGATCTGGCATGCTCAAATCCTCAATGTCCTGCCCTGGCCTCCCGAACATCAACATGTGTGGTGAGTAGCCAGTAGTGCTGTGCACTCTATTATTGTAGGCCCACATCAATTCGGGAAGATACTCTGGCCAGCGTACCTGTTGTTTACCCTCCAAAGTCCTCAACATCTGCAACAGAGTCCGATTAAAACGCTCACAAGCTCCGTTACCTTGGGGATGGTAAGGTGTTGTTCTCGACAGTGCGACACCATACAGCTGGTACAGCTCCTTCATCAATGCCCCGTGAAAACATGCCCCTTGATCTGAGTGTATTCTTTGCGGACACCCAAACACCTGAATGAAATATCGACACACGGCTTCAGCCGCCGACTCCGCCGTCTGATCTCTTGTCGGCACTGCTACAGCATACTTGGTGAAGTGGTCTGTCATTACCAAGCAATAGGAATACCCCGACGTTGAGTATCCTATCAAGACACAGTCAATCATGAGCAGCTCTAAAGGAGCGGAAGTCTTAATAGATTGCGTGGGCGCCCGCTGCTCAGGGCTTTTACTGAGACCACAGACCCGACACTGCCGACACGCCTCTGTCACCATCTCCCCCAATTCAGGACAATAGAGAACTCGCTGCAGCCACTGGAATGTCTTTTCACTCCCAAAGTGGGCCCCCTTCTCATGCGCCTCGCGAGCGACTACCGGACCCATCCCCATAGGAATTACTAGCTGGTACCGGTGCTGCAGCTCAGATGACAGGTACACCTTACGGTACAAGAGGCCCTGTTCCATGCACAACTTATCCCACTGTCGCAGTAGTTTCACTCCTTCCACGGACAGCTGGGCCTTTTCCTCTGAACGCGGCCAGACCCCTTTTTGTACCCAACTGCGCACTAGTGCAATGTCAGAGCAATCGTTCTGGTCCTTCGCCCAATCCGAGGGTGTTTTCCCCAGAACACACGGCATCCCTGACGCCACCCCACTTGAATGTACCACACTTCGGAAGATAGGTATCTGCCCCAAGTCAGGGGTTTCAGTGTCCTCCAGCTGGTCATCAACATTTTCCCCCGAGGACCCAAGGGGCACCCTTGAGAGTGCATCCGCATTTCCGTTTTCCCGCCCAGATCGAAACTTAATTCGATAGTTAAACTTAGCAAGACGGGCGACCCACCGCTCCAACGCTCCCAGCTTTGCGTTTTCTAGGTGAGCCAGAGGGTTATTATCAGTCATGACCAGCACCTCAGCTCCCGTTAAATACTCAGCAAATCGTTCCGTCATTGCCCACACCAGGGCCAGTAGCTCTAGGCGAAACGAACTGTAGTTAGCTGGGTTGCGTTCAGTGTCTCTCAAAGACCTGCTGCCATAGGCGATTACTCGCTCCTGACCATCCTGCACTTGTGCTAGTACCGCCCCCAGCCCATGCAGACTGCCATCGGTATATAGCAGGAAAGGGGAATCGAACCGGGCATACGCTAACAATGGAGCACTTGTTAGGGCGGCCTTCACCTCCTCAAATGCCTTTCGCTGCTGGGGTCCCCATGGGATGGGGCAATTTTGGGGGCCTTGTGCCGTCCCTCTTAAGAGCTCATTCAGGGGACACACTACTTGTGAAAACTTAGGTACAAATCGCCGATAGTACCCCGCTAAACCTAAGAAGGCCCGAACCTCTCGCAGGGTACGGGGGGGTGGCCACTCCTGCACAACCATGACCTTACTGGTCGCGGGCAGAACCCCGTCCGGAGTCACCACGTGACCTAGATACTCAATCTGACTCTGTAACAGTTTGCACTTCTTTGGTTTTATTTTTAGGCCATAACAACTGAGCCGTCGGAGAACTTGACGTAACTTCTCAAGATGGTCTTCAAATGAGGCCCCGAACACCACAATGTCGTCTAGGTATATCAGGACTGATTCAAAATTCAGGTCACCTAAGCAATGTTCCATCAGGCGCTGAAAAGTTCCTGGGGCGTTAGTGAGCCCGAAGGGCATCCGGTTGAATTCAAAGAGCCCCATTGGTAGGACAAACGCCGTCTTGGCTCGATCTTTTTCGGCCATTGGTACCTGCCAATAGCCACTTGCTAAATCCAACGTCGAGAAATATTTGGCCCGACCCAATGCCGACAGAGGCTCTTCTATGCGAGGTAATAGATATGCGTCCCTCACCGTGTGAGCATTCAATTTGCGATAGTCCACACAAAACGGAAGGGTCCCATCCTTCTTCCGCACCAAGACCACAGGGGCCGCCCAGGCGCTCTGGCTTTCTCGGATCACTTGGTTGTCAAGCATACTGGCCACCATGCGCTTCACCTCTTGATAGAGTGTTGGGGGGATTTGATGATAAGGTTCCCTAATAGGAGGAGTATCCCCTGTGGGAATCTCATGTTCAATCGTCCGGGAACAACCGAAATCCTCCGCATGTCGCGAAAAGGTCTCTTGATGTTCCCACAAGACCTTCTCCAGCTGCTCCAATTGCACAGGGGTCAATTTTCTCCCGATCCACTCCCATCTGGTCCATGATCACACGACCATTCCATTCTTCGGTAGGAGATTCGGTCTGGCCTACTTCAACCGCGAATGTCCAGGAAGACTGTTCATCTGAGCGAAGTTCAAACACTGTCTTATCAGGCACCTTCCCTGCTGGCACGAACAATTCAGCCAGAATGGTCGCAGCAGGAATTGTAACAGCCTCATCTAAAACGTTGATACATCTGACCGGCACCCGTCCATTCTTCACAATCGCCAGAGACCGGGCCACATGCGCCTTGGCGAACGAGGACTTCTCTGGGGCTGGCTCGATGAGTACTTCAAGCCCATTTAGTCTCTGCGCAGCCCCCACCGGTAACATTAAGAGTTCTTCATGCCGGGGCACTAGCGAGATCGTGGTCCGTGATGGCACTCGGACCAGGCCCACCCAACCCCCAGGGACCGCACTCTTCAGGAGATCGCAACTCAGCACTAGACAGTGTAACATTCTCTGGGTTGGCCGATGGTGGGTAGCACTTGCCCAGTATCTGGGTCCCTCTCTGGCATACATCTGATGATTTAAATCTCGCAGAAAGTTCATTCCGAGTGTCACCTCCATCCCTCTTCTGGGAGGGTGGTCCACCAGCACTATCCCTTTCTGACCCAGCTCTTGACCAAACATTTTCAGTTGCATCCACACGATCCCCTTCACCGACAGTTGGCCATTGTTAGCGGCTGTAAGCCTTATCACTCGGCCGTCCTCGGGAACCACGAGTTGACTGAAATGCTTTTCGTACACCTCTAAGGGCATTATGGTACATTTGGATCCTGTGTCGACCAAGCATCTCATCTTCCGCCCTTCAAACTCTGCTTCCAGCACTGGACTGCATGCGAACAAATCTTGTTCTTCCCGTCGAGGGCTTTGTGTGGGGTGGGTCGCTGCTGCTCGCCCTCCCATGGCAGCGGCTGGGAGTTTAACGCCGGTGAAGGAGGCTCCGGGGCTGCAGACATCCGGCAGTACCGGGAGATGTGTCCCCGACGCCCACACCTCCAGCAGGTGACTGCTCCTCGTGGACGAGAACTTGGATCATTCGAGGGGAGCGACATGGCAGACTGTGGAACCACCATTCCAGAGGACGGGGCAGGTGGCCGTTCCGTATGAGTAAGGACCGGCCCAGCTCTGAGTTTAGACACCTCCAGCTTTAACTCCTTCAGTTCGGCACGCAGAGTCTGTACAACGTTTAACAGTCCACCCCCTCCTGAAACTGGCGCCAAACCTCCCTTCAGCTGTGCACTGTCCACTGCTGGGGTTTCCCCGCGTAGGTTCGAATCCTGCCGACTACGCCAAAAATGTAATGACCGGAGGTCCGAGAAAGATCCAGTGAGTCACAAACCGAGACAGAGACAGAAATAAACAACACTTTCTTTACTAAAACAGAGATTAGACTAAAATTCAGTATAGGATGAATCAGTCTCAGGTTCTGCCTGGGACACTATCCCTACTAAGTACACACAATCAGCAAGAGCTGAAATCAATGTGCCAATCTCAAGGTTTCCAGCTCATGTAAATTATTCTAAAGATCTGAAACAATTTTACCTAAACACAGTGTCAGACTAGTGAGGGCGGTATATGGGGACCCCCTGAGATGGCACACTGAATACAATCCTATCACTATAAACAATAATAATGCATGAAACTATATCAATTGCTCTTATTATTAGGATATCCGGATATCTTAAAGTTACGGTACCGTTAACCCCTCAGATGTGGTCTATCACAGGCCTGTGAATCGCGGTGGCTGCAGCTAGTCCCGGAAAACTTTGGCGCCAAAACAAAAACAGAGTTCACAAAACAGCAAAAATTCCTTGCCGATGCCGAGCCCACGCGCCGGGGACTTTAGTCCTGTAGCCTCAGATTAGGGTCTGGGAAGATCTCTTCACAAAGTCTTGTCAATATCCTCTCAGTGGAAATAGCACCAGAAATCTTCTTTCCTCCCGAAGTCTCTCACTGTTATCCAGTACACCATACATGTGTTCAGTCACAGAGATGGATTGCTCAGCCTCTTCATCACCAGACAGTGACTCCCCAAGCACAAAGTCTATAATCCACTCAGCATGGGCTTTCACAAAACTCCACAGAGCCACACAGCTTCCCCAGCTCAGCACTTGTCCTTAAACAGAAATAGGGGTCAACAAACTCTACACAGAAGAGAGTAAAGACAGCGTCTTCTTGCAGCTCCTTCTCTCAGACTTCCTGTCTAGACTCACACATCAGATGCTCTAAGAATACACACAGTTTCTAGCCCTGCCCCTCCTCTGAGCCCAGCCAGGCAAAAGTCACAGGGTCCTAGTGCTCTCCTGCTGTTATCACATTTCACACTCTCACACATTCATATTAATCGTGCAGGGGTTAATCTGCTCAGTTGTGAGCTCCTGATAGCCAGGGGCGTACATAGAAATCATGGAGCCCCATAGCAGAAGCTCTAATTGTCCCCCACCCCAAAAAAAAAAAATATTTGTCTGTGTCACAGAAGATCAGATCTCACAACTCTCCAGCCTTTACATAGTAATCTTCCTCCTGCTGAAGTCCTAGATCCCTCTTTCATTGCCCCATAAAGTATGATGCCAACAAAAGTGCCCCCCAAGCACAGTATGATACCCCCATGGTGAATTCCTCCACATTAGCCTCCACATGCACAGTATAATGACCCTACTGTGCCCCACTTCAACTCCAAAGGCATGGGTGACCCCAACACAATATGATCCCCCAACTGTGACCCTCATACAGCCCTCCATACAGTATAATGGGCCTACATACAGTTTAATAGCCCACACTAGCCCTCCAAACAGTATAATGGCCCCACACAGCTCTCCAAACAGTATAATGGCCCCACATAGTCCTCCATACAGTATAATGGCCCCACATAGTGCTCCATACAGTATAATGGCCCCACATAGTCCTCCATATAGTATAATGGCCCCACATAGTCCTCCATACAGTATAATGGCCGCACATAGTCCTCCATACAGAATAATGGGCCCCACATAGTGCTCCATACAGTATAATGGCCCCACATAGTCCTCCATACAGTATAATAACCCTACATAGCCCTCCATACAGTATAATGGGCTCCACATAATCCTCCATAGTATAATGGCACTACATAGTCCTCCATACAGTATAATGGCCTCACATAGTCCTCCATACAGTATAATGGCCTCACATAGTCCTCCATACAGTATAATGGGCCCCACATAGTCCTCCATACAGTATAATGGCCTCACATAGTCCTCCATACAGTATAATGGGCCCCATATAGTCCTCCATACAGTATAATAGCCCCACATAGTCCTCCATACAGTATAATGGGCCCCACATAGTCCTCCATACAGTATAATGGGCCCCACATAGTCCTTCATACAGTATAATAGCCCCACATAGCCCTCCATACAGTATAATGGACCCACATAGCCCTCCATACAGTATAATGGGCTCCACATAGTCCTCCATAGTATAATGGCACCACATAGTCCTCCATACAGTATAATGGCCTCACATAGTCCTCCATACAGTATAATGGCCTCACATAGTCCTCCATACAGTATAATGGGCCCCACATAGTCCTCCTTACAGTATAATGGCCTCACATAGTCCTCCATACAGAATAATGGGCCCCACATAGTCCTCCATACAGTATAATAGCCCCACATAGTCCTCCATACAGTATAATGGGCCCCACATAGTCCTCCATACAGTATAATGGGCCCACATAGTCCTTCATACAGTATAATGGCCCCACACAGCCCTCCATACAGAATAATGGCCCCACATAGCCCTCCATACAGTATAATGGCCCCACATAGTCCTCCATACAGTATAATGGGCCCCACATAGTCCTCCATACAGTATAATGGCCCCACACAGCCCTCCAAACAGTATAATGGCCCCAACACAAACCGTCACACCGTATAATTGCTTTCATACTGTAATGCACACGCCCGGGCTGAGCGGCATGTGCGTGTGATTCCACTGGACCGTGCCGGAGAGTGAATGCCTGGAGGGGCGTAACTAGGTATTCACCCGATCCGACCAGGGTCGCACGACTGCATACGACGCCAGTGCACCAAGGAGGAACCGAGCAGAGGGACCAGGTGCTACTCCAGGCCAGACCCCGGACACGGCTGTTGACCCACACAGGGGAATACAGGAACAGACAGGTTAGGCTGGCACACAGACTGGTGGGTATAGGCAGGCACGACTGGTATGCAGGCAGGCGGGTATGCAGGCAGGGGGGTACAGGCAAGCACGGCTAGAGTGCAGACAGGGAGGCACTAGCAGGTAGGAACACAGGCGGGATAGGACCCAGTACACACTGGCACTCAGGAACAGAACCACAGATGTGGCGGACAAACACAGCAGAGTGAGGCCGCCCAGAGAGGTGAGCGAGAGCAGGGCAGGACGAGACCGCCTGGAGCGGTGAGCAAGAGTAGAGCAGGACGAGGCCGCCTGGAGCGGTGAGCAAGCGTAAAGCAGGATGAGGCCGCCTGGAGCGGTGAGCAAGAGTAGAGCAGGACGAGGCCGCATGGAGCGGTGAGCAAGAGTAGAGCAGGACGATGCCGCCTGGAGCGGTGAGCAAGAGTAGAGCAGGACAAGACCGCCTGGACCGGTGAGCAAAGGGTCAGAGCTGAGCGAGACTGCCGGAGCAGTGAGCAAGGAGTCAGAGCAGAGCGAGACTGCCGGAGCAGTGAGCAAAGGAGTCAGAGCAGAGCGAGACTGCCGGAGCAGTGAGCAAAGGAGTCAGAGCAGAGCTAGAACCGCCGGAGCGGTGAGCAAAGGCAGAGCAGGCTAGAACCGCCGGAGCGGTGAGCAAAGGCAGAGCAGGCTAGAACCGCCAGAGCGGTGAGCAAAGGCAGAGCAGGCTAGAACCGCCGGAGCGGTGAGCAAAGGCAGAGCAGGCTAGAACCGCCAGAGCGGTGAGCAAAGGCAGAGCAGGGGGGACAGGGCTCTGTTCTCACGGAACAGACAGGAAGGGAAAGGCAGAACCAGATACCCACAGGGTACTTGCAGTGAAGTAGCGAGTGGACCACAAACTCACAAACGGGAGTACAGTGAAAACGAGCAGGAGTTAGGTACAAGTTCAGACTCCGCAGAAAAAGGAAAGGTACGGACATAGAGAAACACGGGAAAACAGGCTAGAAGAGTATACAGACAAGAACAGACACAGTAGCAAGATACAGGAGCGGGTCTAGGTAATCGGCCCCTAGAAGGTGGGAGGAACAGGCTAGGAGCGTGTTCAGACAGGACAGACTAGATACAGGAGCGGGTCTAGGAATGCAGCCCCTAGAAGGCGGGAGGAACAGGCTAGGAGCGTGTTCAGACAGGCCTGGAAATACAGCCTCCAGGATAGGCAGACAAGAGAACACAGCAGGGGACCTGGCACATTCAGAGTGAAAGAGCACACTGAATGAAACACAATGCTCAGGCATGGGTTAATTGGAGCAGCTGGGTTAAATACCAGGTGACAGACAGCAATAGGCTGAGGACGCACAAGGGGTGTGCCTGCAGCAGGTACAAGAAACAGGAAGTGATCGGGCGCCGCCCTTAAGCAGCAGAAACAAGCAAACAGACAGCATGGAGAGAAGCCAGAGAGACATTCTGGACTGGAGAACAAGTGCGCGCTCTTGCACAGTGGGAGATGGACTACTATGTAAGGACGCCGCCAGGTATGTTACACATACATTATAATGGCACCCCACTTAGCCATCAATATATTATAATGGCCCCACATAGTCTTACATATAGTATAATACGCTACTCATAATTCTCCATATAGTATAATACGCCACCCATAATCCTCCATATAGTACAATGTTCCCCCCATAATCCTCGATATAGTGTAATGAACTTCCCATGATCCTCCATAGAATATAATGCACGCCCCCATAGTCCTCCATACAGTATATTACATACCCCATAGTGTAAAATGCAGCCCCCATATAGTATAATGCACCCCACAGTCCTGCAGTATTATGGGCACCACGTACTCACTGATTTTAAAATACCGTATATTTTAAATAAGCCGACCCGAGTATAAGCCGAGGCCCCTAATTTTACCACAAAAAACTGGGAAAATGTATTGACTCAAGTGTAAGCCTAGGGTGGGAAATGCAGCAGCTACTGGTAAATTTCCCCAATCCTGGTACGTATGGCCCCCCTCATCCCCCAATCATGGTACGCATGGCACACCTCATCCCCCAATCCTGGTATGTATGGTACCCCTCATCTCCCAATCCTGGTATATATGGCCTCCTCATCCCCCAATTCTGGTATGTATGGCACCATCATCACCAATCCTGGTATGTATGGTACCCCTCATCACCAATCCTGGTACGTATGGCACCCCTCATCCCCCAATCCTGGTATGTATGGCACCCCTCATCCCCCAATTCTGGTACGTATGGCACCTTTATGACCAATCCTGGTATGTATGGTACCCCTCTTCCCCCAATCCTGGTATGTATGGTACCCCTCATCCCCAATCCTGGTATATATGGCCTCCTCATCCCCAAATCCTGGTACGTATGGCACCCCTCAGCCCCCAATTCTGGTACGTATGGCCCCCTCATCACCAATCCTGGTACATATGGCACCCCTCATCCCCAATCCTGGTACCTATGGCACCCCTCATTCCCCAATCCTGGTATGCATGGCTCCCTCATCCCCCAATCCTGGTACATATGGCACCCCTCATCCCCAATCCTGGTACGTATGGCACCCCTCATCCCCCAATCCTGGTACGTGTGGCACCCCTCATCCCCCAATCCTTGTACGTATGGCACCCCTCATCCCCAATCCTGGTACGTATGGCACCCCTCATTCCCCAATCCTGGTATGCATGGCTCCCTCATCCCCCAATCCTGGTATATATGGCACCCCTCATCCCCAATCCTGGTACGTATGGCACCCCTCATCCCCCAATCCTGGTAAGTGTGGCACCCCTCATCCCCCAATCCTGGTACGTATGGCACCCCTCATCCCCCAATCCTTGTACGTATGGCACCCCTCATCCCCCAATCCTGGTAAGTGTGGCACCCCTCATCCCCCAATCCTGGTACGTATGGCACCCCTCATCCCCCAATCCTTGTACGTATGGCACCCCTCATCCCCCAATCCTTGTACGTATGGCACCCCTCATCCCCCAATCCTTGTACGTATGGCACCCCTCATCCCCCAATCCTGGTACGTATGGCACCCCTCATCTCCCAATCCTGGTACGTATGGCACCCCTCATCCCCCTCACTCGACTTTCCCCTCTCCAGTCCATCCTTAATGCTGCAGCCAGGGTCATCTATTTGGCTAATCGTTACTCAGACTCTTCCGCTCTGTGCCAGTCATTGCACTGGCTGCCCATGAATTATAGGATCCAATTTAAACTGTTTGTTCTCACCCACAAAGCCCTCCACAGTGCGGCGCCCCCTACATCTCTTCCCTCATTTCTGTTTATCTGCCTACCCGTTCTCTACGCTCCGCAAACGACCTTCGACTAACATCCACAGTAATCCGCACCTCCCATTCCCGGCTTCAAGACTTCTCCCGAGCTGCACCTATTCTTTGGAATGCTCTACCCCAAGAAATCAGGATGAACCACAACTTACACAGTTTTAGGCGCTCCCTAAAAACACACCTGTTTAGGGCAGCCTATCACCTTCCCTAACCAAAGTCCTTTCATCTTCTTATAGTCCATCCCTTATTTCTCCAAACATAAGTCTCCACCGAACCCAAAAGCACTACAGATACTGGCTGGTGATGAGCTCATGCTGCCTTTATCTATCCTCACCCCCTCAAGATGGCCGGACCATCATTGTAAATAAGCCCCTGTCCTTTGTGTCAGCCCCACCTCATTGTAGATTGTAAGCTCTTACCAGCAGGGGCGTCATTATTTTTCCTGGAATTATTGTATTATCTTTAGCTGTTACTTATGACTGTTGTATATGAACCTCTGAATTGTAAAGCGCTGCGGAATATGTTGGCGCTATATAAAGATTATTATTATTATTATCCCCCAATCCTGGTACGCATGGCACCCCTCATCCCCAATCCTGGTACGTATGGCACCCCTCATCCCCCAATCCTGGTACGCATGGCACCCCTCACCCCCAATCCTGGTACGTATGGCACCCCTCATCACCCAATCCTGGTATGTATGGCTCCCTCATCCCCAATCCTGGTATGTATGGCATCCCTCATCCCTCAATCCTGGTACGCATGGCAACCCTCATCTCCCAATCCTGGTATGCATGGCACCCCTCATCCCCCAATCCTAATATGTATGGCCCCCTCATCCCCAATCCTGGTATTTATGGCTCCCTTATCCCCCAATCCTGGTATGTATGGCAACCCTCATCCCCCAATCCTGGTATGCATGGCACCCCTCATCCCCCAATCCTAATATGTATGGCCCCCTCATCCCCAATCCTGGTACGTATGGCTCCCTTATCCCCCAATCCTGGTACGTATATCCCCCAATCCTGGTATATATGGCACCCTTCATCCCCCAATCCTGGTATGTATGTCACCCCTCATCCCCCAATCCTGGCCCCAATCACTTTACACATAAAATAAATAAATTCTTCTACTCCCCTTCCTTCCTGACCTCTGCTCCAGCGCTGCTGTGTCCTGTCTGCCAGGTGCTCATGTTCTCATCTGGGCAGCGCGCTCTCAGACACTGATGTGAGCTGCCGGCATATTCACTATTCTCCACGCTGGGACTATGGCCGTGGAGATGAGCGAATACACTTTCTAGTTAGTAGCGGGCGCTGTCAGCAGGTCCTCTGTGCCCGCTGCTAAAGAGAATGAATAATTCATATAAAGAACAACTCACTAAAATCCTTTTGGGTTGGGTAGAGAAGAACATCATTTCTAAAAATGTATGTGATATTTTATTAGTAAAAGAACCTTCGGTCCCGACCCTTTATTTATTGCCCAAGGTGCATAAATGCCTAACTGCACCTCCCGGCAGACCTATCATCTCTGGGATTGGTGGTCTGACCGAAAATGTATGTAAATATGTGGATAGCTTCCTGAAGCCCCTGGTAGAGACAATACCGTCGTTCCTACGTGATACCTCTGACCTGCTTAGGAAAATCGACTCCACCCACATTGACGAGGACATGCTCCTTGTCACATGTCACGTGGAGTCTTTATATACGAGCATAAGCCATGAGGATGGACTTGATGCGGCTCGATATTTCCTTTCCACGACTCAACTCACATTGGACGAGAGGAACTTCATTGTTCAATTGTTGGAGTTTATTCTTACAAAGAATTTTTTTTGTTTTAACGGGTCCTTTTTCTGCAGCTCCAGGGAACAGCCATGGGTGCGGCCTGCGCGCCCTCCTATGCCAACCTATTCCTGGGCCTGTGGGAAAGGGACCTGTTCCTGGGCCTGTGGGAAAGGGACCTGTTCCTGGGCCTGTGGGAAAGGGACCTGTTCCTGGGCCTGTGGGAAAGGGACCTGTTCCCGCCTGATCAGGACTCATCAATCGACCGGGTCATCTTTTGGGCCCGGTACATTGATGATATTTTCCTGATCTGGCGGGGTACACCAAGTGAGCTGGATGATTTTTTTCAGAGTTTGAATTCCAATACTCTTAATATTAAGCTGACTTATAAATTTCATTATCATCAAATTGAATTCTTGGACGTTCTTATCAAGAGGGACAATTTGGGCTATCTACAATCTGATTTATTTCGTAAGGATACTGCGGTAAATGCCTTGCTGCATGCCTCCTCATCCCATCCTACCGATACCATCCATGCCGTACCTGTTAGCCAATTTCTGACCATTAGACGCATCTGTTCTATGGACAGTGATTTTGAGAAAAGAGCTGAGGAACTTAAGCGCAGATTCCTCGACTGAGGGTTCATGTATACAACCGGGCCAGGAACAGCAACCGTGAGCATCTTATGTATTCCAACCAAAATCACGAACAAGAAAATTGCGTCAGGATGGTGACGCAATATCACTCTCAGTGGCGTATGATGTACAATGTACTGAAGAGACGAAGAGACACTGGCCTGTCCTACTTGCGGATCAGACGTTACGGCAATACTTACCTGACTGTCCGTCAGTTACGGCCCGTCGATGTCCAAACCTCCGAGACTTTTTGGTTAGGAGTTATCTTACCCGCAATATTCAGAGGACCATTGGACCAATTGATAAGAAACGTACATGGGGGTGTTCATGTATCTCATGTCCAAACATTGTCAATACTAAGAAGTTCCTCTCGTCCAATGGGAAGGAATTTACCATCTTACCTTCCATCACATGTACAACTTGCATCGTCATCTATCACGCTACGTGTCCCTGCTCTTTGATTTACATTGGCCTTACCACCAGAATGCTCAAAACCAGTTAGGGAGCACGTGCGTGATATCATGGCGGCCGCAACTGAGGACAATATTGACGTACTAAAAACTATTCCTAGGCACTTTAAGAGGTCCATCTGGTTTTCGAGTCAAGGGCATTGACCATGTTTACAGCACATTACGTGGCGGTGGCGCTGGTCGTGCCCTTGCACAGAAAGAATCCAGATGGATCTGGTCATTACACACAGTACACCCTCAGGGACTCAATGACTCTTTGAATTTTTCATCATTTCTCTGATTGCCACCTTTCTGCAGTTCGTTTGTTTTTTCGGTATTTTTATTGGTTTTATTGATTTTATTGTCTCACTTATATTTGTTCCTCTTTTTAGTTATGCGTACATCCATTTGGGACTGTAGCCCTCCTTTCCTTCCATCTTCTTATTAAATTTATGAAGAATAATATATGAGGATCATACCGACATCTATTACTTTATGACCGCTATTGAAGTAGTGAGCCATTTGGACTATCTGGATAAATATACTGCATGATAAAGGCCTATCATCTTTATACCAAGGATGGTGACAAAGACGAGGGGGCACACTATGCGTCTGGAGGAAAGGAGGTTCCTGCACCAGCATAGAAGGGGATTCTTTACAGTCAGAGCCGTGAGACTCTGGAACTCTCTGGGAGAGGAAGTGGTGATGTCCAACTCACTTAATGAGTTCAAGAGAGGCCTGGACGCCTTTCTGGAGAACAATAAAATTACATCTTATGCTTAGTGATAGTTAATCCAGGGATTTAATCTGACTGCCAGATTGGAGTCGGGAAGTGAATTTTTCCTCAATGATGTAAATTGGCCTATACCGCATGTTTTTTTTTGCCTTCCCCTGGATCAACGCTGCGGAATAGCTGCAGTGCACAAGAAATAGGCTGAACTGGATGGACGCTTGTCTTTTTTCGGCCTTATAAACTATATAACTATTCTACTATGGATCAAGTATTACGAATATGTTTACATATGGCTTTGAACGCATTGATATTTTTGGTGTATATTTATCATATGTCTTTCATGCGTGTTAAATAGTTTATTTATATATACTGCTATCCCGCCTTTTTTATGCCTCTCTCCGTGGGGGCAGAGGTACCATGCCTCCTGCGGACAGTAGCATTTTTTGGTGTATATATACTATATACATTATATGTCATAGGGGCCGTACTATATAACATCTACAGCATGTCACTTGCTATCATTACTTTACGTACATATTATATGTCTTTTCTATGTCTCTGTATAATCTGATGTCCTCTATTACCATTTCTTCCCTTGTGCTTTTGATTTCTATTGCTTTGCTATCTATAAGCTATGTATAATGGTATTGCCATATATAATGTCTACCCGCGGTCGCGTGGTGTGTGGGCGTTTGATACCACGTGACACAGTCGCGTGGTGTGTGGGCGGCTGTTGACTCCCTGGTACCACGTGACGCGCGTGGAGTATTCAACGCTGCGTTACCATAGATAGCAAAGTAAACTTCCTGGAGGGGCGGGCTTATCATGCGGATATGCATCCGTGTTTGGATGTATCAGTACTATTGATTGGTCAGGTTTATACTCTTCACGCTCATTGGCCATTGGCACTATAAAAATGATACCGATTTCTAGCATGACACTACCCCCAGAAGAAGGCACAGCACCGAAACGCGCGTAGGGGTGATAGTACCTGGACTTGCATCATTTGATATCCACACATGTAAGTTTCAATACTTTGTATTTATTACTGCTGTTTAATGGTAACTATCTCTCCCTTTTTTGCTATGCTCTGTGCACTTTAGCGGTTCTTTTGAGCCTCTTTGATAGCTCCATATATATGTAGGTCCCATTTCAGCGATGTTCTTATCATTAATCTACATTATGTGTTGGTTTATATATACTTCACTTGAATGTTTTCTCCATTACTAATCTATATCATGTGTTTGACCGGTCCTAGAGTACTTTGTCTTTTTGGCCACCACTAATGTATCTGCGCCATTATGGTTTACATGTTAGTTATTTTTTAACCTTGGATAATAATAAACGTTGTATTTTTTTATATCACCATGTTCTCATAAGTCATTTTCTTTATATGAATTATTATTTGAGACATTGAACAGATTTTGTTTTTCTGATATGTGACCTATATGGTCAAATTACTTTGCTTTAAAGAGAATCAATATTCATGCTACTCCACGCCCATGGGAGTGGAGAAGAGGGAATATTCATGACCCTTTAGCAGCGGGCACACGTGGTAGCGGCAGCAGCGGCTACTGCCTGTGCTCCGCTCCTCCGCCGCCGCAACCTCCCCTCCCCCCAATACTCACCTATCCTCCTAGTTCCCCCGCTGCTTCGGGGCCTTCCGGCTCACGGGACCCATAGCAGTGGTGTGACCTGCCGCCATTGACGGTACACCACTGCCTGGAAGCTTACCGTGATTTAAGCTCTCAGCAGATTTGTCCTGTTCATCTCCCCTACTGTGATAACGCTGTACCCCAACACATCAGACTCTCGCCTACCGTGGAAACCTTCAAAAGGAAGCTGAAAACCCACCTCTTCCGACAAGCCTACAACCTGCAGTAATCACCGCCCCACCACACCGCTGCACGACCACTCTACCCTCACCTCCTGTATCCTCACCCATCCCCTGTAGACTGTGAGCCCTCGCGGGCAGGGTCCTCGCTCCACCATACCACTGTACGGCCAGCTCTACCCTCACCTACTGTATCCTCACCCATCCCTTGTAGACTGTGAGCCCTCGCGGGCAGGGTCCTCGCTCCACCATACCGCTGCACGACCAGCTCTACCCTCACCTACTGTATCCTCACCCATCCCCTGTAGACTGTGAGCCCTCGCGGGCAGGGTCCTCGCTCCACCATACCACTGCACGACCAGCTCTACCCTCACCTACTGTATCCTCACCCATTCCTTGTAGACTGTGAGCCCTCGCGGGCAGGGTCCTCTCTCCACCATACCGCTCCACGACCAGCTCTGCCCTCACCTACTGTATCCTCACCCATCCCTTGTAGACTGTGAGCCCTCGCGGACCGGGTCCTTCCCCACCATACCGCTCCACGACCAGCTCTGCCCTCACCTACTGTATCCTCACCCATCCCTTGTAGACTGTGAGCCCTCGTGGGCAGGGTCCTCGCTCCACCTTACCGCTGCATGACCAGCTCTGCCCTCACCTACTGTATCCTCACCCATCCCCTGTAGACTGTGAGCCCTCGCGGGCAGGGTCCTAGCTCCACCATACCGCTGTACGACCAGCTCTACCCTCACCTACTGTATCCTCACCCATCCCTTGTAGACTGTGAGCCCTCACGGGCAGGGTTCTCGCTCCACCATACCGCTGCATGACCAGCTCTACCCTCACCTACTGTATCCTCACCAATCCCTTGTAGACTGTGAGCCCTCGCGGGCAGGGTCCTCGCTCCACCATACCGCTCCACGACCAGTTCTGCCCTCACCTACTGTATCCTCACCCATCCCTTGTAGAGTGTGAGCCCTCACGGGCAGGGTCCTCGCTCCACCATACCGCTCCACGACCAGCTCTGCCCTCACCTACTGTATCCTCACCGATCCCTTGTAGACTGTGAGCCCTCACGGGCAGGGTCCTCGCTCCACCATACCGCTGCACGACCAGCTCTACCCTCACCTACTGTATCCTCACCCATCCCTTGTAGACTGAGCCCTCGCAGACCGGGTCCTTGCCCCACCATACCGCTCCACGACCAGCTCTACTCTCACTTGCTGTATCCTCACACCGTCCCTTGTAGACTGAGAGCCCTCACGGGCAGGGTCCTCGCTCCACCATACCGCTGCACGACCAGCTCTACCCTCACCTACTGTATCCTCACCCATCCCTTGTAGACTGTGAGCCCTCGCGGGCAGGGTCCTCGCTCCAACATACTGCTACAAGACCAGCTCTACCCTCACCTACTGTATCCTCACCCATCCCTTGTAGAATGTGAGCCCTCGCGGGCAGGGTCCTCGCTCCACCATACCGCTGTACGACCAGCTCTACCCCCACCTACTGTATCCTCACCCGTCCCCTGTAGATTGTGAGCCCTCGCGGGCAGGGTCCTCGCTCCACCATACCGCGGCACGACCAGCTCTACCCCCACCTACTGTATCCTCACTCATCCCCTGTAGACTGTGAGCCCTCGCAGGCAGGGTCCTCTCTCCACCATACCGCTGCACGACCAGCTCTACCCTCACCTACTGTATCCTTACCCATCCCGTGTAGACTGTGAGTCCTCGCGGGCAGGGTCCTCGCCCCACCATACCGCTGCATGACCAGCTCTACCCTCACCTACTGTATCCTCACCCATCCCTTGTAGACTGTGAGCCCTCGCGGGCAGGGTCCTCGCCCCACCATACTGCTCCACGACCAGCTCTGCCCTCACCTACTGTATCCTCACCCATCCCTTGTAGACTGTGAGCCCTCGCGGGCAGGGTCCTCGCCCCACCATACCGCTGCATGACCAGCTCTACCCTCACCTACTGTATCCTCACCCATCCCTTGTAGACTGTGAGCCCTCGGGGGCAGGGTCCTCACCCCACCGCTGCACGACCAGCCCTACTCCCCTACTGTATCCTCCTCCATCCCTTGTAGACTGAGAGCCCTCGCGGGCAGGGTACTCGCCCCACCATACCGCTCCACGACAAGCTGTACCCTCACCTACTGTATCCTGACCCATCCCCTGTAGACTGTGAGCCCTCGCGGGCAGGGTCCTCGCTCCACCATACCGCTGCACGACCAGCTCTACCCTCACCTACTGTATCCTTACCCATCCCTTGTAGACTGTGAGTCCTCGCGGGCAGGGTCCTCGCCCCACCATACCGCTGCACGACCAGCTCTACCCTCACCTACTGTATCCTCACCCATCCCTTGTAGACTGTGAGCCCTCGCGGGCAGGGTCCTCGCCCCACCATACCGCTCCACGACCAGCTCTGCCCTCACCTACTATATCCTCACCCATCCCTTGTAGACTGTGAGCCCTCGTGGGCAGGGTCCTCGCTCCACCATACCGCTCCACGACCAGCTCTACCCTCACCTGCTGTATCCTCACACCGTCCCTTGTAGACTGTGAGCCCTCGCGGGCAGGGTCCTCGCTCCACCATACCGCTGCACGACCAGCTCTACCCTCACCTACTGTATCCTCACCCATCCCTTGTAGAATGTGAGCCCTCGCGGGCAGGGTCCTCGCTCCACCATACCGCTGTACGACCAGCTCTACCCCCACCTACTGTATCCTCACCCATCCCCTGTAGATTGTGAGCCCTCGCGGGCAGGGTCCTCGCTCCACCATACCGCGGCACGACCAGCTCTACCCCCACCTACTGTATCCTCACTCATCCCCTGTAGACTGTGAGCCCTCGCAGGCAGGGTCCTCTCTCCACCATACCGCTGCACGACCAGCTCTACCCTCACCTACTGTATCCTCACTCATCCCCTGTAGACTGTGAGCCCTCACGGGCAGGGTCCTCGCTCCACCATACCGCTGCATGACCAGCTCTACCCTCACCTACTGTATCCTCACCAATCCCTTGTAGACTGTGAGCCCTCGCGGGCAGGGTCCTCGCTCCACCATATCGCTCCACGACCAGCTCTGCCCTCACCTACTGTATCCTCACCCATCCCCTGTAGACTGTGAGCCCTCACAGGCAGGGTCCTCGCTCCACCATACCGCTGCACGACCAGCTCTACCCTCACCTACTGTATCCTCACCCATCCCTTGTAGACTGTGAGCCCTCGCGGACCGGGTCCTTGCCCCACCATACCGCTCCACGACCAGCTCTACCCTCACCTGCTGTATCCTCACACCGTCCCTTGTAGACTGTGAGCCCTCGCGGGCAGGGTCCTCGCTCCACCATACCGCTGCACGACCAGCTCTACCCTCACCTACTGTATCCTCACCCATCCCTTGTAGACTGTGAGCCCTCGCGGGCAGGGTCCTCGCTCCACCATATCGCTACACGACCAGCTCTACCCTCACGTACTGTATCCTCACCCATCCCTTGTAGAATGTGAGCCCTCGCGGGCAGGGTCCTCGCTCCACCATACCGCTGTACGACCAGCTCTACCCCCACCTACTGTATCCTCACCCATCCCCTGTAGATTGTGAGCCCTCGCGGGCAGGGTCCTCGCTCCACCATACCGCGGCATGACCAGCTCTACCCCCACCTACTGTATCCTCACTCATCCCCTGTAGACTGTGAGCCCTCGCAGGCAGGGTCCTCTCTCCACCATACCGCTGCACGACCAGCTCTACCCTCACCTACTGTATCCTTACCCATCCCTTGTAGACTGTGAGTCCTCGCGGGCAGGGTCCTCGCCCCACCATACCGCTGCATGACCAGCTCTACCCTCACCTACTGTATCCTCACCCATCCCTTGTAGACTGTGAGCCCTCGCGGGCAGGGTCCTCGCCCCACCATACCGCTGCATGACCAGCTCTACCCTCACCTACTGTATCCTCACCCATCCCTTGTAGACTGTGAGCCCTCGCGGGCAGGGTCCTCGCCCCACCATACCGCTCCACGACCAGCTCTGCCCTCACCTACTGTATCCTCACCCATCCCTTGTAGACTGTGAGCCCTCGGGGGCAGGGTCCTCACCCCACCGCTGCACGACCAGCCCTACTCCCTTACTGTATCCTCCTCCATCCCTTGTAGACTGAGAGCCCTCGCGGGCAGGGTACTCACCCCACCATACCGCTCCACGACTAGCTGTACCCTCACCTACTGTATCCTCACCCATCCCTTGTAGACTGTGAGCCCTCGCGGGCAGGGTCCTCGCTCCACCATACCGCTGTACGACCAGCTCTACCCTCACCTACTGTATCCTGACCCATCCCCTGTAGACTGTGAGCCCTCGCGGGCAGGGTCCTCGCTCCACCATACCGCTGCACGACCAGCTCTACCCTCACCTACTGTATCCTTACCCATCCCTTGTAGACTGTGAGTCCTCGCGGGCAGGGTCCTCGCCCCACCATACCGCTGCACGACCAGCTCTACCCTCACCTACTGTATCCTCACCCATCCCTTGTAGACTGTGAGCCCTCGCGAGCAGGGTCCTCGCCCCACCATACCGCTCCACGACCAGCTCTGCCCTCACCTACTGTATCCTCACCCATCCCTTGTAGACTGTGAGCCCTCGCGGGCAGGGTCCTCGCCCCACCATACCGCTGCATGACCAGCTCTACCCTCACCTACTGTATCCTGACCCATCCCCTGTAGACTGTGAGCCCTCGCGGGCAGGGTCCTCGCTCCACCATACCGCTGTACGACCAGCTCTACCTGTTAGAACTCTCCTGTTCGTTTTTTTCTAGTTTGCTGGTCACATGACCATTTTTGCCTATTTAATCCGGCTCCGCCCTCCTGGCCTTGCTGGACTTCATTGTAATTTCTACTCTTGAGCTAGCTTGGTACTCTGTTACCTTTCTCTGTCAGTTTTGCTAGGTCTTCAGACCTCTATGTTCTATGTTGTTTGTTTGTCCTATTTCTGCTACAATTTCTGCTAGGAGGTGTCCATCTTTCTCCCAGTCCCTAGTTCTTGTAGGGATCCCTCCCCTCACATCTATAGGTCTTCGTTCAGACTAGCCGAGGACTTTAGCGGGTCTGATCGCAGGATCAGGTTCCCTGTTACATCGTAGGGATCCAGCTTAGTTCTATTGTAGGGACAGATCTCCTGTCTTTCCTTAGTGCTTGTAGCAGATCATAACAGTAAGTCCAGCCAAAAAAATTTCTCTAAGGAAAGACCCCCAGTTTCCATCATGGTCTCGGTTCAGGATTTGGCTCAAGGCTTGCAGGGACTCTCTCTGGAGGTGGGCAAGCTCCAACAACACGTGAGTAGCTGTCCTGAAGCACATTTTGTAGAGCCAAAGGTACGTCTGCCTGATCTATTTTTTGGTGAACAACAAGATTTTTTTTCCTTTAAAAATGCTTGTTTATTGTATTTTCGTTTAAGACCCAGATCCTCTGGTGATGAATCACAGCGCATAGGGATCATAATGTCACTTTTGCGCAAAGATCCTCAGGGATGGGCCTTCTCTCTCCAACCTAGTGATCCGTGCTTTAGATCAGTGGGTAGTTTTTTTTTCTGCTTTGGGTCTGTTGTACGATGATCCTGATCGTGTCTCTTCTGCTGAGTCTGAATTAAGACGTTTGTGGCAGGGATCAGGTAATGTGGAAAAATATTGTACTCACTTCCGTCGGTGGTCTGCTCAGGTGGAGTGGAACGATTCAGCTTTGAAAAGCTCGTTTCTTGTGGGGCTAGGTGAAAGGGTTAAGGATCTGCTGATTGCTTATCCTTCACCTGGAAACTTGCAGGAGGCAATGCAATTAGCTATACGGGTGGACAGGAGACTGCGTGCAAGGGTTAATGAGAGTAAATCCTCTGCCATGTCAGCTCCGAGTCTTGAGAGGGTCTGTACTGACATTGGTGAGCCGATGGAGATTGGGGCGATGTCACCCCGCTCTCAGGAAAAAGACCGCAGGCTTTCTGAAGGTTTGTGCTTTTATTGCGGAAAATCTGATCATTTCATTAAGAACTGTGTGCTTCGTATGAACAAAGAAAAAAAAAAGGTCAGTTACGCTTGTATAGCCTGTTTAAATACTAAGGGTGTACTTCTTTCTGCCACTTGCTGAATTTGCTCTTAACAACCATACATCCTCTTCTGCTGGGTGTTCGCCTTTTTTTTTTTGTTGTTCTGGGAGACATCCGTCTTTTGGGTCATTCTCCAAATTGGTATCGGCTGTGCCTGAGGAGGAGAGTTTTTCCGGTGATTTGGAGAGAGTTTGGACGGATGTGCGTGGTAATCTTCAGGAGGCTAACAAAAAATCTAAGAGGTACTTTGATAGGAAACGGCAAGAGGTTTTGTTTGCTGTTGGTGACATGGTTTGGTTGTCCTCTAAGAATCTGCGATTGAGGATTCCTTCTAAAAAATTGAGTCCCAAGTTCGTAGGGCCCTTTAAGGTGCTTCAGATAGTTAACCAATCTGCTGTTAGGTTGGAGGTTCCCACCTCCTGGAAGATTAATTCGGTATTTCATGTTTCTCTGTTGAAAAGAGCTGATGTGTCGGATGGTGACGCCTCTGCCACTGTTCCTCCGGTGGTGGAGTACGAGGAATATGAAATTTCCCACATCCTAAATTCTAGACGGTATAGAGGGAGTTTGCAGTATCTCGTCGCTTGGAAGGGTTTCGGACCTGAGGATAACTCATGGGTGAGGGCGGATGATGTTTCTGCTTCCAGACTTGTCAGAGCGTTTCACAGGAGGTTTCCTGATAAGCCCGGGCCTAGGGGATCCGGAGGATCCTCTTAGAAGAGGGGGTACTGTTAGAACTCTCCTGTTAGTTTTTTTCTAGTTTGCTGGTCACATGACCATTTTTGCCTATTTAATCCGGCTCCGCCCTCCTGGCCTTGCTGGACTTCATTGTAATTTCTACTCTTGAGCTAGCTTGGTACTCTGTTACCTTTCTCTGTCAGTTTTGCTAGGTCTTCGGACCTCTATGTTCTATGTTGTTTGTTTGTCCTATTTCTGCTACAATTTCTGCTAGGAGGTGTCCATCTTTCTCCCAGTCCCTAGTTCTTGTAGGGATCCCTCCCTCACATCTATAGGTCTTCGTTCAGACTAGCCGAGGACTTTAGCGGGTCCCCGTTACATCGTAGGGATCCAGCTTAGTTCTATTGTAGGGACAGATCTCCTGTCTTCCCTTAGTGCTTGTAGCAGATCATAACACTACCTCCACCTACTGTATCCTCACCCATCCCCTGTAGACTGTGAGCTCTCACGGGCAGGGTCCTCGCTCCACCATACCGCTGCACGACCAGCTCTACCCTCACCTACTGTATCCTCACCCAACCCTTGTAGACTGTGAGCCCTCGCGGGCAGGGTCCTCGCTCCACCATACCACTGCACGACCAGCTCTACCCTCACCTACTGTATCCTCACCCATCCCCTGTAGACTGTGAGCCCTAGCGGGCAGGGTCCTCGCTCCACCATACCGCTGCACGACCAGCTCTACCCTCACCTACTGTATCCTCACCCATCCCTTGTAGACTGTGAGCCCTCGCGGGCAGGGTCCTCGCTCCACCATACCGCTGTACGACCAGCTCTACCCTCACCTACTGTATCCTGACCCATCCCTTGTAGACTGTGAGCCCTCGCGGGCAGGGTCCTCGCTCCACCATACCGCTGCACGACCAGCTCTACCCTCACCTACTGTATCCTCACCCAACCCTTGTAGACTGTGAGCCCTCGCGGGCAGGGTCCTCGCTCCACCATACCGCTGCACGAACAGCTCTACCCTCACCTACTGTATCCTCACCCATCCCCTGTAGACTGTGAGCCCTCACGGGCAGGGTCCTCGCTCCACCATACCGCTCCACGACCAGCTCTACCCTCACCTACTGTATCCTCACCCATCCCTTGTAGACTGTGAGCCCTCGCGGGCAGGAACCTCGCTCCACCATACCGCTGCACGACCAGCTCTACCCTCACCTACTGTATCCTCAACCATCTCTTGTAGACTGTGAGCCCTCGCGGGCAGGGTCCTCGCTCCACCATACCGCTCCACGACCAGCTCTACCCTCACCTACTGTATCCTCACCCATCCCTTGTAGACTGTGAGCCCTCGCGGGCAGGAACCTCGCTCCACCATACCGCTGCACGACCAGCTCTACCCTCACCTACTGTATCCTCAACCATCCCTTGTAGACTGTGAGCCCTCGCGGGCAGGGTCTTCGCTCCACCATACCGCTGCACGATCAGCTCTACCCTCACCTACTGTATCCTCACCCATCCCTTGTAGACTGTGAGCCCTCGCGGGCAGGGTCCTCGCCCCACCATACCGCTGCATGACCAGCTCTACCCTCAGCCATCCCTTGTAGACTGTGAGCCCTCGCTGGCAGGATCCTCGCTCCACCATACCGCTGCACGACCAGCTCTACCCTCACCTACTGTATCCTCACCCATCCCTTGTAGACTGTGAGCCCTCGCGGGCAGGATCCTCGCTCCACCATACTGCTGTACTACCAGCTCTACCCTCACCTACTGTATCCTCACCCATCCCTTGTAGACTGTGAGCCCTCGCGGGCAGGGTCCTCGCCCCACCATACTGCTGCATGACCAGCTCTACCCTCACCCATCCCTTGTAGACTGTGAGTCCTCGCGGGCAGGGTCCTCGCTCCACCATACCGCTGTACGACCAGCTCTACCCTCACCTACTGTATCCTCACCCACCCCTTGTAGACTGTGAGCCCTCGCAGGCAGGGTCCTCGCCCCACCATACCGCTGCATGACCAGCTCTACCCTCACCTACTGTATCCTCACCTATCTCTTGTAGATTGTTTGTGCGTCTTCGCGGGCAGGGTCCTCGCCCCACCATACCGCTGCACGACCAGCTCTACCCTCACCTACTGTATCCTCACCCATCCCTTGTAGACTGTGAGCCCTCGCGGGCAGGGTCCTCGCTCCACCATACCGCTCCACGACCAGCTCTACCCTCACCTACTGTATCCTCACCCATCCCTTGTAGACTTTGAGCCCTCGCAGGCAGGGTCCTCGCTCCACCATACCGTTGCACGACCAGCTCTACCCTCACCTACTGTATCCTCACCCATCCCTTGTAGACTGTGAGCCCTCGCGGGCAGGGTCCTCGCTCCACCATACCGCTCCACGACCAGCTCTACCCTCACCTACTGTATCCTCACCCATCCCTTGTAGACTGTGAGCCCTCGCAGGCAGGGTCCTCGCTCCACCATACCGTTGCACGACCAGCTCTACCCTCACCTACTGTATCCTCACCCATCCCCTGTAGACTGTGAGCCCTCGCGGGCAGGGTCCTCGCTCCACCATACCGTTGCACGACCGGCTCTACCCTCACCTACTGTATCCTCACCCATCCCTTGTAGATTGTGAGCCCTCGCGGGCAGGGTCCTCGCTCCACCATACCGCTGCATGACCAGCTCTACCCCCACCTACTGTATCCTCACCCATCCCTTGTAGACTGTGAGCCCTCGCGGGCAGGGTCCTTGCTCCACCATACCGCTCCATGACCAGCTCTACCCTCACCTACTGTATCCTCACCCATCCATTGTAGACTGTGAGCCCTCGCGGGCAGGGTCCTCGCTCCACCATACCGTTGCACCACCGCTCTACCCTCACCTACTGTATCCTCACCCATCCCTTGTAGATTGGTTGTGCGTCTTCGCGGGCAGGGTCCTCTCTCCTCTTGTACCAGTCGGTGACCCCTTTTGACCTATAACGCGCCATGGAATAAATGTCGCTGTAACAGTAATAATAATGATAGTACTTGTACTCTGGGTGAATTGATGGAACTTTCCTGGTGTCTACCCCTAATTTGATGTGTTTTGGCAGCTTTTGGGCCCTTTTGAAGGTGTTGTGTATGCGTTTGTTTTTGCCCCCCGTTCAATCCTATGGGGGTTCAATGAATATTCGACGAATAAATCTGTGAATATTGCAGATATGACGATCGTAATCCGAACCGAACATTGAAACATTCGCTCATCTCTAGTCCCAACCACAAGAATGGACCTAAGGAGATACACTGTCCCAACCACTAGAATCTAAAGTGGTCCCTCTCGGCAGCAAATCCTCTTTATTCTACCCTCTCGTACACTGTCGGTGTCTTCTCCTCTCCTAGACTGTCTCTCTGTCTCTTCTGCTAAGCTGTCTCTTCCTCCCTTGGGCGGTCTCTCTGTTTCTTCCACATCCTCCTCCCCCTCCCCTTCCTAGTTGTGAGTCAAAGAGTGAGAATCGAAACCTTGGCATGTGTGTATATGGGAGGAGGAGGAGGAGGAGGACAGGGCAGGGCTGCACTATACATAGAAGGAAGAGGACTCGTGGCTGCAGGTCGTGGTCTATAGGAGAAGGACTCGAAGTTGCAGGTCGTGGTCTGTAGGAGAAGGACTCGAGGCTGCAGGTCGTGGTCTGTAGGAGAAGGACTCGAGGCTGCAGGTCGTGGTCTATAGGAGAAGGACTCGAGGCTGCAGGTCGTGGTCTATATTAGAAGGACTCGAGGCTGCAGGTCGTGGTCTATAGGAGAAGGACTCGAGGCTGCAGGTCGTGGTCTATAGGAGAAGGACTCGAGGCTGCAGGTCGTGGTCTATAGGAGAAGGACTCGAGGCTGCAGGTTGTGGTCTATAGGAGAAGGACTCGAGGCTGCAGATCGTGGTCTATAGGAGAAGGACTCGAAGTTGCAGGTCGTGGTCTATAGGAGAAGGACTCGAGGCTGCAGGTCGTGGTCTATAGGAGAAGGACTCAAGGCTGCAGGTCGTGGTCTATAGGAGAAGGACTCGAAGTTGCAGGTCGCTGTCTATCTATAGAAAGAGGACAACAACTCGTGGCTGTAGGTCGTGTCCACCATGGCAATGCCTCTAGAGGGAATGGTGGAGGAGCTCACCTGCTCCATCTGTCTGAGTCTCTTCACCACACCGGTCACCCTGCCCTGTGCCCACAACTTCTGCCTCCAGTGCCTGGACCTCACCTGGAGGGGGGCCGAGGACTCCTCGTACAGCTGCCCCCAGTGCAGGGATGTCTTCTCCAGTAAGCCAGAACTCAAGAAGAACACTGTGTTGACTAACCTAGTGAGCCAGCTGAAGACCGTCCAGAAAGAAGACCCTGATAACCAAACTGAGGATGAGGAGGTGGAGGAGGATGAGGACCACGAGCCCAAGACCACAGACATGGGGGCTGTGCTGTGTGACAGCTGCAGGAAGATGGCCGCCTCCAAGACCTGCCTCACCTGCATGGCCTCCTTCTGCCAGGAGCACCTGCTGCCTCACCTGCAGAGCCCGGCTTTCCTGGATCACCTGCTCAGCCAACCGCTGGGGGATCTGAAGGCGAGAAAGTGTGAGGAGCACAACAAGCTGATGGACCACTACTGCTGGGACCACGGCCAGTGTGTGTGCTGCTACTGCGCCCTGAACCACAAGGTCTGCAAGACCTACCCCCTCCAAGAGGCCAAGCAGCAAAAGGAGGTAAGACCCCCATATGCAGTGCACATTATGTCCTGTACCCCTGCAGGAGGTAAGACCCCCGTATACAGTGCACATCATGTCCTGTACCCCTGCAGGAAGTGAGGCCCCCGTATACAGTGCACATCATGTCCTGTACTCCTGCAGGAGGTGAGACCCCCCTATACAGTGCACATCTTGTCTTGTACTCTTGCAGAAGGTGAGACCTCCATATAAAGTGCACATCATCTCCTGTACCCATGCAGGAGGTGAGACCCCCGTATACAGTGCACATCATGTCCTGTACTCCTGCAGGAGGTGAGGCCCCCCTATACAGTGCACATCTTGTCTTGTACCCCTACAGGAGGTGAGGCCCCCGTATACAGTGCACATCATGTCCTGTACTCCTGCAGGAGGTGAGACCCCCATATACAGTGCACATCATCTCCTGTACCCATGCAGGAGGTGAGACCCCCGTATACAGTGCACATCATGTCCTGTACTCCTGCAGGAGGTAAGGCCCCTATATACAGTGCACATCATGTCCTGTACCCTTGCAGGAGGTGAGGCCCCGTATACAGTGCACATCATGTCCTGTACTCCTGCAGGAGGTAAGGCCCCTATATACAGTGCACATCATGTTCTTGACCCCGGCTGGAGGTGAGACCCCCGTATATAGTGCACATCATGTCCTGTACTCCTGCAGGAGGTGAGACCCCCGTATACAGTGCACATCATGTCCTGTACTCCTGCAGGAGGTAATACCCTGGTATGCAGTGCATATCATATCCTGTACCCCAGCAGGAGGTGAGACCCCCGTATCTAGTGCACATCATATCCTGTACCCCAGCAGGAGGTGAGGCCCCCCGTATACAGTGCACATCAGGAGAACACCGTGTATAACACGTAGAGGAGGAGGACACCGTGTATAACACGTAGAGGAGGAGGAGGACACTGTGTATAACACGTAGAGGAGGAGGACACCGCGTATAACACGTAGAGGAGGAGGACACCGCGTATAACACGTAGAGGAGGAGGACACCGCGTATAACACGTAGAGGAGGAGGACACCGCGTATAACACGTAGAGGAGGAGGACACCGAGTATAACACGTAGAGGAGGAGAACACCGCGTATAACACGTAGAGGAGGAGGACACCGCGTATAACACGTAGAGGAGGAGGACACCGCGTATAACACGTAGAGGAGGAGAACACCGAGTATAACACGTAGAGGAGGAGGACACCGCGTATAACACGTAGAGGAGGAGGACACCGAGTATAACACGTAGAGGAGGAGGACACCGCGTATAACACGTAGAGGAGGAGGACACCGCGTATAACACGTAGAGGAGGAGGACACCGCGTATAACACGTAGAGGAGGAGGACACCGCGTATAACACGTAGAGGAGGAGGACACCGCGTATAACACGTAGAGGAGGAGGACACCGCGTATAACACGTAGAGGAGGAGGAGACCGCGTATAACACGTAGAGGAGGAGGAGACCGCGTATAACACGTAGAGGAGGAGGACACCGAGTATAACACGTAGAGGAGGAGGACACCGCGTATAACACGTAGAGGAGGAGGACACCGCGTATAACACGTAGAGGAGGAGGACACCGCGTATAACACGTAGAGGAGGAGGACACCGAGTATAACACGTAGAGGAGGAGAACACCGCGTATAACACGTAGAGGAGGAGGAGACCGCGTATAACACGTAGAGGAGGAGGAGACCGCGTATAACACGTAGAGGAGGAGGAGACCGCGTATAACACGTAGAGGAGGAGGAGACCGAGTATAACACGTAGAGGAGGAGAACACCGCGTATAACACGTAGAGGAGGAGGAGACCGCGTATAACACGTAGAGGAGGAGGAGACCGCGTATAACACGTAGAGGAGGAGGAGACCGCGTATAACACGTAGAGGAGGAGGAGACCGCGTATAACACGTAGAGGAGGAGGAGACCGCGTATAACACGTAGAGGAGGAGGACACCGAGTATAACACGTAGAGGAGGAGGACACCGCGTATAACACGTAGAGGAGGAGGACACCGCGTATAACACGTAGAGGAGGAGGACACCGCGTATAACACGTAGAGGAGGAGGACACCGAGTATAACACGTAGAGGAGGAGAACACCGCGTATAACACGTAGAGGAGGAGGAGACCGCGTATAACACGTAGAGGAGGAGGACACCGCGTATAACACGTAGAGGAGGAGGACACCGAGTATAACACGTAGAGGAGGAGGACACCGAGTATAACACGTAGAGGAGGAGGACACCGCGTATAACACGTAGAGGAGGAGGACACCGCGTATAACACGTAGAGGAGGAGGACACCGCGTATAACACGTAGAGGAGGAGGACACCGCGTATAACACGTAGAGGAGGAGGACACCGCGTATAACACGTAGAGGAGGAGGACACCGCGTATAACACGTAGAGGAGGAGGAGACCGCGTATAACACGTAGAGGAGGAGGACACCGCGTATAACACATATATATATATATATATACCTCGGTGTCTTGATGTCCCTGGCTTCTCTTCTCCTTCCAGCTTCATTACATGAATGTCTTGAGATCAATGAACCAGAAGATTGAGAAGGCGACGAGTACAGCGGAGGAGGTGCAGAGCGAGCAGAGGCAGCTGCTGGTGAGTGGGCGGAGCCTGGCATTGGCCCCACCCCTGAGGAACGGCATACCCACTCATTATTCCTTATTTGTTAGGAAATCACCAGAAAGAAGAAAAAGCTTCTGGAGGACGAGTACGAGGAGATCAAGGGTCTGATCGATGAGGAGCGCAGCCGATCCATGGCCAGGATCGAAGAGGAGGAGAAGAGACTCACCAGCAAATTCACCTACACACAGAGCGTCCTGAGGAAGAAACGGCAGGAGTACGAGAGGATGAGGAGTAGAGTGCAGAGCCTCCTCCAGGAGCAGGACGACCTCCAGTTCCTGAAGGTGAGGACTACAACCAGCCAGCAGAATAGTGAGTGCAGCTCTGGAGGAAAATACAGGAGGTAACTCAGGATCAGTAATGTAACGTATGTACTGTCACGCAAGGTGTGGGAAAGACAACACAAAGAGAAGAGGGAAAGGGGAAGTGGAGACGTCCTAGTCTGGTCTAGCGTCACCCTGTCTCCCCCAACGTCCCTGTATTGGCTCTTCACCAATCGCCACACGTGTTCCTCGCCCTGATTTTCCCTGGCGTTTGACTAAGGCTAGGGAAGGGAGGAGATGAGCACTAGTCGATCCCTACTACACACTAAACGCAACAATGGAGGAAAAACAGGGGGAAATTGCTTAGCTTTAGACGACTCCAGACAAATGTGCAGACGTCCTTAGCTCCAGAGAAGAAGAAGTGCTGCTCTTGCTCAAGCCTTCACAAGGAGTAATGAATATCACCGGCACCTCCCTCTGACCCACAGCAGGTATTTATACATCCAGGCCAGGGTGTTAATTAGCCAGAGGAAGGTAGCCGCTGGGTCCTAGAGACAGCCTCTAAGAAGGTGTCTGCAATGCCAAACATAGAGATCTCCTGCAACCCACTGCAGGGCGACTGTCTGTCACTTCTGACACACCCGTGACATGTACACAGTGACTCCACCCGCAGAATAGTGAGCGCAGCTCTGGAGTATAATAGGCTGTGAAGCTTTCTATATATGTCCTATGTGGGGTTTCGGGGTGACTCTCGCCCCCTGCAGCAGCTCGCACTTGTCCTCTCTGCAGATTGTTGTCATTTCTTCCATCTCCTCGGTGTGTAGAAGGCGAATAAGGTGAAGGACGTGACCTCTAAGGAGCCGTTCAAGCCAAAGACAGAGTTTGATGATAAATTGCTGCAGAGCATCTACAAGAACGCAGTGCGCCTGAAAGAGGTGGTGAAGTCCCAGGTCGGCCAGATGGGTAAGAGCGCCACCTGTTCTCCCTGTCCATGCTGGGAGCTGTAGTCCTTCCCGCTGACTCGTAACCTTCTCCTCTCCTCACACAGCAGAGACACCAGAATGGCAGTCACAATCCAAAGAGAATCTGCCTGGGGTTGGAGCAGGTAGGACCCTCGCCACTGCACCCGCCATATACGGCCCCTCATTCTGTACTTAAGGCTCAGGGATTCAATTATATCTTACAGAGGAGGCCGGAAAATGGCGGAGCCGCTCGTCACCTCCACCCGGAGCGCAGGGGGAGAAGCCCCCCAACAAGGGTGAGTCATCACTGTATAAGTGGGGGCTGTGTCCTGTATGATGTCATCATTGGGTGACATCATCACTGTATAATGGGGACTGTCAGGTGTTCCACAGCGACGACACCGGGGAAATCGCGCAGTATCTCACCGCTGCCGTCACTTTGTCAAAATTTCGTCATGGATTCGCGGGCACACTATCCCGACCCCCTCACTACTTAGGTAGCGGCAAGCGGCCAGTGAGCGTATGGCGTCACACCTCCAGATTCCAACACTTGGAATATGTGTATACGCCCCCATACGGTCACTGTCAGCTTTAGTCTGATTATTATTTGCTGCCACCACCGGCCAGATTTGAAATATAATATAGGCCTGGCCGGACGCCTGCGCTTTAGTAGCGTATATGGCTTTGGGTGGAGTGAACAATTACAGGACAAAAGAAACAGGACTACTAAATTTTATGTTTAATCCAAAAAGGGAGGCAGTGTTTATGAAAAATATATAAGATTTTACAAAGGAGACATTACAATATATATGCAGTTACATAAAATAATAAGGATTAAAGAAGAAACTTACTTACGACAACCAACTGTCCCAGATCAGTTCCCAATAGCACATTAGTGGGGGATTCTCCAACAACCCCACTTCCCTTAACCCCCTCCCTGCACCACAGTCCAGGAAAACTCGGGCCATCGGTTTGGGACGGCGAACACCTCCAAACCTGGTGACAGTCAGAGTCTTCCCAGGAATGAGTTCTTCTGGTAACACGAACTCGGGGCAGATGAGGGTACGTTCTGCGCCAGTGTCCTTAAGGCCAACAGTAACTGGTTGTAAGTTCTCCCGGCCCGGCCAACCACCCCGCCCACGAAAAAAATGGCTGCAGTAGGCCCGGGGGCCTCAGGTGTGGGGTTCATCTTCTGCTTCTCCGGGCAGGCAAGGCTGATGTGACCCGCTTGGTCACAAGTATAGCACTTATGGGGGTCAAATGCGGGCCAGGTGCTGGAGGATGGGGCAGGACCCCCTGAGGGCCGGCTGGCTGGGACAGTGGGGGTGGTTGTCTGCTTACCCCCTTTCCAGCTGGCAGCGGCTGACTTCCGCACCTCTGGTGTGCGGTTGGCCTCATAGGTATCCGCGATCGGGGCGGCCTTGGCTCAAACTGTCACACTTCCACTGGCGGTGATATCATCACCGTATAATGGGGCGGTGACATCACCACTGTATAATGGGGGGTGGTGACATCATCACTGTATAATGGGGCAGTGACATCATCACTGTATAATGGAGGGCGGTGACATCATCACTGTATAATGGGGGCAGTGATATCACTGTATAATGGGGCAGTGACATCATCACTGTATAATGGGGCGGTGACATAATCACTGTATAATGGGGGGTGGTGACATCATCACTGTATAATGGGGCGATGACATCATCACTGTATAATGGGGGGCGGTGACATCACCACTGTATAATGGGGGGCGGTGACATCACCACTGTATAATGGGGGGCGGTGACATCATCACTGTATAATGGGGGCAGTGATATCATCACTGTATAATGGGGGCAGTGACATCATCACTGTATAATGGGGCAGTGACATCATCACTGTATAATGGGGGTGGTGACATCATCACTGTATAATGGGACGGTGACATCACTGTATAATGGGGAGCGGTGACATCACCACTGTATAATGGGGGGCGGTGACATCATCACTGTATAATGGGGGGGCGGTGACATCACCACTGTGTAATGGGGGGTAGTGACATCACTGTATAATGGGGGGCAGTGACATCATCACTGTATAATGGGGGGCGGTGACATCACTGTATAATGGGGGGCGGTGACATCACCACTGTATAATGGGGGGCGGTGACATCATCACTGTGTAATTGGGGCAGTGACATCATCACTGTATAATGGGGGGCGGTGACATCACCACTGTATAATGGGGGTCGGTGACATCACCACTGTATAATGGGGGCAGTGACATCATCACTGTATGACGGGGTCGATGACATCATCACTGTATGACGGGGTTGGTGACATCATCACTGTATAATGGGGGCGGTGACATCATCACTGTATAATGGGGATTGTGACATCATCACTGTATAATGGGGGGCGCTGACATCACCACTGTATAATGGGGACTGTGACATCATCACTGTATAATGGGGGGCGCTGACATCACCACTGTATAATGGGGGGCGGTGACATCATCACTGTATAATGGGGACTGTGTCATCATCACTGTATAATGGGGGCGGTGACATCATCACTGTATAATGGGGGCGGGGACATCACCACTGTATAATGGGGGCGGTGACATCACCACTGTATAATGGGGGGCGGTGACATCATCACTGTATAATGGGGACTGTGTCATCATCACTGTATAATGGGGGAGGTGACATCACCACTGTATAATGGGGGCAGTGACATCATCAATGTATGACGGGGTCGGTGACATCATCACTGTATGATGGGGCAGTGACATCATCACTGTATAATGGGGGCTGTGATATCATCACTGTATAATGGGGGGCGGTGACATCACTGTATAATGGGGGCAGTGACATCATCTCTGTATAATGGGGCAGTGACATCATCACTGTATAATGGGGAGCGGTGACATCATCACTGTATAATGGGGGGCGGTGACATCACCACTGTATAATGGGGGCAGTGACATCATCACTGTATGACGGGGTCGGTGAGATCATCACTGTATGACGGGGTTGGTGACATCATCACTGTATAATGGGGGCAGTGACATCATCACTGTATGACGGGGTCGGTGACATCATCACTGTATGACGGAGTCGATGACACCATCACTGTATAATGGGGGGCGGTGACAGCACCACTGTATAATGGGGGCAGTGACATCATCACTGTATGACGGGGTCGGTGACATCATCACTGTATGACGGAGTCGATGACACCATCACTGTATAATGGGGGTCGGTGACATCATCAGTGTATGACGGGGTTGGTGACATCATCACTGTATGACGGGGCAGTGACATCATCACTGTATAATGGGGGCAGTGACATCATCTCTGTATAATGGGGGCAGTGACATCATCACTGTATAATGGGAAGCGGTGACATCATCACTGTATAATGGGGCAGTGACATCATCACTGTATAATGGGAAGCGGTGACATCATCACTGTATAATGGGGGGCGGTGACATCACCACTGTATGACGGGGCAGTGACATCATCACTGTATAATGGGGGCAGTGACATCATCACTGTATGACGGGGTCGGTGAGATCATCACTGTATGACGGGGTTGGTGATATCATCACTGTATGACGGGGCAGTGACATCATCACTGTATAATGGGGGCAGTGACATCATCTCTGTATAATGGGGGCAGTGACATCATCACTGTATAATGGAGGGCGGTGACTTCATCACTGTATAATGGGGGCAGTGACATCATCACTGTATGACGGGGTCGGTGACATCATCACTGTATGACGGGGGCGGTGACATCATCACTGTATAATGGGGGGCGGTGACATCACCACTGTATTATCGGGGCAGTGACATCATCACTGTATGACGGGGTCGGTGAGATCATCACTGTATGACGGGGTTGGTGATATCATCACTGTATAATGGGGGCAGTGACATCATCACTGTATAATGGGGCAGTGACATCATCACTGTATAATGGGGCAGTGACATCATCACTGTATGACGGGGTCGGTGACATCACTGTATGACGGAGTCGATGACATCATCACTGTATAATGGGGGTCGGTGACATCATCAGTGTATGACGGGGCAGTGACATCATCACTGTATAATGGGGGCAGTGACATCATCTCTGTATAATGGGGGCAGTGACATCATCACTGTATAATGGGGGCAGTGACATCATCACTGTATAATGGGGGCAGTGACATCATCTCTGTATAATGGGGGCAGTGACATCATCACTGTATAATGGGGGCAGTGACATCATCTCTGTATAATGGGGCAGTGACATCATCACTGTATAATGGAGGGCGGTGACATCATCACTGTATGACGGGGTCGGTGACATCATCACTGTATGACGGGGCAGTGACATCATCACTGTATAATGGGGCAGTGACATCATCACTGTATAATGGGGAGCGGTGACATCATCTCTGTATAATGGGGGCGGTGACATCATCACTGTATAATGGGGGGCGGTGACATCACCACTGTATAATGGGGGCAGTGACATCATCACTGTATGACGGGGTCGGTGAGATCATCACTGTATGACGGGGTTGGTGACATCATCACTGTATAATGGGGGCAGTGACATCATCACTGTATGACGGGGTCGGTGACATCATCACTGTATGACGGAGTCGATGACATCATCACTGTATAATGGGGGTCGGTGACATCATCAGTGTATGACGGGGCAGTGACATCATCTCTGTATAATGGGAGCAGTGATATCATCACTGTATAATGGGGGGCGGTGACATCATCACTGTATAATGGGGGCAGTGACATCATCACTGTATAATGGGGGCAGTGACATCATCTCTGTATAATGGGGGCAGTGACATCATCATTGTATAATGGGGGCAGTGATATCATCACTGTATAATGGGGGGCGGTGACATCATCACTGTATAATGGGGCAGTGACATCATCTCTGTATAATGGGGGCAGTGACATCATCACTGTATAATGGGGCGGTGACATCATCACTGTATAATGGAGGGCGGTGACATCATCACTGTATAATGGGAAGCGGTGACATCATCACTGTATAATGGGGCAGTGACATCATCACTGTATAATGGGAAGCGGTGACATCATCACTGTATAATGGGGGGCGGTGACATCACCACTGTATAATGGGGGCGGTGACATCATCACTGTATAATGGGGGCAGTGACATCATCACTGTATAATGGGGCAGTGACATCATCTCTGTATAATGGGGGCAGTGACATCATCACTGTATAATGGGGGCAGTGACATCATCTCTGTATAATGGGGCAGTGACATCATCACTGTATAATGGGGGCAGTGACATCATCTCTGTATAATGGGGCAGTGACATCATCACTGTATAATGGGGGGCGGTGACATCACCACTGTATAATGGGGGCAGTGACATCATCACTGTATGACGGGGCAGTGACATCATCACTGTATAATGGGGGCGGTGACATCATCACTGTATAATGGGGGCAGTGACATCATCACTGTATAATGGGGCAGTGACATCATCTCTGTATAATGGGGGCAGTGACATCATCACTGTATAATGGGGGCAGTGACATCATCACTGTATAATGGGGCAGTGACATCATCACTGTATAATGGGGGCAGTGACATCATCTCTGTATAATGGGGCAGTGACATCATCACTGTATAATGGGGGGCGGTGACATCACCACTGTATAATGGGGGCAGTGACATCATCACTGTATGACGGGGTCGGTGACATCATCACTGTATGACGGGGCAGTGACATCATCTCTGTATAATGGGGGCAGTGACATCATCTCTGTATAATGGGGGCAGTGACATCATCTCTGTATAATGGGGGCAGTGATATCATCACTGTATGACGGGGGCGGTGACATCATCACTGTATAATGGGGGGCGGTGACATCACCACTGTATAATGGGGGCAGTGACATCATCACTGTATGACGGGGTCGGTGAGATCATCACTGTATGACGGGGTCGGTGACATCATCACTGTATAATGGGGGTCGGTGACATCATCAGTGTATGACGGGGCAGTGACATCATCACTGTATAATGGGGGCAGTGACATCATCTCTGTATAATGGGGGCAGTGACATCATCATTGTATAATGGGGGCAGTGATATCATCACTGTATGACGGGGTCGGTGACATCATCACTGTATGACGGGGCAGTGACATCATCTCTGTATAATGGGGGCAGTGACATCATCACTGTATAATGGGGGTCGGTGACATCATCAGTGTATGACGGGGTTGGTGACATCATCACTGTATGACGGGGCAGTGACATCATCACTGTATGACGGGGTTGGTGACATGATCACTGTATGACGGGGCAGTGACATCATCTCTGTATAATGGGAGCAGTGATATCATCACTGTATAATGGGGGACGGTGACATCATCACTGTATAATGGGGGCAGTGACATCATCTCTGTATAATGGGGGCAGTGACATCATCATTGTATAATGGGGGCAGTGATATCATCACTGTATAATGGGGGGCGGTGACATCATCACTGTATAATGGGGGCAGTGACATCATCTCTGTATAATGGGGGCAGTGACATCATCACTGTATAATGGGAAGCGGTGACATCATCACTGTATAATGGGGCAGTGACATCATCACTGTATAATGGGAAGCGGTGACATCATCACTGTATAATGGGGGGCGGTGACATCACCACTGTATAATGGGGGCGGTGACATCATCACTGTATAATGGGGGCAGTGACATCATCACTGTATAATGGGGGCAGTGATATCATCACTGTATAATGGGGGGCGGTGACATCATCACTGTATAATGGGGGCAGTGACATCATCACTGTATAATGGGGGCAGTGACATCATCACTGTATAATGGGGGCAGTGACATCATCTCTGTATAATGGGGCAGTGACATCATCACTGTATAATGGGGGGCGGTGACATCACCACTGTATAATGGGGACAGTGACATCATCACTGTATGACGGGGTCGGTGACATCATCACTGTATGACGGGGTTGGTGACATCATCACTGTATAATGGGGCAGTGACATCATCTCTGTATAATGGGGGCAGTGACATCATCTCTGTATAATGGGGGCAGTGATATCATCACTGTATGACGGGGGCGGTGACATCATCACTGTATAATGGGGGGCGGTGACATCACCACTGTATAATGGGGCAGTGACATCATCACTGTATGACGGGGTCGGTGAGATCATCACTGTATGACGGGGTCGGTGACATCATCACTGTATAATGGGGCAGTGACATCATCACTGTATGACGGGGTCGGTGACATCATCACTGTATGACGGAGTCGATGACATCATCACTGTATAATGGGGGTCGGTGACATCATCAGTGTATGACGGGGCAGTGACATCATCACTGTATAATGGGGGCAGTGACATCATCTCTGTATAATGGGGGCAGTGACATCATCATTGTATAATGGGGGCAGTGACATCATCATTGTATAATGGGGGCAGTGATATCATCACTGTATGACGGGGTCGGTGACATCATCACTGTATGACGGGGCAGTGACATCATCACTGTATAATGGGGCAGTGACATCATCTCTGTATAATGGGGCAGTGACATCATCACTGTATAATGGGGCGGTGACATCATCACTATATAATGGAGGGCGGTGAGATCATCACTGTATGACGGGGTCGGTGACATCATCACTGTATGACGGGGCAGTGACATCATCACTGTATAATGGGGCAGTGACATCATCTCTGTATAATGGGGGCAGTGATATCATCACTGTATGACGGGGGCGGTGACATCATCACTGTATAATGGGGGGCGGTGACATCACCACTGTATAATGGGGGCAGTGACATCATCACTGTATGACGGGGTCGGTGAGATCATCACTGTATGACGGGGTCGGTGACATCATCACTGTATAATGGGGCAGTGACATCATCACTGTATGACGGGGTCGGTGACATCATCACTGTATGACGGAGTCGATGACATCATCACTGTATAATGGGGGTCGGTGACATCATCAGTGTATGACGGGGCAGTGACATCATCACTGTATAATGGGGGCAGTGACATCATCTCTGTATAATGGGGGCAGTGACATCATCATTGTATAATGGGGGCAGTGACATCATCATTGTATAATGGGGGCAGTGATATCATCACTGTATGACGGGGTCGGTGACATCATCACTGTATGACGGGGCAGTGACATCATCACTGTATAATGGGGCAGTGACATCATCTCTGTATAATGGGGCAGTGACATCATCACTGTATAATGGGGCGGTGACATCATCACTATATAATGGAGGGCGGTGAGATCATCACTGTATGACGGAGTCGATGACATCATCACTGTATAATGGGGCGGTGACATCATCACTATATAATGGAGGTCGGTGACATCATCACTGTATGACGGAGTCGATGACATCATCACTGTATAATGGGGGTCGGTGACATCATCAGTGTATGACGGGGCAGTGACATCATCACTGTATAATGGGGGCAGTGACATCATCTCTGTATAATGGGGGCAGTGACATCATCATTGTATAATGGGGGCAGTGACATCATCATTGTATAATGGGGGCAGTGATATCACTGTATGACGGGGTCGGTGACATCATCACTGTATGACGGGGCAGTGACATCATCACTGTATAATGGGGCAGTGACATCATCTCTGTATAATGGGGGCAGTGATATCATCACTGTATGACGGGGGCGGTGACATCATCACTGTATAATGGGGGGCGGTGACATCACCACTGTATAATGGGGGCAGTGACATCATCACTGTATGACGGGGTCGGTGAGATCATCACTGTATGACGGGGTTGGTGACATCATCACTGTATAATGGGGGTCGGTGACATCATCACTGTATGACGGAGTCGATGACATCATCACTGTATAATGGGGGCAGTGACATCATCACTGTATGACGGGGTCGGTGACATCATCAGTGTATGACGGGGTTGGTGACATCATCACTGTATGACGGGGCAGTGACATCATCACTGTATAATGGGGACAGTGACATCATCTCTGTATAATGGGGGGCGGTGACATCATCACTGTATAATGGGGGCGGTGACATCATCACTGTATAATGGGGCAGTGACATCATCACTGTATAATGGGAAGCGGTGACATCATCACTGTATAATGGGGGGCGGTGACATCACCACTGTATAATGGGGGCAGTGACATCATCACTGTATGACGAGGTCGGTGACATCATCACTGTATGACGGGGCAGTGACATCATCACTGTATAATGGGGGCAGTGACATCATCTCTGTATAATGGGGGCAGTGATGTCATCACTGTATGACGGGGGCGGTGATATCATCACTGTATAATGGGGGGCGGTGACATCACCACTGTATAATGGGGGCAGTGACATCATCACTGTATGACGGGGTCGGTGAGATCATCACTGTATGACGGGGTCGGTGACATCATCACTGTATGACGGGGTTGGTGACATCATCACTGTATAATGGGGCAGTGACATCATCACTGTATGACGGGGTCGGTGACATCATCACTGTATGACGGAGTCGATGACATCATCACTGTATAATGGGGGTCGGTGACATCACTGTATGACGGAGTCGATGACATCATCACTGTATAATGGGGGGCGGTGACATCATCACTGTATAATGGGGGCGGTGACATCATCACTGTATGATGGGTCGGTGACATTACTGTATGACGGGGTCGGTGACATCATCACTGTATAATGGGGGCGGTGACATCATCACTGTATGACGGGGCGGTGACATCATCACTGTATGACGGGGTCGGTGAAATCATCTCTGTATGATGGGGCGGTGACATCATCACTGTATGACGGAGTCGGTGACATCATCACTGTATAATGGGGCGGTGACATCATCACTGTATGACGGGGCGGTGACATCATCACTGTATGACGGGGCGGTGACATCATTACTGTATGACGGGGTTGGTGACATCATCACTGTATGACGGGGTCGGTGACATCATCTCTGTATGACGGGGTCGGTGACATCATCACTGTATGACGGAGTCGGTGACATCATCACTGTATAATGGGGGGCGGTGACATCATCACTGTATGACGGGGTCGGTGACATCATCACTGTATGACGGGATCGGTGACATCATCACTGTATGACGGGGTCGGTGACATCATCACTGCATGACGGGGTTGGTAACATCATCACTGTATGACGGGGTCGGTGACATCATCACTGTATGACGGGGTTGGTGACATCACTGTATAATGGGGGCGGTGACATCATTACTGTATGACGGGTCGGTGACATCATCACAGTATGACGGGGTCGGTGACATCATCACTGTATGACGGGGTCGGTGAGATCATCACTGTATGACGGGGTCGGTGACATCATCACTGTATGACGGGGGCAGTGACATCATCACTGTATGACGGGGTCGGTGACATCATCACTGTATGACGGAGTCGATGACATCATCACTGTATAATGGGGGTCGGTGACATCATCAGTGTATGACGGGGCAGTGACATCATCACTTTATAATGGGGGCAGTGACATCATCTCTGTATAATGGGGGCAGTGACATCATCTCTGTATAATGGGGGCAGTGACATCATCATTGTATAATGGGGGCAGTGATATCATCACTGTATGACGGGGTCGGTGACATCATCACTGTATGACGGGGCAGTGACATCATCACTGTATAATGGGGCAGTGACATCATCTCTGTATAATGGGGGCAGTGATATCATCACTGTATGACAGGGGCGGTGACATCATCACTGTATAATGGGGGGCGGTGACATCACCACTGTATAATGGGGGCAGTGACATCATCACTGTATGACGGGGTCAGTGAGATCATCACTGTATGACGGGGTTGGTGACATCATCACTGTATGACGGAGTCGATGACATCATCACTGTATAATGGGGGTCGGTGACATCATCAGTGTATGACGGGGTTGGTGACATCATCACTGTATGACGGGGCAGTGACATCATCACTGTATAATGGGGGCAGTGACATCAACTCTGTATAATGGGGGCAGTGATATCATCACTGTATAATGGGGGGCGGTGACATCATCACTGTATAATGGGGCGGTGACATCATCACTGTATAATGGGGGCAGTGACATCATTTCTGTATAATGGGGGCAGTGACATCATCACTGTATAATGGGAAGCGGTGACATCATCACTGTATAATGGGGGGCGGTGACATCACCACTGTATAATGGGGGCAGTGACATCATCACTGTATGACGGGGTCGGTGACATCATCACTGTATGACGGGGCAGTGACATCATCACTGTATAATGGGGCAGTGACATCATCTCTGTATAATGGGGGCAGTGATGTCATCACTGAATGACGGGGGCGGTGATATCATCACTGTATAATGGGGGGCGGTGACATCACCACTGTATAATGGGGGCAGTGACATCATCACTGTATGACGGGGTCGGTGAGATCATCACTGTATGACGGGGTCGGTGACATCATCACTGTATGACGGGGTTGGTGACATCATCACTGTATAATGGGGCAGTGACATCATCACTGTATGACGGGGTCGGTGACATCATCACTGTATGACGGAGTCGATGACATCATCACTGTATAATGGGGGTCGGTGACATCACTGTATGACGGAGTCGATGATATCATCACTGTATAATGGGGGGCGGTGACATCATCACTGTATAAGGGGGGCGGTGACATCATCACTGTATGATGGGTCGGTGACATCATCACTGTATGACGGGGTCGGTGAGATCATCACTGTATAATGGGGGCGGTGACATCATCACTGTATGACGGGGCGGTGACATCATCACTGTATGACGGGGTCGGTGAAATCATCTCTGTATGATGGGGTCGGTGACATCATCACTGTATGACGGAGTCGGTGACATCATCACTGTATAATGGGGCGGTGACATCATCACTGTATGACGGGGCGGTGACATCATCACTGTATGACGGGGTGGTGACATCATTACTGTATGACGGGGTTGGTGACATCATCACTGTATGACGGGGTCGGTGACATCATCTCTGTATGACGGGGTCGGTGACATCATCACTGTATGACGGAGTCGGTGACATCATCACTGTATAATGGGGGGCGGTGACATCATCACTGTATGACGGGGTCGGTGACATCATCACTGTATGACGGGGTCGGTGACATCATCACTGCATGACGGGGTTGGTAACATCATCACTGTATGACGGGGTCGGTGACATCATCACTGTATGACGGGGTTGGTGACATCACTGTATAATGGGAGCGGTGACATCATTACTGTATGACGGGTCGGTGACATCATCACTGTATGACGGAGTCGATGACATCATCACTGTATAATGGGGGTCGGTGACATCATCAGTGTATGACGGGGCAGTGACATCATCACTTTATAATGGGGGCAGTGACATCATCTCTGTATAATGGGGGCAGTGACATCATCTCTGTATAATGGGGGCAGTGACATCATCATTGTATAATGGGGGCAGTGATATCACTGTATGACGGGGTCGGTGACATCATCACTGTATGACGGGGCAGTGACATCATCACTGTATAATGGGGCAGTGACATCATCTCTGTATAATGGGGGCAGTGATATCATCACTGTATGACAGGGGCGGTGACATCATCACTGTATAATGGGGGGCGGTGACATCATCACTGTATGACGGGGTCGGTGAGATCATCACTGTATGACGGGGTTGGTGACATCATCACTGTATGACGGAGTCGATGACATCATCACTGTATAATGGGGGTCGGTGACATCATCAGTGTATGACGGGGTTGGTGACATCATCACTGTATGACGGGGCAGTGACATCATCACTGTATAATGGGGGCAGTGACATCAACTCTGTATAATGGGGGCAGTGATATCATCACTGTATAATGGGGGCGGTGACATCATCACTGTATAATGGGGGCAGTGACATCATTTCTGTATAATGGGGGCAGTGACATCATCACTGTATAATGGGAAGCGGTGACATCATCACTGTATAATGGGGGGCGGTGACATCACCACTGTATAATGGGGGCAGTGACATCATCACTGTATGACGGGGTCGGTGACATCATCACTGTATGACGGGGCAGTGACATCATCACTGTATAATGGGGGCAGTGACATCATCTCTGTATAATGGGGGCAGTGATGTCATCACTGTATGACGGGGGCGGTGATATCATCACTGTATAATGGGGGGCGGTGACATCACCACTGTATAATGGGGGCAGTGACATCATCACTGTATAATGGGGTCGGTGACATCATTACTGTATGACGGGGTCGGTGACATCATCACTGTATGATGGGGTCGGTGACATCATCACTGTATGATGGGGTCGGTGACATCATCACTGTATGACGGGGTCGTGAGATCATCACTGTATGACGGGGTCGGTGAGATCATCACTGTATGACGGGGTCGGTGACATCATCACTGTATGACGGGGTCGGTGACATCATCACTGTATGACGGGGTCGGTGACATCATCACTGTATGACGGGGTCGGTGAGATCATCACTGTATGACGGGGTCGGTGACATCATCACTGTATGACGGGGTTGGTGACATCATCACTGTATAATGGGGCAGTGACATCATCACTGTATGACGGGGTCGGTGACATCATCACTGTATGACGGAGTCGATGACATCATCACTGTATAATGGGGGTCGGTGACATCACTGTATGACGGAGTCGATGATATCATCACTGTATAAGGGGGGCGGTGACATCATCACTGTATGATGGGTCGGTGACATCATCACTGTATGACGGGGTCGGTGAGATCATCACTGTATAATGGGGGCGGTGACATCATCACTGTATGACGGGGCGGTGACATCATCACTGTATGACGGGGTCGGTGAAATCATCTCTGTATGATGGGGTCGGTGACATCATCACTGTATGACGGAGTCGGTGACATCATCACTGTATAATGGGGCGGTGACATCATCACTGTATGACGGGGCGGTGACATCATCACTGTATGACGGGGTGGTGACATCATTACTGTATGACGGGGTTGGTGACATCATCACTGTATGACGGGGTCGGTGACATCATCTCTGTATGACGGGGTCGGTGACATCATCACTGTATGACGGAGTCGGTGACATCATCACTGTATAATGGGGGGCGGTGACATCATCACTGTATGACGGGGTCGGTGACATCATCACTGTATGACGGGGTCGGTGACATCATCACTGCATGACGGGGTTGGTAACATCATCACTGTATGACGGGGTCGGTGACATCATCACTGTATGACGGGGTTGGTGACATCACTGTATAATGGGAGCGGTGACATCATTACTGTATGACGGGTCGGTGACATCATCACTGTATGACGGGGTCGGTGACATCATCACTGTATGACGGGGTCGGTGAGATCATCACTGTATGATGGGGTCGGTGACATCATTACTGTATGACGGGGTCGGTGACATCATCACTGTATGACGGGGGCAGTGACATCATCACTGTATGACGGGGTCGGTGACATCATCACTGTATGACGGAGTCGATGACATCATCACTGTATAATGGGGGTCGGTGACATCATCAGTGTATGACGGGGCAGTGACATCATCACTGTATAATGGGGGCAGTGACATCATCTCTGTATAATGGGGCAGTGACATCATCATTGTATAATGGGGGCAGTGATATCATCACTGTATGACGGGGTCGGTGACATCATCACTGTATGACGGGGCAGTGACATCATCACTGTATAATGGGGCAGTGACATCATCTCTGTATAATGGGGGCAGTGACATCATCACTGTATAATGGAGGGCGGTGACATCATCTCTGTATAATGGGGGCAGTGACATCATCACTGTATAATGGGGCGGTGACATCATCACTGTATAATGGAGGGCGGTGACATCATCACTGTATGACGGGGTCGGTGACATCATCACTGTATGACGGGGCAGTGACATCATCACTGTATAATGGGGCAGTGACATCATCTCTGTATAATGGGGGCAGTGATATCATCACTGTATGACGGGGGCGGTGACATCATCACTGTATAATGGGGGGTGGTGACATCACCACTGTATAATGGGGGCAGTGACATCATCACTGTATGACGGGGTCGGTGAGATCATCACTGTATGACGGGGTTGGTGACATCATCACTGTATAATGGGGGTCGGTGACATCATCACTGTATGACGGAGTCGATGACATCATCACTGTATAATGGGGGTCGGTGACATCATCAGTGTATGACGGGGTTGGTGACATCATCACTGTATGACGGGGCAGTGACATCATCACTGTATAATGGGGGCAGTGACATCATCTCTGTATAATGGGGGCAGTGATATCATCACTGTATAATGGGGGCGGTGACATCATCACTGTATAATGGGGGCGGTGACATCATCACTGTATAATGGGGCAGTGACATCATTTCTGTATAATGGGGGCAGTGACATCATCACTGTATAATGGGGGGCGGTGACATCACCACTGTATAATGGGGGCAGTGACATCATCACTGTATGACGGGTTCGGTGACATCATCACTGTATGACGGGGCAGTGACATCATCACTGTATAATGGGGGCAGTGACATCATCTCTGTATAATGGGGGCAGTGACATCATCACTGTATGACGGAGTCGGTGACATCATCACTGTATGACGGGGCAGTGACATCATCTCTGTATAATGGGGGCGGTGATATCATCACTGTATAATGGGGGGCGGTGACATCACCACTGTATAATGGGGGCAGTGACATCATCACTGTATGACGGGGTCGGTGAGATCATCACTGTATGACGGGGTTGGTGACATCATCACTGTATAATGGGGCAGTGACATCATCACTGTATGACGGGGTCGGTGACATCATCACTGTATGACGGAGTCGATGACATCATCACTGTATAATGGGGGTCGGTGACATCACTGTATGACGGAGTCGATGACATCATCACTGTATAATGGGGGGCGGTGACATCATCACTGTATAATGGGGCGGTGACATCATCACTGTATGATGGGTCGGTGACATCATTACTGTATGACGGGGTCGGTGACATCATCACTGTATAATGGGGGCGGTGACATCATCACTGTATGACGGGGTCGGTGAAATCATCTCTGTATGATGGGGTCGGTGACATCATCACTGTATGACGGAGTCGGTGACATCATCACTGTATAATGGGGGCGGTGACATCATCACTGTATGACGGGGCTGTGACATCATCACTGTATGACGGGGCGGTGACATCATTACTGTATGACGGGGTTGGTGACATCATCACTGTATGACGGGGTCGGTGACATCATCTCTGTATGACGAGGTCGGTGACATCATCACTGTATTGCGGAGTCGGTGACATCATCACTGTATAATGGGGGGCGGTGACATCATCACTGTATGACGGGGTCGGTGACATCATCACTGTATGACGGGGTCGGTGACATCATCACTGCATGACGGGGTTGGTAACATCATCACTGTATGACGGGGTCGGTGACATCATCACTGTATGACGGGGTTGGTGACATCACTGTATAATGGGGGCGGTGACATCATTACTGTATGACGGGTCGGTGACATCATCACTGTATGACGGGGTCGGTGACATCATCACTGTATGACGGGGTCGGTGAGATCATCACTGTATGACGGGGTCGGTGAGATCATCACTGTATGATGGGGTCGGTGACATCATTACTGTATGACGGGGTCGGTGACATCATCACTGTATGATGGGGTCGGTGACATCATCACTGTATGATGGGGTCGGTGACATCATCACTGTATGACGGGGTCGTGAGATCATCACTGTATGACGGGGTCGGTGAGATCATCACTGTATGACGGGGTCGGTGACATCATCACTGTATGACGGGGTCGGTGACATCATCACTGTATGACGGGGTCGGTGACATCATCACTGTATGACGGGGTCGGTGACATCATCACTGTATGACGGGGTTTGTGAGATCATCACTGTATGATGGGGTCGGTGACATCATCACTGTATGACGGGGTCGGTGACATCATCACTGTATGATGGGGTCGGTGACATCATCACTGTATGTCGGGGTCGTGAGATCATCACTGTATGACGGGGTCGGTGAGATCATCACTGTATGACGGGGTCGGTGAGATCATCACTGTATGACGGGGTCGGTGACATCACTGTATGTCGGGGTCGGTGACATCATCACTGTAAGACGGGGGCGGTGACATCATCACTGTATGACGGGGTCGGTGACATCATCACTGTATGACGGGGTCGGTGACATCATCACTGTATGACGGGGTCGTGAGATCATCACTGTATGACGGGGTCGGTGAGATCATCACTGTATGACGGGGTCGGTGAGATCATCACTGTATGACGGGGTCGGTGACATCATCACTGTATGTCGGGGTCGGTGACATCATCACTATGTCGGGGTCGGTGACATCATCACTGTAAGACGGGGGCGGTGACATCATCACTGTATGACGGGGTCGGTGACATCATCACTGCATGACGGGGTTGGTAACATCATCACTGTATGACGGGGTCGGTGACATCATCACTGTATGACGGGGTTGGTGACATCACTGTATAATGGGGGCGGTGACACCATTACTGTATGACGGGTCGGTGACATCATCACTGTATGACGGGTCGGTGACATCATCACTGTATGACGGGGTCGGTGACATCATCACTGTATGACGGGGGTCCGTGACATCATCACTATGTCGGGGTCGGTGACATCATCACTGTATGACGGGGTCGGTTACATCATCACTGTATGACGGGGTTGGTGACATCATCACTGTATGATGGGGTCGGTGACATCATCACTGTATGATGGGGTCGTGAGATCATCACTGTATGACGGCGTCGGTGACATCATCACTGTATGACGGGGTCGGTGAGATCATCACTGTATGACGGGGTCGGTGAGATCATCACTGTATGACGGGGTCGGTGACATCATCACTGTATGACGGGGTCGGTGAGATCATCACTGTATGATGGGGTCGGTGACATCATCACTGTATGTCGGGGTCGGTGACATCATCACTGTATGACGGGGTCGGTGACATCATCACTGTAAGACGGGGTCGGTGAGATCATCACTGTATGACGGGGTCGGTGAGATCATCACTGTATGACGGGGTCGGTGAGATCATCACTGTATGACGGGGTCGGTGACATCATTACTGTATGACGGGGTCGGTGACATCATCACTGTATGACGGGGTCGGTGACATCATCACTGTATGACGGGGTCGTGAGATCATCACTGTATGACGGGGTCGGTGAGATCATCACTGTATGACGGGGTCGGTGACATCACTGTATGTCGGGGTCGGTGACATCATCACTGTAAGACGGGGGCGGTGACATCATCACTGTATGACGGGGTCGGTGACATCATCACTGCATGACGGGGTTGGTAACATCATCACTGTATGACGGGGTCGGTGACATCATCACTGTATGACGGGGTTGGTGACATCACTGTATAATGGGGGCGGTGACATCATTACTGTATGACGGGTCGGTGACATCATCACTGTATGACGGGGTCGGTGACATCATCACTGTATGACGGGGGTCGGTGACATCATCACTGTATGTCGGGGTCGGTGACATCATCACTGTATGACGGGGTCGGTTACATCATCACTGTATGACGGGGTTGGTGACATCATCACTGTATGATGGGGTCGGTGACATCATCACTGTATGACGGGGTCGTTAGATCATCACTGTATGACGGCGTCGGTGACATCATCACTGTAAGACGAGGTCGGTGACATCATCACTGTATGACGGGGTCGGTGAGATCATCACTGTATGACGGGGTCGGTAACATCATCACTGTATGACGGGGTCGGTGAGATCATCACTGTATGATGGGGTCGGTGACATCATCACTGTATGTCGGGGTCGGTGACATCATCACTGTATGACGGGGTCGGTGACATCATCACTGTAAGACGGGGTCGGTGAGATCATCACTGTATGACGGGGTCGGTGAGATCATCACTGTATGACGGGGTCGGTGAGATCGTCACTGTATGATGGGGTCGGTGACATCATTACTGTATGACGGGGTCGGTGACATCATCACTGTATGACGGGGTCGGTGACATCATCACTGTATGATGGGGTCGGTGACATCATCACTGTATGATGGGGTCGGTGACATCATCACTGTATGACGGGGTCGGTGAGATCATCACTGTATGACGGGGTCGGTGAGATCATCACTGTATGACGGGGTCGGTGAGATCATCACTGTATGACGGGGTCGGTGACATCACTGTATGTCGGGGTCGGTGACATCATCACTGTAAGACGGGGGCGGTGACATCATCACTGTATGACGGGGTCGGTGACATCATTACTGTATGACAGGGTCGGTGACATCATCACTGTATGACGGGGTCGGTGAGATCATCACTGTATGACGGGGTCGGTGACATCATCACTGTATGACGGGGTTGGTGACATCATCACTGTATGACGGGGTTGGTGACATCATCCCTGTATGACGGGGTCGGTGACATCATTATTGTATGACGGGGTCGGTGACATCACTGTATGTCGGGGTCGGTGCCATCATCACTGTAAGACGGGGCGGTGACATCATCACTGTGTGACGGGGTCGGTGATGTTAATGACATAAAATATTATTTTATAGGTAACTTCAAACCAAAGAAAATGCCGAACACATCAGCGCCTGATGGCCGAGCACAAACTCCTCACGGTATGAGCCCTGGTGTCTGGAGAAGGGAGAACGAGTGCTGGCAGTGATAGGAGGGACACAGCGGAGAAACAAGCACTGGACTCCTCACCAGTGTTCTCAGTAAATCCATTGGTAAAGGTGCCATTGACATGAAATTCTCCCCAGATCTCGGTAACAACCCGTCCAATCCGCACAGGAAAGAAATCACCATCGATGTCCATAAATGATGTGTAATAATGAGAAGTACTGACCACGTTACTGAAATGTGATGAATACTTCTTACAAAAGCCTTTAAAGGTATGGAGAAACTAGTCGCAGGCATTGCTCAGGTGGGATTTTAGTTCATTCTTCCACACACACACTGGTCACATCCTGAAGCTTCTGTGGCTCCTTCTATGACCTCTGAGCTTTAGTTCCTTCGAGACATTTTCTCTTGGATCCAGGTCCGGTGATCGGCTTGGCCGTTCTGTCTCTGACAGCTGATGATTTTCCTTGGCTGAGTGTTTGGGATCAATGTCCACCCTCGTTTCATCTTCATCACCCTGGTAGATGGCAGCAAAGTCTTATCAGGAATGTCTTGGTACATTTGTACATTCATCCTTCCTTCAATATGATGTTTGCCAGGGCTTGTGAAGACCCAGGGTCTCCCGTGGGGGTAGCGCTACTCAGACAACACAGGGTGAGGGTAACACAGCGTGGCAATACTTTACTGAACCACAAAGCGGACAATAAAGAGAACAGTCCCAGCAAATACCCAAGATGGTGGAACATTACACAGCCCTCACCCTTCCTTCTCCGCCCGCCTGGGACAGAACAGCTGCGACTACAGGGTTTCCAGGGCCGACTACCTCAACCAGCGGCCCCCCGCTCCTGACGAGCCCCACAGAGAGAAGGTAGCAGCAAGCTGAGGAAGCTAGCAGTCCATCGAGGTACAAGGCCAGGAGACCCGAGGGTCCCATCCTGGCCTCTCCGAGAGTTTCCATGGAGCCAGATGACCGGCTGGTCCCAATTTTGCTTATGGTGAAATATTGCGGTTAGCACCTGGTTATGATCGGTTTATGGTGAAATCTTGCGGGGAGCACCTGGTCATGATCGGTTTATGGTGAAATCTTGTGGGGACCATCTGGTCATGATCGGTTTATGGTGAAATCTTGTGGGGACCATCTGGTCATGATCGGTTTATGGTGAAATCTTGTGGGGAGCACCTGGTCGTGGCCGGTTTATGGTGAAATCTTGTGGGGAGCACCTGGTCATGGCCGGTTTATGGTGAAATCTTGTGGGGAACACCTGGTCGTGGCCAGTCTATGGTTAAATCTTGTGGGGAGCACCTGGTCATGATCGGTTTATAGTGAAACCTTGCGAGGAGCACCTGGTCGTGGCCGGTTTATGGTGAAATCTTGTGGGGAGCACCTGGTCGTGGCCGGTTTATGGTGAAATCTTGTGGGGAGCACCTGGTCGTGGCCGGTTTATGGTGAAATCTTGTGGGGAGCACCTGGTCATGATCGGTTTATAGTGAAACCTTGCGAGGAGCACCTGGTCGTAGTCGGTTTATGGTGAAATCTTGTGGGGAGCTCCTGGTCGTGGCCGGTTTATGGTGAAATCTTGAGGGGAGCACCTGGTCATGATCGGTTTATGGTTAAATCTTGTGGGGAGCACCTGGTCATGATCGGTTTATAGTGAAACCTTGCGAGGAGCACCTGGTCGTAGTCGGTTTATGGTGAAATCTTGTGGGGAGCTCCTGGTCGTGGCCGGTTTATGGTGAAATCTTGTGGGGAGCACCTGGTCGTCATCGGTTTATGGTGAAATCTTGCGGGGAGCATCTGGTCATGATCGGTTTATGGTGAAATCTTGTGGGGAGCACCTGGTCATCATCGGTTTATGGTGAAATCTTGCGGGGAGCACCTGGTCATGATCGGTTTATGGTGAAATCTTGAGGGGAGCACCTGGTCGTGATCGGTTTATAGTGAAATCTTGAGGGGAGCACCTGGTCGTGATCGGTTTATGGTGAAATCTTGCGGGGAGCACCTGGTCATGATCGGTTTATGGTGAAATCTTGAGGGGAGCACCTGATCGTCATCGGTTTATGGTGAAATCTTGAGGGGAGCACCTGGTCATCATGGGTTTATGGTGAAATCTTGCGGGGAGCACCTGGTCGTGATCGTTTTATAGTGAAATCTTGCGGGGAGCACCTGGTCGTAGCCGGTTTATGGTGAAATCTTGTGGGGAGCACCTGGTCGTCATCGGTTTATGGTGAAATCTTGCGGGGAGCATCTGGTCATGATCGGTTTATGGTGAAATCTTGTGGGGAGCACCTGGTCATCATCGGTTTATGGTGAAATCTTGCGGGAAGCACCTGGTCATGATCGGTTTATGGTGAAATCTTGCGGGGAGCACCTGGTCGTGTTCGGTTTATAGTGAAATCTTTAGGGGAGCACCTGGTCATGATCGGTTTATGGTGAAATCTTGAGGGGAGCACCTGGTCGTGATCGGTTTATAGTGAAATCTTGAGGGGAGCACCTGGTCGTGATCGGTTTATGGTGAAATCTTGCGGGGAGCACCTGGTCATGATCGGTTTATGGTGAAATCTTGAGGGGAGCACCTGATCGTCATCGGTTTATGGTGAAATCTTGAGGGGAGCACCTGGTCATCATGGGTTTATGGTGAAATCTTGCGGGGAGCACCTGGTCGTGATCGTTTTATAGTGAAATCTTGCGGGGAGCACCTGGTCGTAGCCGGTTTATGGTGAAATCTTGTGGGGAGCACCTGGTCGTGGCCGGTTTATGGTGAAATCTTGTGGGGAGCACCTGGTCATGGCCGGTTTATGGTGAAATCTTGCGGGGAACACCTGGTCGTGGCCAGTCTATGGTTAAATCTTGTGGGGAGCACCTGGTCATGATCGGTTTATAGTGAAATCTTGCGAGGAGCACCTGGTCGTAGCCGGTTTATGGTGAAATCTTGTGGGGAGCTCCTGGTCGTGGCCGGTTTATGGTGAAATCTTGTGGGGAGCACCTGGTTTTGATCGTTAATTTAATGAAATCTTGTGGTGGGCACCTGGTTGTAGCCGGTTCATGGTGAAATCTTGCAGGAAGCACCTGGTCGTGGCCGGTTTATGGTGAAATCTTGTGGGGAACACCTGGTTGTGGCCAGTCTATGGTTAAATCTTGTGGGGAGCACCTGGTCATGATCGGTTTATAGTGAAATCTTGCGAGGAGCACCTGGTCGTAGCCGGTTTATGGTGAAATCTTGTGGGGAGCTCCTGGTCGTGGCCGGTTTATGGTGAAATCTTGCGGTGAGCACCTGGTTTTGATCGTTATTTAATGAAATTTTGTGGTGGGCACCTGGTTGTGGCCGGTTCATGGTGAAATCTTGCAGGAAGCACCTGGTCGTGGCAAGTTTATGGTGAAATCTTGTGGAGAGCACCTGGTCGTGGCCGGTTTATGGTGAAATCTTGTGGGGAGCACCTGGTCGTGGCCGGTTTATGGTGAAATCTTGTGGGGAGCACCTGGTCGTGGCCGGTTTATGGTGAAATCTTGTGGGGAGCACCTGGTCATGATCGGTTTATAGTGAAACCTTGCGAGGAGCACCTGGTCGTAGTCGGTTTATGGTGAAATCTTGTGGGGAGCTCCTGGTCGTGGCCGGTTTATGGTGAAATCTTGAGGGGAGCACCTGGTCATGATCGGTTTATGGTTAAATCTTGTGGGGAGCACCTGGTCATGATCGGTTTATAGTGAAACCTTGCGAGGAGCACCTGGTCGTAGTCGGTTTATGGTGAAATCTTGTGGGGAGCTCCTGGTCGTGGCCGGTTTATGGTGAAATCTTGTGGGGAGCACCTGGTCGTCATCGGTTTATGGTGAAATCTTGCGGGGAGCATCTGGTCATGATCGGTTTATGGTGAAATCTTGTGGGGAGCACCTGGTCATCATCGGTTTATGGTGAAATCTTGCGGGGAGCACCTGGTCATGATCGGTTTATGGTGAAATCTTGCGGGGAGCACCTGGTCGTGTTCGGTTTATAGTGAAATCTTTAGGGGAGCACCTGGTCATGATCGGTTTATGGTGAAATCTTGAGGGGAGCACCTGGTCGTGATCGGTTTATAGTGAAATCTTGAGGGGAGCACCTGGTCGTGATCGGTTTATGGTGAAATCTTGCGGGGAGCACCTGGTCATGATCGGTTTATGGTGAAATCTTGAGGGGAGCACCTGATCGTCATCGGTTTATGGTGAAATCTTGAGGGGAGCACCTGGTCATCATGGGTTTATGGTGAAATCTTGCGGGGAGCACCTGGTCGTGATCGTTTTATAGTGAAATCTTGCGGGGAGCACCTGGTCGTAGCCGGTTTATGGTGAAATCTTGTGGGGAGCACCTGGTCGTCATCGGTTTATGGTGAAATCTTGCGGGGAGCATCTGGTCATGATCGGTTTATGGTGAAATCTTGTGGGGAGCACCTGGTCATCATCGGTTTATGGTGAAATCTTGCGGGGAGCACCTGGTCATGATCGGTTTATGGTGAAATCTTGCGGGGAGCACCTGGTCGTGTTCGGTTTATAGTGAAATCTTTAGGGGAGCACCTGGTCATGATCGGTTTATGGTGAAATCTTGAGGGGAGCACCTGGTCGTGATCGGTTTATAGTGAAATCTTGAGGGGAGCACCTGGTCGTGATCGGTTTATGGTGAAATCTTGCGGGGAGCACCCGGTCATGATCGGTTTATGGTGAAATCTTGAGGGGAGCACCTGATCGTCATCGGTTTATGGTGAAATCTTGAGGGGAGCACCTGGTCATCATGGGTTTATGGTGAAATCTTGCGGGGAGCACCTGGTCGTGATCGTTTTATAGTGAAATCTTGCGGGGAGCACCTGGTCGTAGCCGGTTTATGGTGAAATCTTGTGGGGAGCACCTGGTCGTGGCCGGTTTATGGTGAAATCTTGTGGGGAGCACCTGGTCATGGCCGGTTTATGGTGAAATCTTGCGGGGAACACCTGGTCGTGGCCAGTCTATGGTTAAATCTTGTGGGGAGCACCTGGTCATGATCGGTTTATAGTGAAATCTTGCGAGGAGCACCTGGTCGTAGCCGGTTTATGGTGAAATCTTGTGGGGAGCTCCTGGTCGTGGCCGGTTTATGGTGAAATCTTGTGGGGAGCACCTGGTTTTGATCGTTAATTTAATGAAATCTTGTGGTGGGCACCTGGTTGTAGCCGGTTCATGGTGAAATCTTGCAGGAAGCACCTGGTCGTGGCCGGTTTATGGTGAAATCTTGTGGGGAACACCTGGTCGTGGCCAGTCTATGGTTAAATCTTGTGGGGAGCACCTGGTCATGATCGGTTTATAGTGAAATCTTGCGAGGAGCACCTGGTCGTAGCCGGTTTATGGTGAAATCTTGTGGGGAGCTCCTGGTCGTGGCCGGTTTATGGTGAAATCTTGCGGTGAGCACCTGGTTTTGATCGTTATTTAATGAAATTTTGTGGTGGGCACCTGGTTGTGGCCGGTTCATGGTGAAATCTTGCAGGAAGCACCTGGTCGTGGCAAGTTTATGGTGAAATCTTGTGGGGAGCACCTGGTCATGGCCAATTTATGGTGAAATCTTGCAGGGAGCACCTGGTTGTGGCCAGTTTATGGTGAAATCTTGCGGGGAGCACCTGATTGTGACCAGTTTATGGTGAAATCCTGCGGGGAGCACCTGGTCGTGGCTGGTTTATAGTGAAATCTTGTAAGGAGCACCAGGTCGTGGCCGGTTTATGGTGAAATCTTGTGGGGAGCACCTGGTCGTGGCCGGTTTATGGTGAAATCTTGCGGGGAGCACCTGATTGTGACTGGTTTATGGTGAAATCCTGCGTGGAGCACCTGATTGTGACCGGTTTATGGTGAAATCTTGCGGGGAGCACCTGATTGTGACCAGTTTATGGTGAAATCCTGCGGGGAGCACCTGGTCGTGGCTGGTTTATAGTGAAATCTTGTAAGGAGCACCAGGTCGTGGCCGGTTTATGGTGAAATCTTGTGGGGAGCACCTGGTCGTGGCCGGTTTATGGTGAAATCCTGTGGGGAGACCCTGATCGTGGCCGGTTAATGGTGAAATCTTGCGGAGAGCACCTGGTCGTGATCGGTTTATAGTGAAATCTTGCGGAGAGCACCTGGTTATGGCCGGTTTATAGTGAAATCTTGTGGGGAACACCTGGTTATGGCCGGTTTATGGTGAAATCTCGCGGGGAGCACCTGGTCGTGGCTAGTTTATGGTTAAATCTCGCGAGGAGCACCTGGTCGTGGCCAGTTTATGGTTAAATCTTGTGGGGAGCACCTGATCGTGGCCGATTTATGGTGAAATGATGTTCTTTCAATTCCGGATTAGTGTCCACCTGCACACCTTCCTCTCCCCTTGTTGGCAGTGTGTTGCAGCCTCCCATCTGGTTCCTCAGGAGGCAGGAGAAACCCCTTGATGGCCTTTTCGGGAGTCAAGTCTGAGGTGGTGTTTTTAGTTGTGCGGCTAGGGATTGTCTAGTCTGTACAGGGACCAGTAGGGTGTGTGTTCGGTTTCTCTCTGTAATAGCTCTTTCTTATTCTGGTTACCCAGAACATTATATCCAGCTCATTAATGCTGGAGCATCAGCATGGATCCAGTGAACACCTTGCCTGCGCAACTTCAAATTTTCTCCTTGGAGGTTGTGGACATCAAGCGTCAACAACTTGCATGTCCTGCTGATACCAATATCTTGGCCTTACAGAGCGTTACAGTTGAACCCAAGGTAAAGTTTCCAGAGTGTTTCGATGGGGATAGAAGTAAGTTTTCAATCTTTTCCAACTCGTGTAAATTATACTTCCGCCTTTGTCCTGTCTCCTTTGGGTCTGAGAGCCAACAAGTGGGCATTATTTTGTCTTTGCTCCGTGAAGATCCACAGGCTTGGGCATTTTTCTTGCCTCTTGGCCTCATTTATGACAACCCGGACAGATCGCTGTGGCTGAATCAAAGATCCGCAGGTTGATCCAGGGTGATCATAGAGCTGAGGAATACTGCTCGGAGTTTAGACGTTGGGCAGTAGAGATCTCCTAGAACCACCCTGCTGTTCAGAGTCAGTTCTGTCAGGGACTTTCGGATCAGAATAAGGATGTGCTGGTCTATAGTCCTTGTCCGCAGTCCTTGGAGGAAGCTATGATACTTGTGGTTCATTTAGATAGACGTCTGAGAGGAGGTAGAGGCACATGTGAAGGCGTTTTAGTGGTGTCTTCTTCTCTACTAGTTGAGACTTGTGAACCCATATGAATGAGTAGTCTCCAGAGATACTCACCTGTAAGAGAAACCGGGACAAAGTCTGGACAAGAGACAAAGTCTGGCTTTATTTTTACATCTGCCTTTGTTGATTCAGGTTCTGACTCGAATGTAATTGATGATGATTTCGCTGTAGACTGTGGTTATGATGTCTCTCCTCTCGGTCTTCTCGTCACGTTACTATGAAGGTCGAGAATGTATGTATGAAGGTAGGAGTGTTACATTAATTTCATTGATAGTTTTTCCTACAAAGGCCTGCCATGGTTAATTAAGCACAATCCGGCAATTAATTGGGAGACTCAAGAGATTAAGTCATGGGGTGACTCCTGCTTTTCCGGATGTCTGTTGAGATACTTGGCTTCCATGAGGACCTACCTTCCACAATTCATTCAGGACTTCTGAAGCTGAGTGTGAAGTTCTTCTGCCACAAAGTTCATATGATTTCACCATCGAAATCATACCAGGCGCTAAGACGCCTAAAGCTCGTTTGGTTAATGGAAAGAGAGGCTTTGAAAGATTATATTCAAAAGACTCTGGCTAAGGGTCGTATACGACCATCCACCTCTCCGGTCACTGTAGGGTTCTTTATTGTTAAAAAAAAGATGGAGAGTTGTGTCTGTGCTTGAAGAGGGTCATATATCCTTATACACGTTCATCAAGGTGACAAATGGAAGACCGTATTCAGTATAGCTGAAGGTCATTTTTAAAAAATTGGTGATGTCGTTTGGGTTAACCAATGCTCCGACAGTCAAAATTTCATTTTCTCTCTGGTGGGTAGATTTTAGATAATTTACCTGGAATACAAACTGATTTACTCACACACTCAGGAGGAGCATGGTCAGACAGGTTCTCCAGATTCTATGTGACCACCATTTATTTGCTAAACTGGGGTAATGTCAATTTGAGGTACAGTAGGTCCAGTTCTTAGGACAATTGGTTTCTGCATTGAGGTTTTGGATAGACCCCATTAAGTTGTCCTTGATTGGGTCCAGCCAAGTAACTTGAAAGGGTTGCAGGGATTTTTTAGTTTTGCACATTTTTATCGGAAGTTCATTAAGAACTTTTTTTGGTCATAGCCAAGAAGTGATCAGATTTTTCTTCTTGGTCAGCCGAGGCGGTCAATGCTTTTATTGCTCTCAAGTCAGCTTTCTCCGAGGCTCCTGTTCTCAGCCAACCCAAGGTGGATTTTCCTTTTTTTTGTCGAAGTAGACGCTTCAGCTGTTGGGATGGGAGGTGTTCCTTCACAGAATAAACTTGGGTATCTTCATCCTTGGGCTTTTTTTCCCCAGATCATAAGAACCTGTTGTGCCTAAACACCAGACAGGATCGCTAGGCCCTTTTGGTGGCAGAATGCTCGTAAGGATATTGAAGAGTAGGTCCATAAATGCAGGGTCTGTGCCAGGGCTAAAGCCTCTCATCAAGCTACAGTGGGTTATCTGTTGCCTAACGATGTTCAGTCATAGCCATGGACCCACCTGTCCATGGACTTTGTCATCGATGTGCCTAACTCTGGCGGTGATAGTCATGTGGGTGGTGGTGGAACGTTTTAGCAAAATGATTCATTTGGTCCCCCTAAGAGTTTAGCCACATTGTTCATTTCTTATATCATTAAATTGCATGGTGTTCCCAAAAATATTATTTCTAAGCCCCTCGCTCAATTTCTGGCTAGCTTTTGGCGTAGTTTTAGGTCCAGATTGGGTATCAAGCTTTTGTCATCCAAGAGGTAGAGCAGTATTTGAGATGTTTTATTTCCTCTAATCAAGGAGAATAGGTGAAGTTTCTGCCTTTGCCGAGTTTGCTCTGCATAACCGTACCTCTATGGCTACCGTGACCTCGCCTCTTTTTTGCTGCGGGGGTTCTCATAGAGTGTTTGGGAACTTTTTAGGGTTACAGTCCTCCATGCCAGAAGAGGAGAGATTTTCTTTCCGATTAATTAAGGTCAGGAGGGAGGTGGAAAGGGGTGTTTTGGTAGATAGTGACTGGGTAAAAAGAGGTGCTCACTGCCGGCGTAGGAAGGCTCCTGTCTTTAGGGTGGGCGATATTATGTGGCTGTTCTCAAAAAATCTGCTCTTAAAGGTCACATCTAGGAAGTTTGCACCTAAATTTGTCCTTATAAAATGATTAAAAATGTAAATCATGTGATGGTTACGTTACAGCTTCCCATTGCAGGGAGGATCAATAATTCTTTCCACTCTTCCCTTTTAAAAAAATTTGCGGGGACACATGGTCCTCAAGATTATAATTGAGGTGGATTTGGAAGGGGATCTGGAGTATGAATTAGAGCGAGTTCTTGGTTCCGGGTGGGTCAGGTGTCGCCTGCAGTATCCCCTTAAGTGGAAAGGTTATCGTCCTGAAGATAGCTCCTGGGTTAATTGAGAAGATCTTCATGTGGATCGCCTGGTGAGAGAGTTCCATCAGCAACGTCAAACAGTAGGGGCTTCTGAGGGTCTGATGGCCCCTTGTAGAAGGGGATACTGTCATGGCTCAGTTTGCGGATTCGATACGCTGATCTGTTGCTCCGTTCCTCTGTCTGCTGAGCTATTGCCCTTTCTTCCCTGTCCAGATGCTGATGGTTCCAGTTGTCTTTGTTCCCACTGATTGGTTTGCTCCTCTCCAGGTGTTTTTCATTTTGCCTTTTTTTTGTCTGCCCTATCACATTCTGGGTGGGGTTTTAAGTGTTCACCCTTCACTGCATTTCCTTGCTGGCTATACTTCTAGTTGGGTTTGTGCTAAGGAATTCCAGCCCTTCAGTTATGGCATTTTCCCTGCTCTTCGTTCCCAGCACCTTTTCCATTGACCATAGTTAGGGTTCTGGGAGGTTATTCTTGTTTCACTTATTTTTGTCTCTGCTTAGTTTTTACTCTCTCCCTTTTATGATTGTGCTAGGGACTGCCTAGTCTGTCCAGAGACAAGTAGGGTGTTGGTGTGACTGTAATAGGTCTTCCTGATTCCTGTCACCCGTGTGTGAGTGTGGTAAGTGCATAATGAGATGTTTCTTGTGTGGCACCTATTTATCGATCATCAGGTAAACTAGCTGATATTATTGGTCACTAAGTGGCAGGATTGCTTTCTCGCTACTGATAGATCTCAGCCGGTGTCAGGACTTTCCAGGACTTTTTGCGTGCGATCAGTGCTTTTCCTGGATTTCCCATTATTACACATCATTTATGGACATCTATGGTGATTTCTTTGCTATTTCTTTGCTGTGTGGAATGGATGGATTGTTCGCAAGATCTGGGGAGAATTTCATGTCAATAGCACCTTTACCAATGGATTTACGGAGAAAATTGTTGATGCATTCCATATTATATCAACCGCTGTCCATGATGGGTGATGGCAGTGCAGTGGTAGGAGGTATGGATGATGGCAGTGTAGTGGTAGGAGGTATGGATGATGGCAGTGTAGAGGTAGGAGGTATGGATGATGGCAGTGTATAGGAGGTATGGATGATGGCAGTGTAGAGGCAGGAGGTATGGATGATGGCAGTGTAGAGGCAGGAGGTATGGATGATGGCAGTGTAGACGTAGGAGGTATGGATGATGGCAGTGTAGAGGCAGGAGGTATAGATGATGGCAGTGTAGAGGTAGGAGGTATGGATGATGGCAGTGTAGTGGTAGGAGGTATGGATGATGGCAGTGTATAGGAGGTATGGATGATGGCAGTGTAGAGGCAGGAGGTATGGATGATGGCAATGTAGAGGCAGGAGGTATGGATGATGGCAGTGTAGAGGTAGGAGGTATGGATGATGGCAGTGTAGAGGCAGGAGGTATGGATGATGGCAGTGTAGAGGTAGGAGGTATGGATGATGGCAGTGTAGAGGCAGGAGGTATGGATGATGGCAGCGTAGAGGCAGGAGGTATAGATGATGGCAGTGTAGAGGTAGGAGGTATGGATGATGGCAGTGTAGAGGTAGGAGGTATGGATGATGGCAGTGTATAGGAGGTATGGATGATGGCAGTGTAGAGGCAGGAGGTATGGATGATGGCAGTGTAGAGGCAGGAGGTATGAATGATGGCAGTGTAGAGGCAGGAGGTATGGATGATGGCAGTGTAGAGGCAGGAGGTATGGATGATGGCAGTGTAGAGGTAGGAGGTATGGATGATGGCAGTGTATAGGAGGTATGGATGATGGCAGTGTAGAGGCAGGAGGTATGGATGATGGCAGTGTAGAGGCAGGAGGTATGGATGATGGCAGTGTAGAGGTAGGAGGTATGGATGATGGCAGTGTAGAGGCAGGAGGTATGGATGATGGCAGTGTAGAGGTAGGAGGTATGGATGATGGCAGTGTAGAGGCAGGAGGTATAGATGATGGCAGTGTAGAGGTAGGAGGTATGGATGATGGCAGTGTAGAGGCAGGAGGTATGGATGATGGCAGTGTAGTGGTAGGAGGTATGGATGATGGCAGTGTAGAGGTAGGAGGTATGGATGATGGCAGTGTAGAGGCAGGAGGTATAGATGATGGCAGTGTAGAGGTAGGAGGTATGGATGATGGCAGTGTAGAGGTAGGAGGTATGGATGATGGCAGTGTAGTGGTAGGAGGTATGGATGATGGCAGTGTAGAGGTAGGAGGTATGGATGATGGCAGTGTAGAGGCAGGAGGTAGAGATGATGGCAGTGTAGAGGTAGGAGGTATGGATGATGGCAGTGTAGTGGTAGGAGGTATGGATGATGGCAGTGTAGAGGTAGGAGGTATGGATGATGGCAGTGTAGAGGTAGGAGGTATGGATGATGGCAGCGTAGAGGCAGGAGGTATGGATGATGGCAGCGTAGAGGCAGGAGGTATGGATGATGGCAGTGTGGAGGTAGGAGGTATGGATGATGGCAGTGTAGAGGTAGGAGGTATGGATGATGGCAGTGTAGAGATAGGAGGTATGGATGATGGCAGTGTAGAGGTAGGAGGTATGGATGATGGCAGTGTAGAGGTAGGAGGTATGGATGATGGCAGTGTAGAGGCAGGAGGTATGGATGATGGCAGTGTAGAGGTAGGAGGTATGGATGATGGCAGTGTAGAGGCAGGAGGTATGGATGATGGCAGTGTAGAGGTAGGAGGTATGGATGATGGCAGTGTAGAGGCAGGAGGTATAGATGATGGCAGTGTAGAGGTAGGAGGTATGGATGATGGCAGTGTAGAGGCAGGAGGTATGGATGATGGCAGTGTAGTGGTAGGAGGTATGGATGATGGCAGTGTAGAGGTAGGAGGTATGGATGATGGCAGTGTAGAGGCAGGAGGTATAGATGATGGCAGTGTAGAGGTAGGAGGTATGGATGATGGCAGTGTAGAGGTAGGAGGTATGGATGATGGCAGTGTAGTGGTAGGAGGTATGGATGATGGCAGTGTAGAGGTAGGAGGTATGGATGATGGCAGTGTAGAGGCAGGAGGTAGAGATGATGGCAGTGTAGAGGTAGGAGGTATGGATGATGGCAGTGTAGTGGTAGGAGGTATGGATGATGGCAGTGTAGAGGTAGGAGGTATGGATGATGGCAGTGTAGAGGTAGGAGGTATGGATGATGGCAGCGTAGAGGCAGGAGGTATGGATGATGGCAGCGTAGAGGCAGGAGGTATGGATGATGGCAGTGTGGAGGTAGGAGGTATGGATGATGGCAGTGTAGAGGTAGGAGGTATGGATGATGGCAGTGTAGAGATAGGAGGTATGGATGATGGCAGTGTAGAGGTAGGAGGTATGGATGATGGCAGTGTAGAGGTAGGAGGTATGGATGATGGCAGTGTAGAGGCAGGAGGTATGGATGATGGCAGTGTAGAGGCAGGAGGTATGGATGATGGCAGTGTAGAGGCAGGAGGTATGGATGATGGCAGTGTAGAGGTAGGAGGTATGGATGATGGCAGTGTAGAGGTAGGAGGTATGGATGATGGCAGTGTAGAGCCAGGAGGTATAGATGATGGCAGTGTAGAGGTAGGAGGTATGGATGATGGCAGTGTAGAGGTAGGAGGTATGGATGATGGCAGTGTAGAGGTAGGAGGTATGGATGATGGCAGTGTAGAAGTAGGAGGTATGGATGATGGCAGTGTAGAGGTAGGAGGTATGGATGATGGCAGTGTAGAGGCAGGAGGTATGGATGATGGCAGTGTAGAGGCAGGAGGTATGGATGATGGCAGTGTAGAGGCAGGAGGTATGGATGATGGCAGTGTAGAGGTAGGAGGTATGGATGATGGCAGTGTAGAGGCAGGAGGTATGGATGATGGCAGTGTAGAGGCAGGAGGTATGGATGATGGCAGTGTAGAGGCAGGAGGTATGGATGATGGCCGTGTAGAGGTAGGAGGTATGGATGATGGCAGTGTAGAGGCAGGAGGTATGGATGATGGCAGTGTAGAGGCAGGAGGTATGGATGATGGCAGTGTAGAGGCAGGAGGTATGGATGATGGCAGTGTAGAGGTAGGAGGTATGGATGATGGCAGTGTAGAGGTAGGAGGTATGGATGATGGCAGTGTAGAGGTAGGAGGTATGGATGATGGCAGTGTAGAGGTAGGAGGTATGGGTGATGGCAGTGTAGTGGTAGGAGGTATGGATGATGGCAGTGTAGTGGTAGGAGGTATGGATGATGGCAGTGTAGAGGCAGGAGGTATGGATGATGGCAGTGTAGAGGTAGGAGGTATGGATGATGGCAGTGTAGTGGTAGGAGGTATGGATGATGGCAGTGTAGTGGTAGGAGGTATGGATGATGGCAGTGTAGTGGTAGGAGGTATGGATGATGGCAGTGTAGAGGTAGGAGGTATGGATGATGGCAGTGTAGAGGTAGGAGGTATGGATGATGGCAGTGTAGTGGTAGGAGGTATGGATGATGGCAGTGTAGTGGTAGGAGGTATGGATGATGGCAGTGTAGAGGTAGGAGGTATGGATGATGGCAGTGTAGAGGCAGGAGGTATAGATGATGGCAGTGTAGAGGTAGGAGGTATGGATGATGGCAGTGTAGTGGTAGGAGGTATGGATGATGGCAGTGTAGAGGCAGGAGGTACGGATGATGGCAGTGTAGAGGCAGGAGGTATGGATGATGGTAGTGTAGTGGTAGGAGGTATGGATGATGGCAGTGTATTGGTAGGAGGTATGGATGATGGCAGTGTAGAGGCAGGAGGTATGGATGATGGCAGTGTAGTGGTAGGAGGTATGGATGATGGCAGTGTAGTGGTAGGAGGTATGGATGATGGCAGTGTAGTGGTAGGAGGTATGGATGATGGCAGTGTAGAGGCAGGAGGTACGGATGATGGCAGTGTAGAGGTAGGAGGTACGGATGATGGCAGTGTAGAGGCAGGAGGTATGGATGATGGCAGTGTAGTGGTAGGAGGTATGGATGATGGCAGTGTAGTGGTAGGAGGTATGGATGATGGCAGTGTAGTGGTAGGAGGTATGGATGATGGCAGTGTAGTGGTAGGTATGGATGATGGCAGTGTAGAGGTAGGAGGTATGGATGATGGCAGTGTAGAGGTAGGAGGTATGGATGATGGCAGTGTAGAGGCAGGAGGTATGGATGATGGCAGTGTAGAGGTAGGAGGTATGGATGATGGCAGTGTAGTGGTAGGAGGTATGGATGATGGCAGTGTAGTGGTAGGAGGTATGGATGATGGCAGTGTAGAGGTAGGAGGTATGGATGATGGCAGTGTAGAGGTAGCAGGTATGGATGATGGCAGTGTAGAGGTAGGAGGTATGGATGATGGCAGTGTAGAGGCAGGAGGTATGGATGATGGCAGTGTAGAGGCAGGAGGTATGGATGATGGCAGTGTAGTGGTAGGAGGTATGGATGATGGCAGTGTAGAGGTAGGAGGTATGGATGATGGCAGTGTAGAGGTAGGAGATATGGATGATGGCAGTGTAGAGGCAGGAGGTATGGATGATGGCAGTGTAGAGGTAGGAGGTATGGATGATGGCAGTGTAGTGGTAGGAGGTATGGATGATGGCAGTGTAGTGGTAGGAGGTATGGATGATGGCAGTGTCGAGGTAGGAGGTATGGATGATGGCAGTGTAGAGGTAGGAGGTATGGATGATGGCAGTGTAGTGGTAGGAGGTATGGATGATGGCAGTGTAGTGGTAGGAGGTATGGATGATGGTAGTGTAGAGGTAGGAGGTATGGATGATGGCAGTGTAGTGGTAGGAGGTATGGATGATGGCAGTGTAGAGGCAGGAGGTACGGATGATGGCAGTGTAGAGGCAGGAGGTATGGATGATGGCAGTGTAGAGGCAGGAGGTACGGATGATGGCAGTGTAGAGGTAGGAGGTATGGATGATGGCAGTGTAGAGGTAGGAGGTATGGATGATGGCAGTGTAGTGGTAGGAGGTATGGATGATGGCAGTGTAGTGGTAGGAGGTATGGATGATGGCAGTGTAGAGGCAGGAGGTATGGATGATGGCAGTGTAGAGGTAGGAGGTACGGATGATGGCAGTGTAGAGGCAGGAGGTATGGATGATGGCAGTGTAGTGGTAGGAGGTATGGATGATGGCAGTGTAGTGGTAGGAGGTATGGATGATGGCAGTGTAGTGGTAGGAGGTATGGATGATGGCAGTGTAGTGGTAGGAGGTACGGATGATGGCAGTGTAGTGGTAGGAGGTATGGTTGATGGCAGTGTAGTGGTAGGAGGTATGGATGATGGCAGTGTAGAGGTAGGAGGTATAGATGATGGCAGTGTAGAGGTAGGAGGTATGGATGATGGCAGTGTAGAGGTAGGAGGTATGGATGATGGCAGTGTAGAGGCAGGAGGTACGGATGATGGCAGTGTAGAGGTAGGAGGTACGGATGATGGCAGTGTAGAGGCAGGAGGTATGGATGATGGCAGTGTAGTGGTAGGAGGTATGGATGATGGCAGTGTAGTGGTAGGAGGTATGGATGATGGCAGTGTAGTGGTAGGAGGTATGGATGATGGCAGTGTAGTGGTAGGTATGGATGATGGCAGTGTAGAGGTAGGAGGTATGGATGATGGCAGTGTAGAGGTAGGAGGTATGGATGATGGCAGTGTAGAGGCAGGAGGTATGGATGATGGCAGTGTAGAGGTAGGAGGTATGGATGATGGCAGTGTAGTGGTAGGAGGTATGGATGATGGCAGTGTAGTGGTAGGAGGTATGGATGATGGCAGTGTAGAGGTAGGAGGTATGGATGATGGCAGTGTAGAGGTAGGAGGTATGGATGATGGCAGTGTAGAGGTAGGAGGTATGGATGATGGCAGTGTAGAGGCAGGAGGTATGGATGATGGCAGTGTAGAGGCAGGAGGTATGGATGATGGCAGTGTAGTGGTAGGAGGTATGGATGATGGCAGTGTAGAGGTAGGAGGTATGGATGATGGCAGTGTAGAGGTAGGAGATATGGATGATGGCAGTGTAGAGGCAGGAGGTATGGATGATGGCAGTGTAGAGGTAGGAGGTATGGATGATGGCAGTGTAGTGGTAGGAGGTATGGATGATGGCAGTGTAGTGGTAGGAGGTATGGATGATGGCAGTGTCGAGGTAGGAGGTATGGATGATGGCAGTGTAGAGGTAGGAGGTATGGATGATGGCAGTGTAGTGGTAGGAGGTATGGATGATGGCAGTGTAGTGGTAGGAGGTATGGATGATGGCAGTGTAGAGGTAGGAGGTATGGATGATGGCAGTGTAGTGGTAGGAGGTATGGATGATGGCAGTGTAGAGGCAGGAGGTACGGATGATGGCAGTGTAGAGGCAGGAGGTATGGATGATGGCAGTGTAGAGGCAGGAGGTACGGATGATGGCAGTGTAGAGGTAGGAGGTATGGATGATGGCAGTGTAGAGGTAGGAGGTATGGATGATGGCAGTGTAGTGGTAGGAGGTATGGATGATGGCAGTGTAGTGGTAGGAGGTATGGATGATGGCAGTGTAGAGGTAGGAGGTATGGATGATGGCAGTGTAGTGGTAGGAGGTATGGATGATGGCAGTGTAGTGGTAGGAGGTATGGATGATGGCAGTGTAGAGGCAGGAGGTATGGATGATGGCAGTGTAGTGGTAGGAGGTATGGATGATGGCAGTGTAGTGGTAGGAGGTATGGATGATGGCAGTGTAGTGGTAGGAGGTATGGATGATGGCAGTGTAGAGGCAGGAGGTATGGATGATGGCAGTGTAGAGGTAGGAGGTACGGATGATGGCAGTGTAGAGGCAGGAGGTATGGATGATGGCAGTGTAGTGGTAGGAGGTATGGATGATGGCAGTGTAGTGGTAGGAGGTATGGATGATGGCAGTGTAGTGGTAGGAGGTATGGATGATGGCAGTGTAGTGGTAGGAGGTATGGTTGATGGCAGTGTAGTGGTAGGAGGTATGGATGATGGCAGTGTAGAGGTAGGAGGTATGGATGATGGCAGTGTAGAGGTAGGAGGTATGGATGATGGCAGTGTAGAGGCAGGAGGTACGGATGATGGCAGTGTAGAGGCAGGAGGTATGGATGATGGCAGTGTAGAGGTAGGAGGTATGGATGATGGCAGTGTAGAGGCAGGAGGTACGGATGATGGCAGTGTAGAGGCAGGAGGTATGGATGATGGCAGTGTAGAGGCAGGAGGTACGGATGATGGCAGTGTAGAGGCAGGAGGTATGGATGATGGCAGTGTAGTGGTAGGAGGTATGGATGATGGCAGTGTAGAGGCAGGAGGTATGGATGATGGCAGTGTAGTGGTAGGAGGTATGGATGATGGCAGTGTAGTGGTAGGAGGTATGGATGATGGCAGTGTAGTGGTAGGAGGTATGGATGATGGCAGTGTAGTGGTAGGAGGTATGGATGATGGCAGTGTAGTGGTAGGAGGTATGGATGATGGCAGTGTAGTGGTAGGAGGTATGGATGATGGCAGTGTAGAGGTAGGAGGTATGGATGATGGCAGTGTAGAGGTAGGAGGTATGGATGATGGCAGTGTAGTGGTAGGAGGTATGGATGATGGCAGTGTAGAGGCAGGAGGTATGGATGATGGCAGTGTAGAGGCAGGAGGTATGGATGATGGCAGTGTAGTGGTAGGAGGTATGGATGATGGCAGTGTAGAGGTAGGAGGTATTGATGATGGCAGTGTAGAGGCAGGAGGTATGGATGATGGCAGTGTAGTGGTAGGAGGTATTGATGATGGCAGTGTAGAGGTATATAGATTGTGATATTTTCCTGACCTCTAAAATAACTTTTCAGATAAAACTAAGAAGAAAACTCCCAGAGCTCCGACATCTGACGCCGGCGCCGCTCCCCCGCCACATGGTGAGAAAACCCTCCATATAGGAGGGAGCAAGAGGTAGCAGTGGTAGGTGGTATATATAGGGCAGGTAGTAGTGGTAGGTGGTATATATAGGACAGGTAGTAGTGGTAGGTGGTATATATAGGGCAGGTAGTAGTGGTAGGTGGTATATATAGGGGCAGGTAGTAGTGGTAGATGGTATATATAGGGCAGGTAGTAGTGGTAGGTGGTATATATAGGACAGGTAGTAGTGGTAGGTGGTATATATAGGGGCAGGTAGTAGTGGTAGATGGTATATATAGGGCAGGTAGTAGTGGTAGGTGGTATATATAGGGGCAGGTAGTAGTGGTAGATGGTATATATAGGACAGGTAGTAGTGGTAGGTGGTATATATAGGGCAGGTAGTAGTGGTAGGTGGTATATATAGGGCAGGTAGTAGTGGTAGGTGGTATATATAGGGGCAGGTAGTAGTGGTAGATGGTATATATAGGGCAGGTAGTAGTGGTAGGTGGTATATATAGGGCAGGTAGTAGTGGTAGGTGGTATATATAGGGGCAGGTAGTAGTGGTAGATGGTATATATAGGGCAGGTAGTAGTGGTAGGTGGTATATATAGGACAGGTAGTAGTGGTAGGTGGTATATATAGGGCAGGTAGTAGTGGTAGGTGGTATATATAGGGCAGGTAGTAGTGGTAGGTGGTATATATAGGGCAGGTAGTAGTGGTAGGTGGTATATATAGGGCAGGTAGTAGTGGTAGGTGGTATATATAGGGCAGGTAGTAGTGGTAGGTGGTATATATAGGGCAGGTAGTAGTGGTAGGTGGTATATATAGAGCAGGTAGTAGTGGTAGGTGGTATATATAGGGCAGGTAGTAGTGGTAGGTGGTATATATAGGGGCAGGTAGTAGTGGTAGGTGGTATATATAGGACAGGTAGTAGTGGTAGGTGGTGTATATAGGGCAGGTAGTAGTGGTAGGTGGTGTATATAGGGCAGGTAGTAGTGGTAGGTGGTATATATAGGGCAGGTAGTAGTGGTAGGTGGTATTTATAGGGCAGGTAGTAGTGGTAGGTGGTATATATAGGGCAGGTAGCAGTGGGAGGTGGTATATATAGGGGCAGGTAGTAGTGGTAGGTGGTATATATAGGGCAGGTAGTAGTGGTAGGTGGTATATATAGGGCAGGTAGTAGTGGTAGGTGGTATATATAGGGCAGGTAGTAGTGGTAGGTGGTGTATATAGGGCAGGTAGCAGTGGGAGGTGGTATATATAGGGCAGGTAGTAGTGGTAGGTGGTATATATAGGGCAGGTAGTAGTGGTAGGTGGTATATATAGGGCAGGTAGTAGTGGTAGGTGGTATATATAGGGGCAGGTAGTTGTGGTAGGTGGTATATATAGGGCAGGTAGTAGTGGTAGGTGGTATATATAGGGGCAGGTAGTAGTGGTAGGTGGTGTATATAGGGCAGGTAGTAGTGGTAGGTGGTGTATATAGGGCAGGTAGTAGTGGTAGGTGGTATATATAGGGCAGGTAGTAGTGGTAGGTGGTATATATAGGGGCAGGTAGTAGTGGTAGGTGGTATATATAGGGCAGGTAGTAGTGGTAGGTGGTATATATAGGGCAGGTAGTAGTGGTAGGTGGTATATATAGGGGCAGGTAGTAGTGGTAGGTGGTGTATATAGGGCAGGTAGCAGTGGTAGATGGTATATATAGGGCAGGTAGTAGTGGTAGGTGGTATATATAGGGCAGGTAGTAGTGGTAGGTGGTATATATAGGGCAGGTAGTAGTGGTAGGTGGTGTATATAGGGGCAGGTAGTAGTGGTAGGTGGTATATATAGAGCAGGTAGTAGTGGTAGGTGGTATATATAGGGCAGGTAGTAGTGGTAGGTGGTATATATAGGACAGGTAGTAGTGGTAGGTGGTATATATAGGGCAGGTAGTAGTGGTAGGTGGTATATATAGGGCAGGTAGTAGTGGTAGGTGGTATATATAGGGCAGGTAGTAGTGGTAGGTGGTATATATAGGGCAGGTAGTAGTGGTAGGTGGTATATATAGGGCAGGTAGTAGTGGTAGGTGGTATATATAGGGCAGGTAGTAGTGGTAGGTGGTATATATAGAGCAGGTAGTAGTGGTAGGTGGTATATATAGGGCAGGTAGTAGTGGTAGGTGGTATATATAGGGGCAGGTAGTAGTGGTAGGTGGTATATATAGGACAGGTAGTAGTGGTAGGTGGTATATATAGGGCAGGTAGTAGTGGTAGGTGGTATATATAGGGCAGGTAGCAGTGGTAGGTGGTATATATAGGGCAGGTAGCAGTGGTAGGTGGTATATATAGGGCAGGTAGCAGTGGTAGGTGGTATATATAGGGCAGGTAGTAGTGGTAGGTGGTATATATAGGACAGGTAGTAGTGGTAGGTGGTATATATAGGGCACGTAGCAGTGGTAGGTGGTATATATAGGGCAGGTAGTAGTGGTAGGTGGTGTATATAGGGTAGGTAGCAGTGGTAGGTGGTATATATAGGACAGGTAGTAGTGGTAGGTGGTATATATAGGGCAGGTAGTAGTGGTAGGTGGTATATATAGGGGCAGGTAGTAGTGGTAGGTGGTATATATAGGGCAGGTAGTAGTGGTAGGTGGTATATATAGGGCAGGTAGTAGTGGTAGGTGGTATATATAGGGCAGGTAGTAGTGGTAGGTGGTATATATAGGACAGGTAGTAGTGGTAGGTGGTATATATAGGGCAGGTAGCAGTGGTAAGTGGTATATATAGGACAGGTAGTAGTGGTAGGTGGTATATATAGGGCAGGTAGTAGTGGTAGGTGGTATATATAGGGCAGGTAGTAGTGGTAGGTGGTATATATAGGACAGGTAGTAGTGGTAGGTGGTATATATAGGGCAGGTAGCAGTGGTAGGTGGTATATATAGGGCAGGTAGCAGTGGTAGGTGGTGTATATAGGGTAGGTAGCAGTGGTAGGTGGTATATATAGGACAGGTAGCAGTGGTAGGTGGTATATATAGGACAGGTAGTAGTGGTAGGTGGTGTATATAGGACAGGTAGTAGTGGTAGGTGGTATATATAGAGCAGGTAGTAGTGGTAGGTGGTATATATAGAGCAGGTAGTAGTGGTAGGTGGTATATATAGGGCAGGTAGTAGTGGTAGGTGGTATATATAGGACAGGTAGTAGTGGTAGGTGGTATATATAGGGCAGGTAGTAGTGGTAGGTGGTATATATAGGGCAGGTAGTAGTGGCAGGTGGTATATATAGGGCAGGTAGTAGTGGTAGGTGGTATATATAGGGCAGGTAGTAGTGGTAGGTGGTATATATAGGGCAGGTAGTAGTGGTAGGTGGTATATATAGGGCAGGTAGTAGTGGTAGATGGTATATATAGGGGCAGGTAGTAGTGGTAGGTGGTATATATAGAGCAGGTAGTAGTGGTAGGTGGTATATATAGGGCAGGTAGTAGTGGTAGGTGGTATATATAGGGCAGGTAGCAGTGGTAGGTGATATATATAGGGCAGGTAGTAGTGGTAGGTGGTATATATAGGGCAGGTAGTAGTGGTAGGTGGTATATATAGAGCAGGTAGCAGTGGGAGGTGGTATATATAGGGCAGGTAGTAGTGGTAGGTGGTGTATATAGGGCAGGTAGTAGTGGTAGGTGGTATATATAGGGCAGGTAGTAGTGGTAGGTGGTATTTATAGGGCAGGTAGTAGTGGTAGGTGGTATATATAGGGCAGGTAGCAGTGGGAGGTGGTATATATAGGGGCAGGTAGTAGTGGTAGGTGGTATATATAGGGCAGGTAGTAGTGGTAGGTGGTATATATAGGGCAGGTAGTAGTGGTAGGTGGTATATATAGGGCAGGTAGTAGTGGTAGGTGGTGTATATAGGGCAGGTAGCAGTGGGAGGTGGTATATATAGGGCAGGTAGTAGTGGTAGGTGGTATATATAGGGCAGGTAGTAGTGGTAGGTGGTATATATAGGGCAGGTAGTAGTGGTAGGTGGTATATATAGGGGCAGGTAGTTGTGGTAGGTGGTATATATAGGGCAGGTAGTAGTGGTAGGTGGTATATATAAGGGCAGGTAGTAGTGGTAGGTGGTGTATATAGGGCAGGTAGTAGTGGTAGGTGGTGTATATAGGGCAGGTAGTAGTGGTAGGTGGTATATATAGGGCAGGTAGTAGTGGTAGGTGGTATATATAGGGGCAGGTAGTAGTGGTAGGTGGTATATATAGGGCAGGTAGTAGTGGTAGGTGGTATATATAGGGCAGGTAGTAGTGGTAGGTGGTATATATAGGGGCAGGTAGTAGTGGTAGGTGGTGTATATAGGGCAGGTAGCAGTGGTAGATGGTATATATAGGGCAGGTAGTAGTGGTAGGTGGTATATATAGGGCAGGTAGTAGTGGTAGGTGGTATATATAGGGCAGGTAGTAGTGGTAGGTGGTGTATATAGGGGCAGGTAGTAGTCTTAGGTGGTATATATAGAGCAGGTAGTAGTGGTAGGTGGTATATATAGGGCAGGTAGTAGTGGTAGGTGGTATATATAGAGCAGGTAGTAGTGGTAGGTGGTATATATAGGGCAGGTAGTAGTGGTAGGTGGTGTATATAGGGCAGGTAGCAGTGGGAGGTGGTATATATAGGGCAGGTAGTAGTGGTAGGTGGTATATATAGGACAGGTAGTAGTGGTAGGTGGTATATATAGGGCAGGTAGTAGTGGTAGATGGTATATATAGGGTAGGTAGTAGTGGTAGGTGGTATATATAGAGCAGGTAGTAGTGGTAGGTGGTATATATAGGGCAGGTAGTAGTGGTAGGTGGTATATATAGAGCAGGTAGTAGTGGTAGGTGGTATATATAGAGCAGGTAGTAGTGGTAGGTGGTATATATAGGGTAGGTAGTAGTGGTAGGTGGTATATATAGGGCAGGTAGTAGTGGTAGGTGGTATATATAGAGCAGGTAGTAGTGGTAGGTGGTATATATAGAGCAGGTAGTAGTGGTAGATGGTATATATAGGGTAGGTAGTAGTGGTAGGTGGTATATATAGAGCAGGTAGTAGTGGTAGGTGGTATATATAGGGCAGGTAGCAGTGGTAGGTGGTATATATAGGGCAGGTAGTAGTGGGAGGTGGTATATATAGGGCAGGTAGTAGTGGTAGGTGGTATATATAGAGCAGGTAGTAGTGGTAGGTGGTATATATAGGGCAGGTAGTAGTGGTAGGTGGTATATATAGGGCAGGTACTAGTGGTAGGTGGTATATATAGGGCAGGTAGTAGTGGTAGATGGTGTATATATAGGGGCAGGTAGTAGTGGTAGGTGGTATATATAGAGCAGGTAGTAGTGGTAGGTGGTATATATAGGGCAGGTAGTAGTGGTAGGTGGTATATATAGGGCAGGTAGTAGTGGTAGGTGGTGTATATAGGGCAGGTAGTAGTGGTAGGTGGTATATATAGGGCAGGTAGTAGTGGTAGGTGGTATATATAGGGCAGGTAGTAGTGGTAGGTGGTGTATATAGGGAAGGTAGTAGTGGTAGGTGGTGTATATAGGGGCAGGTAGTAGTGGTAGGTGGTATATATAGGGCAGGTAGTAGTGGTAGGTGGTATATATAGGGCAGGTAGCAGTGGTAGGTGATATATATAGGGCAGGTAGTAGTGGTAGGTGGTATATATAGGGCAGGTAGTAGTGGTAGGTGGTATATATAGAGCAGGTAGCAGTGGGAGGTGGTATATATAGGGCAGGTAGTAGTGGTAGGTGGTGTATATAGGGCAGGTAGTAGTGGTAGGTGGTATATATAGGGCAGGTAGTAGTGGTAGGTGGTATTTATAGGGCAGGTAGTAGTGGTAGGTGGTATATATAGGGCAGGTAGCAGTGGGAGGTGGTATATATAGGGGCAGGTAGTAGTGGTAGGTGGTATATATAGGGCAGGTAGTAGTGGTAGGTGGTATATATAGGGCAGGTAGTAGTGGTAGGTGGTATATATAGGGCAGGTAGTAGTGGTAGGTGGTGTATATAGGGCAGGTAGCAGTGGGAGGTGGTATATATAGGGCAGGTAGTAGTGGTAGGTGGTATATATAGGGCAGGTAGTAGTGGTAGGTGGTATATATAGGGCAGGTAGTAGTGGTAGGTGGTATATATAGGGGCAGGTAGTTGTGGTAGGTGGTATATATAGGGCAGGTAGTAGTGGTAGGTGGTATATATAAGGGCAGGTAGTAGTGGTAGGTGGTGTATATAGGGCAGGTAGTAGTGGTAGGTGGTGTATATAGGGCAGGTAGTAGTGGTAGGTGGTATATATAGGGCAGGTAGTAGTGGTAGGTGGTATATATAGGGGCAGGTAGTAGTGGTAGGTGGTATATATAGGGCAGGTAGTAGTGGTAGGTGGTATATATAGGGCAGGTAGTAGTGGTAGGTGGTATATATAGGGGCAGGTAGTAGTGGTAGGTGGTGTATATAGGGCAGGTAGCAGTGGTAGATGGTATATATAGGGCAGGTAGTAGTGGTAGGTGGTATATATAGGGCAGGTAGTAGTGGTAGGTGGTATATATAGGGCAGGTAGTAGTGGTAGGTGGTGTATATAGGGGCAGGTAGTAGTCTTAGGTGGTATATATAGAGCAGGTAGTAGTGGTAGGTGGTATATATAGGGCAGGTAGTAGTGGTAGGTGGTATATATAGAGCAGGTAGTAGTGGTAGGTGGTATATATAGGGCAGGTAGTAGTGGTAGGTGGTGTATATAGGGCAGGTAGCAGTGGGAGGTGGTATATATAGGGCAGGTAGTAGTGGTAGGTGGTATATATAGGACAGGTAGTAGTGGTAGGTGGTATATATAGGGCAGGTAGTAGTGGTAGATGGTATATATAGGGTAGGTAGTAGTGGTAGGTGGTATATATAGAGCAGGTAGTAGTGGTAGGTGGTATATATAGGGCAGGTAGTAGTGGTAGGTGGTATATATAGAGCAGGTAGTAGTGGTAGGTGGTATATATAGAGCAGGTAGTAGTGGTAGGTGGTATATATAGGGTAGGTAGTAGTGGTAGGTGGTATATATAGGGCAGGTAGTAGTGGTAGGTGGTATATATAGAGCAGGTAGTAGTGGTAGGTGGTATATATAGAGCAGGTAGTAGTGGTAGATGGTATATATAGGGTAGGTAGTAGTGGTAGGTGGTATATATAGAGCAGGTAGTAGTGGTAGGTGGTATATATAGGGCAGGTAGTAGTGGTAGGTGGTATATATAGGGCAGGTAGCAGTGGTAGGTGGTATATATAGGGCAGGTAGTAGTGGGAGGTGGTATATATAGGGCAGGTAGTAGTGGTAGGTGGTATATATAGAGCAGGTAGTAGTGGTAGGTGGTATATATAGGGCAGGTAGTAGTGGTAGGTGGTATATATAGGGCAGGTACTAGTGGTAGGTGGTATATATAGGGCAGGTAGTAGTGGTAGATGGTGTATATATAGGGGCAGGTAGTAGTGGTAGGTGGTATATATAGAGCAGGTAGTAGTGGTAGGTGGTATATATAGGGCAGGTAGTAGTGGTAGGTGGTATATATAGGGCAGGTAGTAGTGGTAGGTGGTGTATATAGGGCAGGTAGTAGTGGTAGGTGGTATATATAGGGCAGGTAGTAGTGGTAGGTGGTATATATAGGGCAGGTAGTAGTGGTAGGTGGTGTATATAGGGAAGGTAGTAGTGGTAGGTGGTGTATATAGGGGCAGGTAGTAGTGGTAGGTGGTATATATAGGGCAGGTAGTAGTGGTAGGTGGTATATATAGAGCAGGTAGTAGTGGCAGGTGGTATATATAGGGCAGGTAGTAGTGGTAAGTGGTATATATAGGGCAGGTAGTAGTGGTAGGTGGTATATATAGGGCAGGTAGTAGTGGCAGGTGGTATATATAGGGCAGGTAGCAGTGGTAGGTGGTATATATAGGGGCAGGTAGTAGTGGTAGGTGGTATATATAGGGCAGGTAGTAGTGGTAGGTGGTATATATAGGGCAGGTAGTAGTGGTAGGTGGTATATATAGGGCAGGTAGTAGTGGTAGGTGGTATATATAGGGCAGGTAGTAGTGGTAGGTGGTATATATAGGGCAGGTAGTAGTGGTAGGTGGTATATATAGGGCAGGTAGTAGTGGTAGGTGGTGTATATAGGGCAGGTAGCAGTGGCAGGTGGTATATATAGGGCAGGTAGTAGTGGTAGGTGGTATATATAGGGGCAGGTAGTAGTGGTAGGTGGTATATATAGGGCAGGTAGTAGTGGTAGGTGGTATATATAGAGCAGGTAGTAGTGGTAGGTGGTATATATAGGGCAGGTAGTAGTGGTAGGTGGTATATATAGGGCAGGTAGTAGTGGTAGGTGGTATATATAGGGCAGGTAGTAGTGGTAGATGGTATATATAGGGCAGGTAGTAGTGGTAGGTGGTGTATATAGGGCAGGTAGTAGTGGTAGGTGGTATATATAGGGCAGGTAGTAGTGGTAGGTGGTGTATATAGGGAAGGTAGTAGTGGTAGGTGGTGTATATAGGGGCAGGTAGTAGTGGTAGGTGGTATATATAGGGCAGGTAGTAGTGGCAGGTGGTATATATAGAGCAGGTAGTAGTGGCAGGTGGTATATATAGGGCAGGTAGTAGTGGTAAGTGGTATATATAGGGCAGGTAGTAGTGGTAGGTGGTATATATAGGGGCAGGTAGTAGTGGTAGGTGGTATATATAGGGGCAGGTAGTAGTGGTAGGTGGTATATATAGGGCAGGTAGTAGTGGTAGGTGGTATATATAGAGCAGGTAGTAGTGGCAGGTGGTATATATAGGGCAGGTAGTAGTGGTAAGTGGTATATATAGGGCAGGTAGTAGTGGCAGGTGGTATATATAGGGCAGGTAGCAGTGGTAGGTGGTATATATAGGGGCAGGTAGTAGTGGTAGGTGGTATATATAGGGCAGGTAGTAGTGGTAGGTGGTATATATAGGGCAGGTAGTAGTGGTAGGTGGTATATATAGGGCAGGTAGTAGTGGTAGGTGGTATATATAGGGCAGGTAGTAGTGGTAGGTGGTATATATAGGGCAGGTAGTAGTGGTAGGTGGTATATATAGGGCAGGTAGTAGTGGTAGGTGGTGTATATAGGGCAGGTAGCAGTGGCAGGTGGTATATATAGGGCAGGTAGCAGTGGTAGGTGGTATATTTTGGGGTAGGTAGTAACTACATATCCAGTATACGGTATTATTTTTACAAAATTGTTTTCATTTTTCAGAGAAAGCCAAACCTAAACCAGCCGCCCCGATCCCAGAAACCAGAGAGCAGCTGCTAATGTGTAAGGAAATATATAATAGTCAGATCCCAGATAGAAAACTGAGGGGCAGATACAGTTATATGAAAAAGTTTGGGCACCCCTATTAATAAAGTTCAGCCATGCCCAGCACCCCCCCCACCTTCTCTCACAATTGTTTGGTCATTTCCTAATACATTAATGCATTTGTTGTTACAGTCATATGAAAAAGTTTGGGCACCCCTATTAATCTTAAGCTTAATGTTTTAGAAAAATTGGTGTTTTTGCAGCAGCTCTTTCAGTTTGATCTATGTAATAACTGTTGGACACAGTAATGTTTCTGCCTAGAAATGAGGTTTATTGTACTAACAGAAAATGTGCAATCTGCATTCAAACTAAATGTGACAGGTGCATAAGTATGGGCACCCCACCAGAAAAGTGACATTAATAGTTAGTAGATCCTCCTTTTGCCTCTAGTCGCTTCCTGTAGCTTTTAATGAGTTCCTGGATCCTGGATGAAGGTATTTTTGACCATTCCTCTTTACAAAACAATTCCAGTTCAGTTAAGTTTGATGGTCGTCGAGCATGGACAGCCCTCTTCAAATGATCCCACAGATGTTCAATGATATTCAGGTCTGGGGACTGGGATGGCCATTCCAGAACATTGTAATTGTTCCTCTGCATGAATGCCTGAGTAGATTTGGAGCGGTGTTTTGGATCATTGTCTTGCTGAAAGATCCATCCCCTGCGTAACTTCAACTTTGTCACTGATTCTTGAACATTATTGTCAAGATTCTGCTGATACTGAGTGGAATCCATGCGTCCCTCAACTTTAACAAGATTCCCGGTGCCGGCATTGGCCACACAGCCCCAAAGCATGATGGAACCGCCACCAAATTTTACTGTGGGTAGCAAGTGTTTTTCTTGGAATGCTGTGTTTTTTTGCCGCCATGCATAACGCCTTTTTGTGTGACCAAACAACTCAATCTTGGTTTCATCAGTCCACAGGACCTTCTTCCAAAAAGAAATTGGCTTCTCCAAATGTGCTTTTGCATACCTCAGCCGACTCTGTTTGTGGCGTGCTTGCAGAAACGGCTTCTTTTGCATCACTCTCCCATACAGCTTCTCCTTGTGCAAAGTGTGTTGTATAGTTGACCGATGCACAGTGACACCATCTGCAACAAGTTGATGCTGCAGCTCTCTGGAGGTGGTCTGAGGATTGTCCTTGACTGATCTCACCATTCTTCTTCTCTGCCTTTCTGATGTTTTTCTTGGCCTGCCACTTCTGGCCTTAACAAGAACTGTCCCTGTGTTCTTCCATTTCCTTACTATGTTCCTCACAGTGGATACTGACAGGTTAAATCGCTGAGAAAGCTTTTTGTATCCTTCCCCTGAACAACTATGTTGAATAATCTTTGTTTTCAGATCATTTGACAGTTGTTTTGAGGAGCCCATGATGCCACTCTTCAGAGGCAATTCAAACAGGAGAACAACTTGCAAGTGGCCACTTTAAGTAGCTTTTCTCATGATTGCATACACCTGGCTATAAAGTTCAAAGCTCAATGAGGTTACAAAACCAAAAAAAGTGCTTTAGTAAGTCAGTAAAAAGTAGGCAGGAGAATTTAAAACAAGAAAATGATAAGGGTGCCCATACTTATGCACCGGTCAAATTTTGTTTGAATGCACATTTTCTGTTAGCACAATAAACCTCATTTCAAGGCAGAAACATTACTGTGTCCAACAGTTATTACATAGATCAAACTGAAATAGCTGTTGCAAAAACACCAATTTTTATAAAACATTAAGCTTAAGATTAATAGGGGTGCCCAAACTTTTTCATATAACTGTATGTAATAATGATACATCAGTATATGGGGGGCAGATATGTAATAATGATGCATCAGTATATGGGGGGCAGATATGTAATGATGATGCATCAGTATATGGGGGGCAGATATGTAATAATGATACATCAGTATATGGAGGGCGGATATGTAATAATGATACATCAGTATATGGAGGGCAGATATGTAATAATGATACATCAGTATATGGGGGGCGGATATGTAATAATGATACATCAGTATATGGAGGGCAGATATGTAATAATGATACATCAGTATATGGAGGGCAGATATGTAATAATGATACATCAGTATATGGAGGGCAGATATGTAATAATGATATATCAGTATATGTGGGGCAGATATGTAATAATGATATATCAGTATATGGAGGGCAGATATGTAATAATGATACATCAGTATATGGAGGGCAGATATGTAATAATGATACATCAGTATATGGAGGGCAGATATGTAATAATGATACATCAGTATATGGGGGGCAGATATGTAATAATGATACATCAGTATATGGGGGGCAGATATGTAATAATGATACATCAGTGTATGGAGGGCAGATATGTAATAATGATACATCAGTATATGGGGGGCAGATATGTAATAATGATACATCAGTATATGGGGGGCAGATATGTAATAATGATACATCAGTGTATGGAGGGCAGATATGTAATAATGATACATCAGTATATGGGGGGCGGATATGTAATAATGATACATCAGTATATGGAGGGCAGATATGTAATAATGATATATCAGTATATGTGGGGCAGATATGTAATAATGATATATCAGTATATGGAGGGCAGATATGTAATAATGATACATCAGTATATGGAGGGCAGATATGTAATAATGATACATCAGTATATGGGGGGCAGATATGTAATAATGATACAGTACATCAGTATATGGGGGGCAGATATGTAATAATGATACATCAGTATATGGAGGGCAGATATGTAATAATGATACATCAGTATATGGAGGACAGATATGTAATAATGATAGATCAGTATATGGGGGCAGATATGTAATAATGATACATCAGTATATGGAGGGCAGATATGTAATAATGATATATCAGTATATGGGGGCAGATATGTAATAATGATACATCAGTATATGGAGGGCAGATATGTAATAATGATATATCAGTATATGGGGCAGATATGTAATAATGATATATCAGTATATGGAGGGCAGATATGTAATAATGATATATCAGTATATGGAGGGCAGATATGTAATAATGATACATCAGTATATGGAGGGCAGATATGTAATAATGATACATCAGTATATGGAGGGCAGATATGTAATAATGATACATCAGTATATGGAGGGCAGATATGTAATAATGATACATCAGTATATGGAGGGCAGATATGTAATAATGATATATCAGTATATGGGGCAGATATGTAATAATGATATATCAGTATATGGAGGGCAGATATGTAATAATGATATATCAGTATATGGAGGGCAGATATGTAATAATGATACATCAGTATATGGGGGCAGATATGTAATAATGATATATCAGTATATGGAGGGCAGATATGTAATAATGATACATCAGTATATGGAGGGCAGATATGTAATAATGATACATCAGTATATGGAGGGCAGATATGTAATAATGATATATCAGTATATGGAGGGCAGATATGTAATAATGATATCAGTATATGGAGGGCAGATATGTAATAATGATATATTAGTATATGGAGGGCAGATATGTAATAATGATACATCAGTATATGGGGGCAGATATGTAATAATGATATATCAGTATATGGGGGCAGATATGTAATAATGATATCAGTATATGGAGGGCAGATATGTAATAATGATATATTAGTATATGGAGGGCAGATATGTAATAATGATACATCAGTATATGGGGGCAGATATGTAATAATGATATATCAGTATATGGGGGCAGATATGTAATAATGATATATCAGTATATGGGGGGCAGATACATCATCCCGCCATCCCCGTTATCTGTCTGCTGACATCCTTTCTTGTCCTCAGACGCGAAGCGATTGTCTGCAGATCCGAGCACTGTGCACAAGAAGATCTTCATATCTGACTCGTTTGCCAAGTTATCGGTCAGCGACACTCCTCAGCTCTACCCGGAGTGTGCACAGAGATTCTTCAGCTGCTCCCAGCTCCTCTGCTCGCAGGGCTTCTCACAAGGCGTCCATTACTGGGAGGTCATGAAAGAAGGCGGGCCCTTCAGCGGATTGGGCGTGGCCTATAATACTATCACTCGCAATGGGCCGGAGAGTCGTCTGGGTCGCAACAAGGTGTCCTGGTGCATCGAGTGGTGTAACGGGAAGCTGCAGGCCTGGCACGATGACAAGCAAACCGACCTCACCACCCCCAACACCGGCAAGTACGGGGTGCTGCTCAACTGCGACCAGGGCTTCGTCTCATTCTACTGCATCGGGAAGAAGTTCAGTGAAATCTACAAATTCCGGGCCCGCTTCACTGAGCCGGTGTACCCCGCTTTCTGGATGTTCTCTAGCAAGACTGTCCTGACCCTTAATGCATACCACCTGGAGCCCTGAAGTCTCCCACACATGAGCCACCTCCAGAGCTGCACTCTCATCACCTCTCTCACACATGAGCCACCTCCAGAGCTGCACTCTCATCACCACTCTCACACTAGTCACCTGCAGAGCTGCACTCTCATCGCCTCTCTCACACTAGTCACCTGCAGAGCTGCACTCTCATCACCTCTCTCACACTAGTCACCTCCAGAGCTGCACTCTCATCACCTCTCTCACACTAGTCACCTCCAGAGATGCACTCTCATCACCTCTCTCACACATGAGCCACCTCCAGAGCTGCACTCTCATCACCTCTCTCACACTAGTCACCTGCAGAGCTGCACTCTCATCACCTCTCTCACACTAGTCACCTGCAGAGCTGCACTCTCATCACCTCTCTCACACTAGTCACCTGCAGAGCTGCACTCTCATCACCTCTCTCACACTAGTCACCTCCAGAGCTGCACTCTCATCACCTCTCTCACACTAGTCACCTGCAGAGCTGCACTCTCATCACCTCTCTCACACTAGTCACCTCCAGAGATGCACTCTCATCACCTCTCTCACACATGAGCCACCTCCAGAGCTGCACTCTCATCACCACTCTCACACTAGTCACCTGCAGAGCTGCACTCTCATCACCTCTCTCACACTAGTCACCTCCAGAGCTGCACTCTCATCACCTCTTCTACACTAGTTTCCTCCAGAGCTGCACTCTCATCACCTCTTCTACACTAGTTTCCTCCAGAGCTGCACTCTCATCACCTCTTCTACACTAGTTTCCTCCAGAGCTGCAGTCTCATCCTGTCTTATACGGTGGATCCACATGATTTGCTGTAGGACTGTTCTTGTTGTTGCAGCGTTCTCCTATAGATGTAATAATAACCCTTCATCTCCATGACATCAGAATCACCATAATGCCCTTCATCTCCATGAGAGCAGACTTCCCAGAATACCCTTCATCTCCATGACATCAGAATCCCCATAATGCCCTTCATCTCCATGAGAGCAGACTTCCCAGAATACCCTTCATCTCCATGACATCAGAATACCCTTCATCTCCATGAGAGCAGACTTCCCAGAATGCCCTTCATCTCCATGACATCAGAATTCCCAGAATGCCCTTCATCTCCATGACATCAGAATCCCCAGAATGCCCTTCATCTCCATGAGAGCAGACTTCCCAGAATGGCCTTCATCTCCATGATTCCAGACTTCCCAGAATGCCCTTCATCTCCATGACATCAGAATTCCCAGAATGCCCTTCATCTCCATGACATCAGAATCCCCAGAATGCCCTTCATCTCCATGCCTCAGAATTCCCAGAATGCCCTTCATCTCCATGACATCAGAATCCCCAGAATGCCCTTCATCTCCATGACATCAGAATCCCCAGAATGCCCTTCATCTCCATGACATCAGAATCCCAGAATGCCCTTCATCTCCATGAGACCAGACTTCCCAGAATGCCCTTCATCTCCATGACATCAGAATTCCCAGAATGCCCTTCATCGCCATGACATCAGAATCCCCAGAATGCCCTTCATCTCCATGACATCAGAATCCCCAGAATGCCCTTCATCTCCATGACATCAGAATTCCCAGAATGCCCTTCATCTCCATGACATTAGAATCCCCATAATGCCCTTCATCTCCATGAGAGCAGACTTCCCAGAATGCCCTTCATCTCCATGACATCAGAATCCCCAGAATGCCCTTCATCTCCATGACATCAGAATCCCAGAATGCCCTTCATCTCCATGAGACCAGACTTCCCAGAATGCCCTTCATCTCCATGACATCAGAATTCCCAGAATGCCCTTCATCGCCATGACATCAGAATCCCCAGAATGCCCTTCATCTCCATGACATCAGAATCCCCAGAATGCCCTTCATCTCCATGACATCAGAATTCCCAGAATGCCCTTCATCTCCATGACATTAGAATCCCCATAATGCCCTTCATCTCCATGAGAGCAGACTTCCCAGAATGCCCTTCATCTCCATGACATCAGAATTCCCAGAATGCCCTTCATCTCCATGACATCAGAATCCCCAGAATGCCCTTCATCTCCATGACATCAGAATTCCCAGAATGCCCTTCATCTCCATGACATCAAAATGCCCTTCATCTCCATGAGAGCAGACTTCCCAGAATGCTTTTGAGGATAGGAGCCTCCTGAATCTTCCTTCTAGTTTGGCGGATGGAACTGGAATCGTGCAGATTCTGATGGAGAATGATATACCTTGGGGGTTCGTCCGGGATATCGTAAATCTGGAATATTCTGTCCATAGTCTTGGCCGCTTCTTTGACTTGTAGAGGCGTCTGCCACCATATTGTTTCCGAATTTGTGAGGGACAGATCTTTAGATCTTTAGACCTTTAGATCTTCTTCTGGAATGATGCAGCTTTAAAGCTGAGTGTTTGATGTGAGATCACTCTTTGTTTTATAGCCTGTGCTTTGGAGATCTGCCGATGTCAGAAAGTGGAGTTATTAGTTGAGGACTGGTGACATCAGAGTTAGGAAGAAGCGTTATCCGTAGAAACCTGGTCACATCAGAGTTAGGAGGAGGCATTATCTGTAGAAACCTGCTGACATCAGGGTTAGGAGGAGGCGTTATCTGTAGAAAATGCTGACAGAGTTAGGAAGAGGAGTAACTGATGTTTTATGCTGAGACCTTGGGGTAGGCTACGCAACCCTTCAGTGGTATATTGCCCTGTAAATTTGATGCTCTGTGGTGTCTTCAAATTCTCGGTAAAATCAGAAGACTTCATATTGTTCACTTCAATAAATCCCAAGTGAATGACCATGAAGAACGACGGCTCATACCACATCATGTGATTAGTTGGGAAGTGCCTGGGGATTACCCCTGTATTGACACAGCATCAATCTGACCACTTGTACGGGGGTGAATTATTCTTAATTATTCCAGACATACTGTTCATTTGTTCTGTAGATCAATGGAAATGAGCCATTGTTTCATGTGAGACTGTCTGTTGACCCTTGTTGTGTGGTAATTTGTGGAATGCCTGCTGATTACGTATTTCATCAGCCCCTACAATGTACTAGTCTGCACAACTTGGAGGACAAATATGCAGTCTAACTGAACAATCGAATAATGAGGGATTACCTCCCCCACCTTCCTCCAAACCTGTGGAACAATGCCCTGAAATGAGAGCTGTTGGACTTAAAAGGGCCCTGCTCCTGTCACAAGTGTGACTCTACACTACAGGACATCAGCCAAGGAACCACGGCTCCAGCTGGTGGAGTACAGATTTGCTCCACTGTCCATCACTGAGCCAACAGCCATCAGCTTTCAGGATTCGCAGGATGTGGAAGAAGCCATGTTTGTACGCAATGGATATTAGTTTGTTCCTTGTTGGTTACATGTGAAGTTACCTAGGTCAAACCAGGGATCAGGGGGTGACATTGGAGGACCACGTGGTGGGAAAGGGCCCCTGTCCCAGCGAACTGAATACAGAATCCTCGTCTCCGGACTTCCCCCATCTGGGAGTTGGCAGAATCTGAAACATCATATGAGAGAAGCTGGGAGATGTCTACTATGCTGATGTACACAAGGATGGAATGGGGATTGTGGAGTTTATTAGTAAGGAAGACATTGAATATGCTTTGAGGAAACTGGATAATACAAAGTTTCATTCTCATGAAGGTGAAACCTCTTACATCTGTGTCTGTACTGAAAGAAATGCAACGGACTGTCCCGATAAGCGGAGAAGGATGAGAAGTCTATTACGTCTGGCAGCCCCGTCAACAGCAACCCAAGACAGGATCCAGCAGTCTCCGGGACTAATTAAGAATGGGAGGAATGTGACGAAACAGTGTAAATCTGGCCACTGGTGCGGGGTTGAATTTTTCTTAATTATACCAGATGTACTGCTCATTTGTTCAGTAGGTCAAGGGACATGACCCATTGTTTCATATGAGACTGTCTGTTGACCCTTGTTGTGTGGTAATTTGTGGAATGCCTGGTGATTACATGATTACATACTGCATCAGCCCCATGTGGTGTAGTAGTCTGCACAACTTGAAGGACAAATATGAAGTCTAATTGAACAATGATGGATTACCTCCCACCACCTTCCCCCAATGCTGTGGGACAATGCCCTGAAATGAGAGCTGTGGGATATAAAAGGGCCCTGCTCCTGTCACCAGTGTGACTCTGCAGGTCATCAGCCCAAGGAACCACGGCTCCAGCTAGTGGAATACAGATCTGCTCCACTGCCCATCACTGAACCCAAGAAGATGTTTGGAGAACCCAGGTTGGGACACTCGGGTCACCTGGCCACATACCTCACTGTGCTCAGTCAGCTTCCTAAGCGTGCCGCTACCTCCTCTGTGCTATGGGTGCCTGACAAAAGCGGGGTGCTACTGGTTGGGATAGTTGGCCCTGGATGCCCCGAAGTAGCAGATGTTCTAATTCCCGGTGAGTCAGTGGAAGGGTGAGACTGTCATTTTTGCCATCTTGTGTACTTGCTGGGAATGTACTATATGTTGTTGACTGCTGGTGATCCAATGAAATATTGCCCCACTATTTTACCCTCACCCTTTGTTGCCTGAGTAGTGTTCTGCCCACGGCAAAGGAGAGCGGGCGTTTAGTGGGATGAGCTCTGGTCCATGCGGTCTTTCTAAAGGCCGCCAGGCTAATGGATGAGAGCTCTCCCTGGCTTTCCGCTAGTTGGGCCACGCTGCTACAGCGTCCTAGCTACAGCAAACTATGCTAAACCTTAACAGTTCATGCTGATGAGTCACTCATGGTTGAGCAAATTAGGCGCAGATGGCGGCCGCCGCTTGTTCCTGGTGGGAAAGAGCCGGATGAATTCACTTGAGACTTTTCCTTGTATACGGGATCTCTTTCTTGCAGACAACAGACAAACCTTGCTTCATGCTCATAGAAATGACTGACACGCTGTGTTGTGTGTTATCTCAGGTCCTCAATCTCCAGGGAAAACATTCTTCAGGAAAAGGATAAATTTCACTTCTACTTGACACAGTCCCAAACAACAAAACTGGCTATAGTCCGTAATCTGCTCTTTCCATAGAGTAACAGTACCTTCTTTATAGTCTCTGTGATCAGAACTCTGCAGACGTCTCTCCCTGTTACATCAGACACACACTAGGTATCTATTGCCTGGTTCTCTCTCAGCACATACTAATCACATCAGGGGGAGGCAACTAGTCCAAACACAAGACTCAGAGGGGAGAATGATGCCTTAATGTCACAATGTATTCAATGTCCAATAAAAGAGCCGAACCCCTACATCTCCACAGTTGGTGACCCTCATGTCTCCACACCTGGTGGCAGCAATGGGATACTACTCAGCCTGGCTGGTCTGAGGGAGCTGCAGGGGTCTGGTGTTTGTAGACACCGCCCAAGAGCTCCACAACCAGTGAGGCATATAGACAGACCCAGCAGACCATAGGTGAGGCATACACAGCGGGTTTCGGACACCACCATGTCCAACTTCACCAGATCGGCCTTGGGAAGAGGGCTGGAGTGCATATATAGCCACAGCTGGAAACGGAAACTACAGGAGCTGTGCCAGCTTCGGCGGTTCGAATACCGGGCCATGTCATGCTCATGTCATATCATTGTCTTATGACTAAGTATGGACCACCTATGTAACTTAATTCTAATATGACTTATTGGGGGACTGCTTATGTCATTTCATTGTCAAGTGACTAATTGGGGACAGCCCATGTCATATTGTCAGGTACCTAGTTGAGGACGGCCTGTGTCATATCATTGTTATGTGACACATTTAGGACTGTCCATATTGTATGACTAGTCAGGGAAAGCCCATGTCATTATCAGGTGACACATTGAGACCCATGTCGTAACACTAATTCAAGACCGCCCGTGCCATATTTTTATGTGACTAAATGGTGACTGTCTGTCATATCATTGTCATGTGGGCATCACAGTGGCTCATTGGTTAGTGCTTTACGATGGCTCGGTGGTTAGCGCTGTACGATGGCTCGGTGGTTAGCACTCTACAGTGGCTCAGGGGTTAGCACTGTATGGTGGCTCGGTTAGAGCTGTAAAGTGGCTTGGTGGTTAGCCCTATACTGTGGCTCAGTAGTTAGTCCTGTACTGTGGCTCGGTAGTTAGCCCTGTATTGTGGCTCAGTGGTTAGCCCTGTATGGTGGCTCAGTGGTTAGCCCTGTACGGTGGCTCAGTGGTTAGCCCTGTATGGTGGCTCGGTTGTTAGCCCTGTACGGTGGCTCGGTTGTTAGCCCTATACGGTGGCTCAGTGGTTAGCACTGTATTGTGGCTCGGTGGTTAGCACTGTATGTTGGCTCGGTGGTTAGCACTGTACAGTGGCTCGGTGGTTAGTCCTGTACTGTGGCTCAGTGGTTAACCCTGTATGGTGGCTCGATGCTTAGCCCTGTATGGTGGCTCGGTGGTTAGCCCTGTACGGTGGCTTAGTGGTTAGCACTGTACAGTGGCTCAGTGATTAACACTGTAAGGTGGCTCGGTGGTTAGCCCTATACGGTGGATTGGTGGTCAGCCCTGTACAGTGGCTCGTGATTAGCCCTGTATGGTGGCTCTGTGGTTAGCACTGTACAGTGGCTCAGTGATTAACACTGTAAGGTGGCTCGGTGGTTAGCCCTATACGGTGGATTGGTGGTCAGCACTGTACGGTGGCTCAGTGGTTAGCACTGTACGGTGGCTCGGTGGTTAGCACTGTATGTTGGCTCGGTGGTTAGGACTGTACAGTGGCTCGGTGGTTAGTCCTGTACTGTGGCTCAGTGGTTAACCCTGTATGGTGGCTCGATGCTTAGTCCTGTATGGTGGCTCGGTGGTTAGCCCTGTATGGTGGCTCGATGCTTAGTCCTGTATGGTGGCTCGGTGGTTAGCACTATATGGTGGCTCTGTGGTTAGCACTGTACAGTGGCTCAGTGATTAACACTGTAAGGTGGCTCGGTGGTTAGCCCTATATGGTGGATTGGTGGTCAGCCCTGTACGGTGGCTCGTGATTAGCCCTGTATGGTGGCTCTGTGATTAGCACTATATGGTTGCTCAGTAATTAGCACTGTACAGTGGCTCAGTGATTAACACTGTAAGGTGGCTCGGTGGTTAGCCCTATACGGTGGATTGGTGGTCAGCCCTGTACGGTGGCTCGTGATTAGCCCTGTATGGTGGCTCAGTGGTTAGCACTGTTGCTTTCTAGCACTGATTCATGGGTTAAAATCCCACCAAGGACAACATCTACAAGGAGCTTGTATGTTCTCCCCGTGTTTGCGTTGGTTTCCTCTGGATTCTCCAGTTTCCTCCCACACTCCACAGACAGAGAGGATGTAGATTATGATCCCTGATGGGGAAAGGGATCATGTCTGTAGTAATAGAAAAAATCAATAATTGACTGCAATATGACATCATAGTCATGTGACACAGGGGGGCGCCCATGTCGTTTCGTGGTCATATGACACAAGTGGGGCACCCATATTGTTTCATGGTCATGTATGTGGTCATTGATTCTTCTTGCAGGTATGGCACCCAACTTTCTATGTGTGTGATAAACCTTACCTCTGCTGTGCTCACTAACTTGGTATGTTTCTTAGCGGACCTCTGCACGACCCCCGTCCCACCCCCGTTCACCACTTTTCTTTATGACCAGCCTGTTTTACTTTGCCTGTGTTATATCCTGCTCTGGCGCTATTTGTTCTTATCTGATAAAGATGAACTCAGGCCTCCCCCCTCTGCTTCACACCTGAATGCATTTGTTAGCACATGTATTGTGAGCACCTGGTCTGCTGACGTAGTCTGCCTATGTGAATTCTATAAAGTGTGAATCTTACAAGTGTGACATATTGAATTAGACCTGAATTGAACATGAAGGCAACTGGATACCAAGGCAAAGTAAACAATGTTTCTGTTTTTTCTCTCCCCTATAGTCCTCCACTTTCTACTAACCCCCCTAATCCCTACACCTAGTAATGAACTGGTCATCTCTCCCTCCATCCTCCCCATTCATCTCACCTCCTCCTCAGAACTATTCCTCAACATTCAATCCTGGGTCTCCAAACACAGACAGCCACCTCATGCCCTCTCCTGCTCCCACCTGCTAACACTTTCTCTGCTCCTCCTCACTGTTGGCAATATTTCTCCAAATCTTGATCCTCCTCACCACATCCCCACAGTCACTTCTACCTCCTATCAACGATTTGTCACAGACTCTCGCAACCTTTCGACCCTTATACCCATCCGCCCAGCCCCCACTTTTCCAGTCCCACTAACAGGAGCTCTGTGGAACGCCTGCTCCGTCTGCAACAAATTTTCCTACATCCATGATCTTTTCATTACTAACAAACTTTCCTTCCTCGGCATCACCAAAACCTGGCTCACCCACTCTGACATGGCCTCTCTAGCTGCACTTTTATTCAGTGGATTCCACCTTTCCCAAATCCCCTGCCCCAGCGATAAGCATGGCGGAGGAGTAGGTTTTCTCCTGTCAGATAACTGCTCCTTCTCCCATATCCCACTGCCACTCTCCGTTACTCTCCACTCTTTTGAGGTGCACTGTGTGCACATCTACTCCCCCTCCAACCTCCAATTGGCTGTCATTTACAGCCCTGAGGGCCAGCCACCAATTTCTTCGACCACTTCACCACCTGGCTACTTCTTCTTTTCTGCTGACATCCTCACTATCATGGGTGACTTCAACATCCCCATCAAAACTTCCCACTCATCTGTCTCTAAGCTTCTATCTCTCACTTCCTCCTTCAGCCTTGCTCAGTGGTCTTCCACAGCCACTCACAAAGATGGCCACATGCTGGACCTCATCTTCACCCTCCTCTGTTCCCTATCTAACCTCTCAAACTCTCCTCTCCCTCTTTCTGACCACAACCTACTTACATTCTCTTCCCTGTCCTCTCCAGGGCAACAATCCCCACTCCACAAACTTGCATACCCTCGCAGAAATCTCAAACACCTTGACCTACACTCACTCTCTAAATCCCTCCTCCCTCTTACAGACATAAGCTCCTTACATGATGCAGTTGTTGCGGCCGCTTTATATAACACCACAGCAGCTGCAGCTCTCGATTCGGTCACCCCTCTCACACATACCAAAGCTCGCACAATCAACAGGCAACCCTGGCACACCAGCCTGACTAAAGAACTAAGGCAGGCTCCCAAAGTTGCTGAGCGGAGATAGAAAAGGTCCTACTCCAATGAGCACTTCATCACAATCAAACAGTCCCCCACTTCTTTCAAGTCCACACTCACTGCAGCAAAACAAACCTACTTCTCATCTCTCATATCCTCCCTGTCTGACAACCCTAAACAACTATTCAACACTTTCAATTCTCTCCTCCGTCCCCCAGCACCTCCTCCCTCTCCTCTCATCTCAGCCGAAGACTTTGCCTCATTCTTCAAGCAGAAGATTGACACCATTAGACAAAGCTTTTGCCTAAAGTCCCCACAGCCCCTCCCCACACCTACTCAACCCTCCTCCTCCAAAACCAGATTCTCCACTATTACGGAAGATCAAGTTTCCTCTTTACTCTCCAAATCACAACTCACCACCTGCGAACTTGACCCAATCCCATCCCACCTCATTCTTAACCTTACCACAATCCTCATCCCAACCATAACCTACCTTTTCAACCTGTCACTAACAACTAGTGTCTTCCCCTCAAACTTTAAACCATCCTCGATTACACCCATCCTCAGAAAAGCCTTCCATTTGACCCATCCTCTGTGTCTAGCTATCGCCCCATATCACTTCTCCCCTATGCCTCAAAATTACTGGAATCACACGTCCATTCTGAGCTGTCCTCCCACCTCTCCTCCTGCTCCCTCTTTGACCGCCTACAATCTGGTTTCCGACCGCACCATTCTACTGATACTGCCCTGACTAAAGTCACCAACGACCTACTAACCGCCAAATCCAAGTGACACTACTCTGTCCTCCTCCTCCTAGACCTGTCATCTGCCTTCGACACAGTGGACCATTCCCTCTTACTATAGACTCTCTCATCTATCGGCATCACAGACTTGACCCTATCCTGGATCTCCTCATACCTAACAGACCGGACATTCAATGTCTCCCACTCACGCACCACCTCCTCATCTCGCCCCCCTATCTGTCATGATACCAAGGTTCAGGTTTGAATCTACAAAAACACTAGAGCACGCCCTCATCATCTCCCGCCTCGACTACTACAACCTCCTGCTCTGTGGCCTCCCTACCAACACTCTCGCACCCCTCCAATCCATCCTAAACTCTGCTGCCCGACTAATCCACCTATGGCCACACTATTCCCCGGCCTCTCCTCTCTGTCAATCCCTTCACTGGCTCCCCATTGCTCAGAGACTCCAGTTCAAGACGCTAACCCTGGCATACAAAGCCATCCACAACCTGTCTCCTCCATATATCTCTGACCTAGTCTCCCGCTACATACCCGCACGCAACCTCCGATCCTCACAAGATCTCCTTCTCTACTCCACTCTTATCTCCTCCTCCCACAATCGCATACAAGATTTCTCCCGTGCTTCCCCCCTACTCTGGAACTCTCTACCCCAACATATCAGGCTCTCACCTACTGTGGAAACCTTCAAAAGGAACTTGAAGACCCACCTCTTCTGACAAGCCTACAACTCGCTCCACCATACCGCTGCATGACCAGCTCTTCCCTCACCTCCTGTATCCTCACCCATCCCTTGTAGACTGTGAGCTCTCGCGGGCAGAGTCCTCGCTCCTCCTGGACCAGTTAGCGACTTCTATTGGTCATGATTATTGTACTTGCTCTTTATTATGTATACCCCGATCACATGTAAAGTGCCATGGAATAAATTGCGCTATAATGATAATAATGTTACTACTTACAGTTAGTACATTGGTTCCTGCAATCTCTGGGGCTCGGGCCGGGGACAGCGTGTTCTTGATATTGTGATGAAGTTGTGACTCACAGCAGCTGTGCATGGGGGTGTAGTAGTCCACTGATCCTGGAATGTGCGCATATCAGCTTCTTCCACAGGGTACATCATCACCACCATCATCCCCCCTGTGATAAGAGCCCACTCCACTGCTGGGGGCTGCAGACGGTCCCCTCCACTGCCAGGGGGCTGCAGACGGTCCCTTCCACTGCCAGGGGGCTGCAGACGGTCCCCTCCACTGCAAGGGGCTGCAGACGGTCCCCTCCCCTGCAGGGGGCTGCAGACGGTCCTCTCCACTGCATGGGGCTGCAGACGGTCCTCTCCACTGCATGGGGCTGCAGACGGTCCCCTCCACTGCCAGGGGGCTGCAGACGGTCCCCTCCACTGCCAGGGAGCTGCAGACGGTCCCCTCCACTGCCAGGGGGCTGCAGACGGTCCCCTCCACTACAGGGGGCTGCAGACGGTCCCCTCCACTACAGGGGGCTGCAGACGGTCCCCTCCACTACAGGGGGCTGCAGACGGTCCCCTCCACTGCAGGAGGCTGCAGACGGTCACATCCACTGCAGGGGGCTGCAGATGGTCCCCTCCACTGCCAGGGGCTGCAGATGGTCCCCTCCACTGCCAGGGGCTGCAGACGGTCCTCTGCACTTCTGGGGGCTGCAGATGGTCCCCTCCAATGATGGGGGCTGCAGACATTTCCAAGGGTAATCATCACACATCATTCATAATCATCAGGATAGATCATCATCATACGTCACCCAGAATAGCCATCATCATACATCATCTACAACTTCATCCTCCTCATCATCCATAGCCATCACCACAATCCTCCCCAGTCACACAGGTGGCAGCTTCCTGGCACCATGTATGATGGGATGGCAGTGCTCGGTGTGGATGATCAGCGTTATCTAGCAGTGTGTCCTCAGCTCTATATCTGCGCTATTATCCAGGACTGGGGGGGGCGCTATCTTCAGAGTCTTCCTTTTGCTTGGTGAACACTGAGGGATGGGGACGACACCGCTGGACCGATCATTGGAGCCACGAATACCAGGAGCATTTTCCTCCCCAGAGGGAATAGGTGACGGCATGGAGGCCATCCCTCCCCCATACGACGAGGAGCCTGCACAGGTGATCACAGCCTCATGTGCCAGCGATCACAGGGTTAATATTGTGGAATCTATAATTTATAGTAACCTTGTAATCAAGAATGTAACAAATGAACTGGATCCATTGCACAGTGTGATGTCTGCAGCGTCATAGTGTCCAGCAGTGCACCCACCACCGCCATCACTGCACCATCCAGCAGTGCACCCAATACCGCCATCACTGCACCATCCAGCAGTGCACCCACCTCCGCCATCACTGCACCATCCAGAAGTGCACACACCTCCGCCATCACTGCACCGTCTAGGAGTGCACCCACCTCCGCCATCACTGCACCATCCAGAAGTGCACACACCACCACCATTACTGCACCATCCAGAAGAGCACACACCACCGCCATCACTGCACCATCTAGGAGTGCACCCACCTCCGCCATCACTGCACCATCCAGAAGTGCACCCACCTCCGCCATCACTGCACCATCCAGAAGTGCACCCACCTCCGCCATCACTGCACCATCCAGAAGTGCACTCACCACCGCCATCACTGCACCATCCAGCAGTGCACATACCTCCGCCATCACTGCACCATCTAGGAGTGCACCCACCTCCGCCATCAATGCACCATCCAGAAGTGCACCCACCTCTGCACCATCCATTAGTGCACACACCTCCGCCATCAATGCACCCTTTAGGAGTGCACCCAACATCACCATCACTGCACCATCCACCAGTGTACACACCTCCGCCATCACTGCACCATCCAGCAGTGCACCCACCACCGCCATCACTGCACCATCCAGAAGTGCACCCACCTCCGCCATCACTGCACCATCCAGAAGTGCACCCACCACCACCATCACTGCACATCCAGCAGTGCACCCACCACCGCCATCAATGCACCATCCAGAAGTGCACCCACCTCCACCATCACTGCACCATCCAGAAGTGCACCCACCACCACCATCACTGCACCATCCAGAAGTGCACACACTTCTGCCATCACTGCACCATCCAGAAGTGCACACACCTCCGCCATCACTGCACCATCAAGAAGTGCACCCACCTCCGCCATTAAAGCACCCTTTAGGAGTGCACCCATCATCACCATCACTGCACCATCCGCCAGTGTACCCACCACCACCATCACTACATCATCCAGAAATGCACCCACCACCACCACCATCACTGCACCATCCAGAAGTGCACACACCTCCGCCATCACTGCACCATCTAGGAGTGCACCCACCTCTGCCATGACTGCACCATCTATGAGTGCACCCACCTCCACCATCACTGCACCATCTAGGAGTGCACCCACCTCCGCCATCACTGCACCATCCAGAAGTGCACCCACCACCACCATCACTGCACATCCAGCAGTGCACCCACCACCGCCATCAATGCACCATCCAGAAGTGCACCCACCTCCACCATCACTGCACCATCCAGAAGTGCACCCACCACCACCATCACTGCACCATCCAGAAGTGCACACACTTCCGCCATCACTGCACCATCCAGAAGTGCACACACCTCCGCCATCACTGCACCATCCAGAAGTGCACCCACCTCCGCCATTAAAGCACCCTTTAGGAGTGCACCCATCATCACCATCACTGCACCATCCGCCAGTGTACCCACCACCACCATCACTACATCATCCAGAAATGCACCCACCACCACCATCACTGCACCATCCAGAAGTGCACCCACCTCTGCCATGACTGCACCATCTATGAGTGCACCCACCTCCACCATCACTGCACCATCTAGCAGAGCACCCACCTCCACCATCCCTACATCATCCAGAAGTGCACCCACCACCACCATCAGTGCCCCATCCAGAAGTGCACACACCTCCGCCATCACTGCACCATCTAGGAGTGCACCCACCTCTGCCATGACTGCACCATCTATGAGTGCACCCACCTCCACCATCACTGCACCATCTAGGAGTGCACCCACCTCCGCCATCACTGCACCATCCAGAAGTGCACACACCACCACCATTACTGCACCATCCAGAAGAGCACACACCACCGCCATCACTGCACCATCTAGGAGTGCACCCACCTCCGCCATCACTGCACCATCCAGAAGTGCACCCACCTCCGCCATCACTGCACCATCCAGAAGTGCACCCACCTCCGCCATCACTGCACCATCCAGAAGTGCACTCACCACCGCCATCACTGCACCATCCAGCAGTGCACATACCTCCGCCATCACTGCACCATCTAGGAGTGCACCCACCTTCGCCATCAATGCACCATCCAGAATTGCACCCATACCTGCACCATCCATTAGTGCACACACCTCGGCCATCAATGCACCCTTTAGGAGTGCACCCAACATTACCATCACTGCACCATCCACCAGTGTACACACCTCCGCCATCACTGCACCATCCAGCAGTGCACCCACCACCGCCATCACTGCACCATCCAGAAGTGCACCCACCTCCGCCATCACTGCACCATCCAGAAGTGCACCCACCACCACCATCACTGCACATCCAGCAGTGCACCCACCACCGCCATCAATGCACCATCCAGAAGTGCACTCACCTCCGCCATCACTGCACCATCCAGAAGTGCACCCACCACCGCCATCACTGCACCATCCAGAAGTGCACACACTTCCGCCATCACTGCACCATCCAGAAGTGCACACACCTCCGCCATCACTGCACCATCCAGAAGTGCACCCACCTCCGCCATTAAAGCACCCTTTAGGAGTGCACCCATCATCACCATCACTGCACCATCCGCCAGTGTACCCACCACCACCATCACTACATCATCCAGAAGTGCACCCACCACCACCATCAGTGCCCCATCCAGAAGTGCACACACCTCCGCCATCACTGCACCATCTAGGAGTGCACCCACCTCTGCCATGACTGCACCATCTATGAGTGCACCCACCTCCACCATCACTGCACCATCTAGCAGAGCACCCACCACCGCCATCACTGCACCATCCAGCAGTGCACCCAATACCGCCATCACTGCACCATCCAGCAGTGCACCCACCTCCGCCATCACTGCATCATCCAGCAGTGCATACACCTCCTCCATCACTGCACCATCTAGGAGTGCACCCACCTCCGCCATCACTGCACCATCCAGAAGTGCACACACCACCACCATTACTGCACCATCCACAAGTGCACCCACCTCCGCCATCACTGCACCATCTAGGAGTGCACCCACCTCCGCCATCACTGCACCATCCAGAAGTGCACAAACCACCACCATTACTGCACCATCCAGAAGTGCACACACCACCGCCATCACTGCACCATCTAGGAGTGCACCCACCTCCGCCATCACTGCACCATCCAGAAGTGCACCCACCTCCGCCATCACTGCACCATCCAGAAGTGCACCCACCTCCGCCATCACTGCACCATCCAGAAGTGCACTCACCACCGCCATCACTGCACCATCCAGCAGTGCACTCACCACCGCCATCACTGCACCATCCAGCAGTGCACATACCTCTGCCATCACTGCACCATCTAGGAGTGAACCCACCTCCGCCATCAATGCACCATCCAGAAGTGCACCCACCTCTGCACCATCCATTAGTGCACACACTTCCGCCATCAATGCACCCTTTAGGAGTGCACCCAACATCACCATCACTGCACCATCCACCAGTGTACACACCTCCGCCATCACTGCACCATCCAGCAGTGCACCCACCACCGCCATCACTGCACCATCCAGCAGTGCACCCACCTCCGCCATCACTGTACCATCCAGAAGTGCACCCACCACCACTGCACATCCAGCAGTGCACCCACCACCGCCATCAATGCACCATCCAGAAGTGCACCCACCTCCACCATCACTGCACCATCCAGAAGTGCACCCACCACCACCATCACTGCACCATCCAGAAGTGCACACACTTCCGCCATCACTGCACCATCCAGAAGTGCACACACCTTCGCCATCACTGCACCATCCAGAAGTGCACCCACCTCCGCCATTAAAGCACCCTTTAGGAGTGCACCCATCATCACCATCACTGCACCATCCGCCAGTGTACCCACCACCACCATCACTACATCATCCAGAAGTGCACACACCTCCGCAATCACTGCACCATCTAGGAGTGCACCCAACATCACCATCACTCCACCATCTAGGAGTGCACCCACCTCCACCATCCCTACATCATCCAGAAGTGCACCCACCACCATCAGTGCCCCATCCAGAAGTGCACACACCTCCGCCATCACTGCACCATCTAAGAGTGCACCCACCTCTGCCATGACTGCACCATCTATGAGTGCACCCACCTCCACCATCACTGCACCATCTAGCAGAGCACCCACCTCCGCCATCACTGCACCATCCAGAAGTGCACCCACCACCTCCATCACTGCACCATCCAGAAGTGCACCCAACTCCGCCATCACTGCACCATCCAGAAGTGCACCCAACACCGCCATCACGACACCATCCAGAAGTGCACACACCTCCGCCATCACTGCACCATCCATAAGTGCACCCACCTACGCCATCACTGCACCATCCAGAAGTGCACCCAACTCCGCCATCACTGCACATCCAGAAGTGCACCCACCTCCGCCATCACTGCACCATCCAGAAGTGCACCCACCTCCACCATCACTGCACCTTCCAGAAGTGCACCCACCTCCGCCATCACTGCACCATCTAGGAGTGCACCCACCTCCGCTCTAGGAGTGCACCCACCTCCGCCATCAATGCACCATCCAGAAGTGCACCCACCTCCGCCATCACTGCACTATCCAGAAGTGCACCCACCACCACCATCACTGCACCATCCAGAAGTGCACCCACCTCCGCCATCACTGAACCATCCAGAAGTGCACCCACCTCTGTCATCACTGTACCATCCAGAAGTGCACCCACCTCCGCCATCACTGCACCATCCAGCAGTGCAGCCACCGCCATCACTGCACCATCCAGCAGAGCACCCACCTCCACCATCACTGCACCATTCAGAAGTGCACCCACCTCCGCCATCACTGCACCATCTAGGAGTGCACCCATCATCACCATCACTGCACCATCCAGAAGTGCACCCACCACCACCATCACTGCACCATCCAGAAATGCACCCACCACCACCATCACTGCACCATCCAGAAATGCACCCACCTCCGGCATCACTGCACAGCCAGCAGGGCACACACCTCCGCCATCACTGCACAGCCAGCAGGGCACACACCTCCGCCATCACTGCACCATCCAGCAGGGCACACACCTCTGCCATCACTGCACAGCCAGCAGTGCACCCACCACCACCATTACTGCACCATCCAGCAGTGCACCCACCTCCGCCATCACTGCACCATCCAGAAGTGCACCCACCACCATCACTGCACCATCCAGAAGTGCACCCACCACCGCCATCACTGCACCATCCAGAAGTGCACCCACCAACACCATCACTGCACATCCAGCAGTGCACCCACCACCGCCATCAATGCACCATCCAGAAGTGCACCCACCACCACCATCACTGCACCATCCAGAAGTGCACACACTTCCGCCATCACTGCACCATCCAGAAGTGCACACACCTCCGCCATCACTGCACCATCCAGAAGTGCACCCACCTCCGCCATTAAAGCACCCTTTAGGAGTGCACCCATCATCACCATCACTGCACCATCTACCAGTGTACCCACCACCACCATCACTACATCATCCAGAAGTGCACCCACCACCACCATCACTGCACCATCCAGAAGTGCACACACCTCCGCCATCACTGCACCATCTAGGAGTGCACCCAACATCACCATCACTGCCCCATCTAGTAGTGCACCCACCTCCACCATCCCTACATCATCCAGAAGTGCACCCACCACCACCATCAGTGCTCCATCCTGAAGTGCACACATCTCCGCCATCACTGCACCATCTAGGAGTGCACCCACCTCTGCCATGACTGCACCATCTATGAGTGCACCCACCTCCACCATCACTGCACCATCTAGCAGAGCACCCACCTCCGCCATCACTGCACCATCCAGAAGTGCACCCACCACCGCCATCACTGCACCATCCAGAAGTGCACCCAACTCCGCCATCACTGCACCATCCAGAAGTGCACCCAACACCGCCATCACTGCACCATCCAGAAGTGCACACATCTCCGCCATCACTGCACGATCCAGAAGTGCACCCACCTCCGCCATCACTGCACCATCCAGAAGTGCACCCAACTCCGCCATCACTGCACCATCCAGAAGTGCACCCACCTCCACCATCACTGCACCATCCAGAAGTGCACACACCTCCGCAATCACTGCACCATCCAGCAGTGCAGCCACCGCCATCACTGCACCATCCAGAAGTGCACCCACCTCCGCCATCACTGCACCATTCAGCAGTGCAGCCACCGCCATCACTGCACCATCTAGGAGTTCACCCACCCCCGCTGTCACTGCACCACCAAGAAGTGCACCCACCTCCGCCTTCACTGCACCATCCAGAAGTGCACCCACCTCCGCCATCACTGCACCATCTAGGAGTTCACCCACCCCCGCCGTCACTGCACCATCAAGAAGTGCACCCACCTCCGCCATTACTGCACCATCCAGAAGTGCACACACCTCCACCATTACTGCACCATCCAGAAGTGCACACACCTCCGCCATCACTTCACCTTCCAGAACTGCACCCACCTCCACCATCACTGCACCATCCAGAAGTGCACACACCACCACCATTACTGCACCATCCAGAAGGGCACCCACCTCCGCCATCACTGCACCATCCAGAAGTGCACCCACCTCCTCCATCACTGCACCATCTAGGAGTGAACCCAACATCACCATCACTGCACCATCCACCAGTGTACCCACCACCACCATCACTACATCATCCAGAAGTGCACCCACCACCTCCATCACTGCACCATCCAGAAGTGCACACACCTCCGCTATCACTGCACCATCTAGGAGTGCACCTAACATCACCATCACTGCACCATCTAGGAGTGCACCCTCCTCCACCATCACTACATCATCCACCAGTGTACCCACCACCACCACCATCACTACATCATCCAGAAGTGCACCCACCACCTCCATCACTGCACCATCTAGGAGTGCACCTAACATCACCATCACTGCACCATCTAGGAGTGCACCCACCTCCACCATCACTGCATCATCCAGCAGTGCACCCACCTCCGTCATCACTGCACCATCCAGCAGTGCAGCCATCGCCATCACTGCACCATCCAGAAGTGCACCCACCTCCGCCATCACTGCACCATCTAGGAGTGCACCCACCTCCGCTCTAGGAGTGCACCCACCTCCGCCATCAATGCACCATCCAGAAGTGCACCCACCTCCGCCATCACTGTACCATCCAGAAGTGCACCCACCACCACCATCACTGCACCATCCAGAAGTGCACCCACCTCCGCCATCACTGAACCATCCAGAAGTGCACCCACCTCCGTCATCACTGTACCACCCAGAAGTGCACCCACCTCCGCCATCACTGCACCATCCAGCAGTGCAGCCACCGCCATCACTGCACCATCTAGCAGAGCACCCACCTCCACCACCACTGCACCATCCAGAAGTGCACCCACCTCCGCCATCACTGCACCATCTAGGAGTGCACCCATCATCACCATCACAGCACCATTCAGAAGTGCACCCACCTCCGCCATCACTGCACCATCCAGAAGTACACCCACCTCCACCATCACTGCACCATCCAGAAGTGCACCCACCACCACCATCACTGCACCATCCACAAATGCACCCACCACCACCATCACTGCACCATCCAGAAATGCACCCACCTCCGGCATCACTGCACAGCCAGCAGGGCACACACCTCCGCCATCACTGCACAGCCAGCAGGGCACACACCTCTGCCATCACTGCACCATCCAGCAGGGCACACACCTCTGCCATCACTGCACAGCCAGCAGTGCACCCACCACCACCATCACTGCAACATCGAGCAGTGCACCCACCTCCGCCATCACTACATTATCCAGAAGTGCACCCACCACTGCTATCACTGCACCATCTAGGAGGGCACCCAACACCGCCATCACTGCACCATCCAGCAAGGCACACACCTCCGCCATCACTGCACCATCCAGCAGGGCACACACCTGCGCCATCACTGCACAGGCAGAAGTGCACCCACAACCGCCATCACTGCACATCCAGCAGTGCACCCACCACCACCATCACTGCACCATCCAGAACAGCACCCACCACCACCATCACTGCACATCCGGCAGTGCACCCAATACCGGCATCACTGCACCATCGAGCAGTGCACCCACCTCCCCCATCACTGCACCACCCAACAGTGCTCCCACCACCGCCATCACTGCACATCCAGCAGTGCACCCACCTCCACCATCCCTACATCATCCAGAAGTGCACCCACCACCACCATCAGTGCCCCATCCAGAAGTGCACACACCTCCGCCATCACTGCACCATCTAGGAGTGCACCCACCTCTGCCATGACTGCACCATCTATGAGTGCACCCACCTCCACCATCACTGCACCATCTAGCAGAGCACCCACCACCGCCATCACTGCACCATCCAGCAGTGCACCCAATACCGCCATCACTGCACCATCCAGCAGTGCACCCACCTCCGCCATCACTGCATCATCCAGCAGTGCATACACCTCCTCCATCACTGCACCATCTAGGAGTGCACCCACCTCCGCCATCACTGCACCATCCAGAAGTGCACACACCACCACCATTACTGCACCATCCACAAGTGCACCCACCTCCGCCATCACTGCACCATCTAGGAGTGCACCCACCTCCGCCATCACTGCACCATCCAGAAGTGCACAAACCACCACCATTACTGCACCATCCAGAAGTGCACACACCACCGCCATCACTGCACAATCTAGGAGTGCACCCACCTCCGCCATCACTGCACCATCCAGAAGTGCACCCACCTCCGCCATCACTGCACCATCCAGAAGTGCACCCACCTCCGCCATCACTGCACCATCCAGAAGTGCACTCACCACCGCCATCACTGCACCATCCAGCAGTGCACATACCTCTGCCATCACTGCACCATCTAGGAGTGAACCCACCTCCGCCATCAATGCACCATCCAGAAGTGCACCCACCTCTGCACCATCCATTAGTGCACACACCTCCGCCATCAATGCACCCTTTAGGAGTGCACCCAACATCACCATCACTGCACCATCCACCAGTGTACACACCTCCGCCATCACTGCACCATCCAGCAGTGCACCCACCACCGCCATCACTGCACCATCCAGCAGTGCACCCACCTCCGCCATCACTGTACCATCCAGAAGTGCACCCACCACCACCATCACTGCACATCCAGCAGTGCACCCACCACCGCCATCAATGCACCATCCAGAAGTGCACCCACCTCCACCATCACTGCACCATCCAGAAGTGCACCCACCACCACCATCACTGCACCATCCAGAAGTGCACACACTTCCGCCATCACTGCACCATCCAGAAGTGCACACACCTTCGCCATCACTGCACCATCCAGAAGTGCACCCACCTCCGCCATTAAAGCACTCTTTAGGAGTGCACCCATCATCACCATCACTGCACCATCCGCCAGTGTACCCACCACCACCATCACTACATCATCCAGAAGTGCACACACCTCCGCAATCACTGCACCATCTAGGAGTGCACCCAACATCACCATCACTCCACCATCTAGGAGTGCACCCACCTCCACCATCCCTACATCATCCAGAAGTGCACCCACCACCACCATCAGTGCCCCATCCAGAAGTGCACACACCTCCGCCATCACTGCACCATCTAGGAGTGCACCCACCTCTGCCATGACTGCACCATCTATGAGTGCACCCACCTCCACCATCACTGCACCATCTAGCAGAGCACCCACCTCCGCCATCACTGCACCATCCAGAAGTGCACCCACCACCGCCATCACTGCACCATCCAGAAGTGCACCCAACTCCGCCATCACTGCACCATCCAGAAGTGCACCCAACACCACCATCACGACACCATCCAGAAGTGCACACACCTCCGCCATCACTGCACCATCCATAAGTGCACCCACCTACGCCATCACTGCACCATCCAGAAGTGCACCCAACTCCGCCATCACTGCACATCCAGAAGTGCACCCACCTCCGCCATCACTGCACCATCCAGAAGTGCACCCACCTCCACCATCACTGCACCTTCCAGAAGTGCACCCACCTCCGCCATCACTGCACCATCTAGGAGTGCACCCACCTCCGCTCTAGGAGTGCACCCACCTCCGCCATCAATGCACCATCCAGAAGTGCACCCACCTCCGCCATCACTGCACTATCCAGAAGTGCACCCACCACCACCATCACTGCACCATCCAGAAGTGCACCCACCTCCGCCATCACTGAACCATCCAGAAGTGCACCCACCTCTGTCATCACTGTACCATCCAGAAGTGCACCCACCTCCGCCATCACTGCACCATCCAGCAGTGCAGCCACCGCCATCACTGCACCATCCAGCAGAGCACCCACCTCCACCATCACTGCACCATTCAGAAGTGCACCCACCTCCGCCATCACTGCACCATCTAGGAGTGCACCCATCATCACCATCACTGCACCATCCAGAAGTGCACCCACCACCACCATCACTGCACCATCCAGAAATGCACCCACCACCACCATCACTGCACCATCCAGAAATGCACCCACCTCCGGCATCACTGCACAGCCAGCAGGGCACACACCTCCGCCATCACTGCACAGCCAGCAGGGCACACACCTCCGCCATCACTGCACCATCCAGCAGGGCACACACCTCTGCCATCACTGCACAGCCAGCAGTGCACCCACCACCACCATTACTGCACCATCCAGCAGTGCACCCACCTCCGCCATCACTGCACCATCCAGAAGTGCACCCACCACCATCACTGCACCATCCAGAAGTGCACACACCACCGCCATCACTGCACCATCCAGAAGTGCACCCACCAACACCATCACTGCACATCCAGCAGTGCACCCACCACCGCCATCAATGCACCATCCAGAAGTGCACCCACCTCCGCCATCACTGCACCATCCAGAAGTGCACCCACCACCACCATCACTGCACCATCCAGAAGTGCACACACTTCCGCCATCACTGCACCATCCAGAAGTGCACACACCTCCGCCATCACTGCACCATCCAGAAGTGCACCCACCTCCGCCATTAAAGCACCCTTTAGGAGTGCACCCATCATCACCATCACTGCACCATCTACCAGTGTACCCACCACCACCATCACTACATCATCCAGAAGTGCACACACCTCCGCCATCACTGCACCATCTAGGAGTGCACCCAACATCACCATCGCTGCCCCATCTAGTAGTGCACCCACCTCCACCATCCCTACATCATCCAGAAGTGCACCCACCACCACCATCAGTGCTCCATCCTGAAGTGCACACATCTCCGCCATCACTGCACCATCTAGGAGTGCACCCACCTCTGCCATGACTGCACCATCTATGAGTGCACCCACCTCCACCATCACTGCACCATCTAGCAGAGCACCCACCTCCGCCATCACTGCACCATCCAGAAGTGCACCCACCACCGCCATCACTGCACCATCCAGAAGTGCACCCAACTCCGCCATCACTGCACCATCCAGAAGTGCACCCAACACCGCCATCACTGCACCATCCAGAAGTGCACACATCTCCGCCATCACTGCACGATCCAGAAGTGCACCCACCTCCGCCATCACTGCACCATCCAGAAGTGCACCCAACTCCGCCATCACTGCACCATCCAGAAGTGCACCCACCTCCACCATCACTGCACCATCCAGAAGTGCACCCACCTCCGCAATCACTGCACCATCCAGCAGTGCAGCCACCGCCATCACTGCACCATCCAGAAGTGCACCCACCTCCGCCATCACTGCACCATTCAGCAGTGCAGCCACCGCCATCACTGCACCATCTAGGAGTTCACCCACCCCCGCTGTCACTGCACCACCAAGAAGTGCACCCACCTCCGCCTTCACTGCACCATCCAGAAGTGCACCCACCTCCGCCATCACTGCACCATCTAGGAGTTCACCCACCCCCGCCGTCACTGCACCATCAAGAAGTGCACCCACCTCCGCCATTACTGCACCATCCAGAAGTGCACACACCTCCACCATTACTGCACCATCCAGAAGTGCACACACCTCCGCCATCACTTCACCTTCCAGAACTGCACCCACCTCCACCATCACTGCACCATCCAGAAGTGCACACACCACCACCATTACTGCACCATCCAGAAGGGCACCCACCTCCGCCATCACTGCACCATCCAGAAGTGCACCCACCTCCTCCATCACTGCACCATCTAGGAGTGAACCCAACATCACCATCACTGCACCATCCACCAGTGTACCCACCACCACCATCACTACATCATCCAGAAGTGCACCCACCACCTCCATCACTGCACCATCCAGAAGTGCACACACCTCCGCTATCACTGCACCATCTAGGAGTGCACCTAACATCACCATCACTGCACCATCTAGGAGTGCACCCTCCTCCACCATCACTACATCATCCACCAGTGTACCCACCACCACCACCATCACTACATCATCCAGAAGTGCACCCACCACCTCCATCACTGCACCATCTAGGAGTGCACCTAACATCACCATCACTGCACCATCTAGGAGTGCACCCACCTCCACCATCACTGCATCATCCAGCAGTGCACCCACCTCCACCATCACTGCACCATCCAGCAGTGCACACACCTCCGTCATCACTGCACCATCCAGCAGTGCAGCCATCGCCATCACTGCACCATCCAGAAGTGCACCCACCTCCGCCATCACTGCACCATCTAGGAGTGCACCCACCTCCGCTCTAGGAGTGCACCCACCTCCGCCATCAATGCACCATCCAGAAGTGCACCCACCTCCGCCATCACTGTACCATCCAGAAGTGCACCCACCACCACCATCACTGCACCATCCAGAAGTGCACCCACCTCCGCCATCACTGAACCATCCAGAAGTGCACCCACCTCCGTCATCACTGTACCATCCAGAAGTGCACCCACCTCCGCCATCACTGCACCATCCAGCAGTGCAGCCACCGCCATCACTGCACCATCTAGCAGAGCACCCACCTCCACCACCACTGCACCATCCAGAAGTGCACCCACCTCCGCCATCACTGCACCATCTAGGAGTGCACCCATCATCACCATCACAGCACCATTCAGAAGTGCACCCACCTCCGCCATCACTGCACCATCCAGAAGTACACCCACCTCCACCATCACTGCACCATCCAGAAGTGCACCCACCTCCACCATCACTGCACCATCCAGAAGTGCACCCACCACCACCATCACTGCACCATCCACAAATGCACCCACCACCACCATCACTGCACCATCCAGAAATGCACCCACCTCCGGCATCACTGCACAGCCAGCAGGGCACACACCTCCGCCATCACTGCACAGCCAGCAGGGCACACACCTCCGCCATCACTGCACCATCCAGCAGGGCACACACCTCTGCCATCACTGCACAGCCAGCAGTGCACCCACCACCACCATCACTGCAACATCGAGCAGTGCACCCACCTCCGCCATCACTACATTATCCAGAAGTGCACCCACCACTGCTATCACTGCACCATCTAGGAGGGCACCCAACACCGCCATCACTGCACCATCCAGCAAGGCACACACCTCCGCCATCACTGCACCATCCAGCAGGGCACACACCTGCGCCATCACTGCACAGGCAGAAGTGCACCCACAACCGCCATCACTGCACATCCAGCAGTGCACCCACCACCACCATCACTGCACCATCCAGAACAGCACCCACCACCACCATCACTGCACATCCGGCAGTGCACCCAATACCGGCATCACTGCACCATCGAGCAGTGCACCCACCTCGCCCATCACTGCACCACCCAACAGTGCTCCCACCACCGCCATCACTGCACATCCAGCAGTGCACCCACCTCCGCCATCACTACATCATCCAGAAGTGCAGCCACCACCACCATCACTGGACCATCCAGCAGGGCACACACCTGCGCCATCACTGCACAGCCAGCAGTGCACCCACCACCGCCATCACTGCAACATCCAGCAGTACACCCACCACCACCATCACTGCACCCACCACCGCCATCACTGCACCATCTAGGAGTGCACCCACCTCCCCCATCACTGCACCACCCAACAGTGCTCCCACCACCGCCATCACTGCACATCCAGCAGTGCACCCACCACCACTGCACCATCGAGCAGTGCACCCACCTCTGCCATCACTACATCATCCAGAAGTGCAGCCACCACCACCGTCACTGGACCATCCAGCAGGGCACACACCTGCGCCATCACTGCACAGCCAGCAGTGCACCCACCACCGCCATCACTGCAACATCCAGCAGTACACCCACCACCACCATCACTGCACCCACCACCGCCATCACTGCACCATCTAGGAGTGCACCCACCACCGCCATCACTGCACCATCCAGCAATGCACCCACCACCACCATCACTGCACCATCCAGAACTGCACCCACCACCACCATCACTGCACATCCAGCAGTGCACCCACCTCCCCCATCACTGCACCACCCAACAGTGCACCCACCACCACCATCACTGCACAGCCAGCAGTGCACCCACCACCACTGCACCATCGAGCAGTGCACCCACCTCCGCCATCACTACATCATCCAGAAGTGCAGCCACCACCACCATCACTGGACCATCCAGCAGGGCACACACCTGCGCCATCACTGCACAGCCAGCAGTGCACCCACCACCGCCATCACTACAACATCCAGCAGTGCACCCACCACCACCATCACTGCACCATCTAGGAGTACACCCACCACCGCCATCACTGCACCATCCAGCAATGCACCCACCACCGCCATCACTGCACATCCAGCAGTGCACCCACCACCACCATCACTGCACCATCCAGAACTGCACCCACCACCATCACTGCACCATCTAGCAGTGCACCCACCACCATCACTGCACCATCTTGGAGTGCACCCACCACCGCCATCACTGCACCATCCAGCAGTGCACCCACCACCGCCATCACTGCACCATCCAGCAGTGCACCTACCACCACCATCACTGCACCATCCAGAACTGCACCCACCACCATCACTGCACCATCTAGCAGTGCACCCACTACCGCCATCACTGCACCATCCAGCAGTGCACCCACCACCGCCATCACTGCACCATCCAGCAGTGCACCCACCACTGCCATCACTGCACCATCCAGCAGTGCATCCACCTACACCATCACTGGACATCCAGCAATGCACCTGTTAGGAGGGCGGTTGCAGACAACTTTATTATAATGGAACGCAACCGACCCCGGGGTCCGCGATGCAGCCTGGTGGACTGCTGCCGAACACTTTCCGGGTGTAAAGGAAAGCAACCAACTTAAATGATAAACCCCTACATGTTACAGCACACTGGAACAGGTATAGGAATTCGCACTATCTCCGTTAGCAGCACGAGAGATATGCGGTAAAAAACTATCTGTAGACCTGTTATTGAACAGGGACTACAGTGGCGGCGCTAGGATGCGTGTGTGACTACGCCGATGGTTACACGTGCCTCCAGCCGGCGTGCTACCAGACTGAAGGGTATTACTCCAAGTGGCTGACAGGCGTTAACCATGGATAGGACGTTTGCAGGCTGCTCGGGGTGTTAGGCGACCCCTTTGGCAGAGCCAGACTGCTAGACGAAGCTACCTGCCTATTTCCACTACACCTGCCTATGGAAACTACGTGGAACACAGTCGTCCACACATCAGCATCACTTGCTCAACGATCAGAGCGTGCCGCCATGTTTGTGGACGGGCCTTTTAAAGACTAAGCCCTGCCCACCATCGCACCATTGGTGACGCCACCCACGGACCAATCAGGCGGTGCCAGGTCACCAGGTCAGGTGGTTGCCAAACCACCAATCACGGTCCGCCAGGTCACGGGCATGCTCAGTACCGAGAATCCTGGACTTAGGATCCAACAGCCCTGTCTCCCTCCACAACCTATGCTTAACATTGCTAGGCACAAATAGCCAAGAAACAATCTGTACATCTCGTGGAACAGCTAGGCGTTGGGGCTGATGATGATGCTGAGCAGCATCAGCCCTGGCTGGACTGGAATGGGAGACCACAGAAGGTTCTGAACACGTTTTGAATCCAGCAACTGCCTGACGCTTAACATTATCCCCCCTTCTAACATCCCCCTCCACTTGACACTCATCTTCCTCAATGAGCAGGAGAGCATGAAAGTGGTTCACAGGGATGATCCATGGCCCCTCCAGTGTACTGGGTAACATTTTTTTTCCACGAACCATTTTAGGACCCATAATAGCCTGCACCTCGAAACTATCACCCCAGGTGTTTGTAGCAGGTTGGGGTTCAGTGAGTTTTGACAGGTGAAAGAGTCTAAGGAGCGACACATGGAAAATGTCATGACTCCCCAGGTGTCGTGGTAACTGTAACCGGTACATTACAGGGTTTATTTGGGCCAAAATTTTGAAAGGACCAATAAAGCGGGGGGCAAACTTAGCAGATCTCCCGCATAATCTAGTATTGCGAGCCGTGAGCCACACTCTGTTGCCCGGATAGAATACGGGAGCAGGATGACGATGAGTGTCAGGCGACTCTCTAACTGTGGAGGCCGCCACGGGTAACGGGTGGAGAAAGCCAGCCGGACTTTGACGGGAAGATTTATCTCTCGCACATAAGGCACACGCAAGAACATATTCCTTAACGTACTGGTGCCACCGGGGCCACCAATAGGACCGTTGAAGGGACTTTGTGGTACGTTTGACCCCAAGATGGGCTCCGATCTTAGGGGCATGAGCCCAGGAGAGCACCTCATTTTGTAGGTTAGGGGGAACAAACGTCCTCCCTGAAGGAACCTGGTTCTTTTTGACATAATCTGACAACACCTGAGTCTCGGGGACAGACAGAGGATCTGTGCCGGGTGCCACATCGGTAGAAGGGTCAGAGACTACCGTCCGGGTGACTGTAACCTTACACTGAGACACACAATTCTCACCCCAGGAAGAAATTCTCCCTGTATTCCAGTCAATGTGTGGAGTGTGACAACGTAGCCAGGGAAGACCCAATAACACCTCATCTAATCCACCGGGAATAATAAGAAAGGAGATAACCTCCCGGTGACCCTGAGGAAATGACATGGTGAGGGGAATCGACTGGTGGGTGATTTGCGTGTCCAGGAGTGAACCGTTGACTACCCTAATGTTCATTGGTCTTGGCAGTAACTCTATAGGGATGGCATGCCTCTGGGCAAACGCAGATGACAAAAAATTGCCATCGGCGCCAGAATCCACCCACGCCTTGGCAGTAACCGCAGTTACTCCGAAGGACAAGGACACCTTATACAATAATTTGGAGGAAGAGGCCCCAGAATCTAACACACCTCCTCCAACGGTGGTCAGACACACTCGTTTACCCGACTGCTCGGAACCCTTATCAACGGGGGACTCCAAGAGATGTGCAGGTCGGGAATGAGAAGAGCTAGACTCAGTCTGGGATGTATCCATAGCCTCAGGCTCCGGGTCGGGAGTCACGGGTTTAGAGAAGGATGGTGCCAATCGGTACTGAGGACTGGCGACCTCCAGCTCTAACTTGTGTTCTGCATGATGCAAATCTATTCGGTTAGCGAGAGAGATTAACTCCTCCAGGAAGGTTGGAATCTCTCTGGTAGATACAGCATTTTTAATATGTCCAGCCAGACCCTTCCAGAACACCGGGATTAAAGACTGCTGTGACCAGTCCAATTCAGCCGCTAAGGTTCTGAATTGGATGGCATAGTGGCTGGCGGTGACCGAACCCTGGACCAAAGCAAGAAGCTTAAGAGCCGTATCATGCGTGACCTGAGGACCTAGGAAAAAGCTCTTTAAGGCATTAAGGAAGAGACCCGCATTAGCCACTACCGGGTCATTGCGCTCCCACAGAAGAGTAGCCCACTCCAGAGCCCTATGGGAGAGTAACGAGATGACATAACCCACTTTGGCTCTTTCAGAGGGGAACCGTGCCTCCATCATCTCCAAATGAATGGAGCATAAATTAATAAAACCCCTGCAGAATTTACTGTCCCCAGAAAATTTTTCAGGGAGAGCAAAACGGGGTAATGGCGCACTTGCAGTGGTCGCAGTATTCACCGCAGCCGAGTTAATAATATTGGCTGCTAGAGAAGCCGCCTGGGTAGCTACTGCAGTGATATCAGCGACCGGGACAGCTTGTTCCAGAGACTTAAGTCTGGCCTCAATTCGCTGTATATATTGCAGCAGTTGCTGGTTGTCGGCCATGTTCGGCAAGACCCTGGCGCTCTGATACTGTTAGGAGGGCGGTTGCAGACAACTTTATTATAATGGAACGCAACCGACCCCGGGGTCCGCAATGCAGCCTGGTGGACTGCTGCCAAACACTTTCCGGGTGGAAAGGAAAGCAACCAACTTAAATGATAAACCCTTCCGTGTTACTGCACACAGGAACGGGTATAGCGGTTCGCACTATCTCCGTTAGCAGCACAAGAGATGGGCAGAGAAAAACTATCTGTAGACCTGTTACAGCACAGGGACTACAGTGGCGGCGCAAGGATGCATGTGTGACTATGCCGACGGGTACACGTGCCTCCAGCCGGCGTGCTACCAGACTGAAGGGGTATTACTCCACGTGGCTGACAGGCGATAGCCGTGGGTAGGACGTTTGCAGGCTGCTCGGGGTGTTAGGCGACCCCTTTGGCAGAGCCAGACTGCTAGACGAAGCTACCTGCCTATTTCCACTACACCTGCCTATGGAAACTGCGTGGACCACAGTCGTCCACACATCAGCATCACTGCTCAGTGATCAGAGCGCGCCGCCATGTTTGTGGGAGGGCCTTTTAAAGACTAAGCCCTGCCCACCATCGCACCATTGTCGACGCCACCCGTGGACCAATCAGGCGGTGCCAGGTCACCGGGTCAGGAGGTTGCCAAACCACCAATCACGGTCCGCCAGGTCACGGGCATGCTCAGTACCGAGAATCCTGGACTTAGGATCCAACAGTCCTGTCTCCCTCCACAACCTATGCTTAACATTGCTAGGCACAAATAGCCAAGAGACAATCTGTACATCTCGTGGAACAGCTAGTCTTGGGGCTGATGATGATGCTGAGCAGCATCAACCCTGGCTGGGACAGAATGGGAGACCACAGAAGGCTCTATACCCATTTCAAATCCAGCAACAGCCTGATGCCTGACAGCACCCACCATCACTTCACCATCCAGAAGCACACCCACCATCACTGCACAATCCAGCAATACATCCACCACCATCTAGGAGTGCACCCACCTCTGCTATCAATGTACCATTAAGAAGTGCACCCATCACTGACTCATCTAGCAGTGCACCCACCTCCACCATCAAGGCACAATCCAGAAGTGCACCCACCATCACTACATCCACCTTTTATTATTAGTTATTCATATAGCAACACTGATTTCTGGCTGCTGTACATGAGAAGAAGTTACATACAAAATAAAAATCAAGATTACAATGAATACACTAACAATGATGGGTACAGAGGGGAGAAGACCCCGCCACTGCGGGCTTACATTCTACAGGATAATGGGGAAGGAGACAGTAGGTTGGGGGGTGGTGAGTGGCGTCTCTAGTAGTGATGAGGTGGCAGCTCCGGTGGTGGTGAGTGGTGTCACTAGTGGTGGTGAGGAGGCAGCTCTGGTGGTGGTGAGTGGCGTCTCTAGTGGACGTGAGGAGGCAGCTCCGGTGGAGGTCAGATGGCAGCTCCTGTGGTGGTCAGGAGGCAGCCCAGTGGTGGTGAGGAGGCAGCTTCGGTGGTGGTGAGGAGGCAGCTCCGGTGGTGGTGAGATGGCAGCTCCGGTGGTGGTGAGATGGCAGCTCCGGTGGTGGTGAGATGGCAGCTCCAGTGGTGGTGAGTGTGGTCTCCGGTGGTGGTGAGACGGCAGCTCCAGTGGTGGTGATATGGCAGCTCCGGTGGTGGTGAGTGGCGTCTGTAGTGGTGGTGAGGCGGCAGCTCCGATGGTGGTGACAAGGCAGCTCCGGTGGTGGTGACATGGCAGCTCCAGTGGTGGTGAGGCGGCAGCTCCGGTGGTGGTGAGTGGCGTCTCTAGTGGTGGTGAGATGGCAGCTCCGGTGGTGGTAAGGTGGCAGTTTGGTTATTGCAGGTTGTAACTTCTTGAAGAGATGGGTTTGAGGTTCCGTCTGAAAGTTCTGATTTGGGTGGATAATTGGACGTTTTGGGCCACAGAAATTGAGAGGATGGGGGGATACTTGATGTGAAGACCCGGGGTCTTCCATGGGTGCAACGCTACTCAGACAACACAGGGTGAGGGTAACACAGTGTGGCAATACTTTACTGAACCACAAAGTGGACAATAAACACAGAACAGTCCCAGCAAATACCCAAGATGGTGCAAAATTACAGTCTCACCCTTCCTTCTCCGCCCGCCTGGGATAGAACAGCTGTGACTCCGGGGCTTTCAGGGCCGACTACCTCAACCAGTGGCCCCCCGCTTCTCAAGGGCCCCCACAGAGAGAAGGTAGGGGCAAGCATAGGAAGCTAACAGCCCGTTGAGGAACGTGGTCAGGTGACCGGATGGTCCCACCCTGGCTTCTCCGGACCTATCCATGGAACTAGGTGCTCTAAAATGTGCAGTTTTATTACACAGACCAATGGCACAGCTGAGGGAGAGTGCAGTGGGCATGCTGACTGCAGGAATGGCCACCACAGCTGTTGCCTGTGAATTGAATTTTCATTTCTCCACCATAAGCTGTCTCCAAAGGCGTTTCAGAGAATTTGGCAGTACATTCAACCGACTTCACAACCGAAAACCATGTGTAACCACACCAGCCCCGACCTCAACATCCAGCATCTTCACCTCCAAGATCATCTGAGACCGGCCACTCGGACAACTGCTGCAACAATCGGTTTGCATAACCAAAGAATTTCTGCACAAACTGTCAGAAACAGCCTTAGGGAAGCTCATTTGCATGCTCGTCATCCTCATGGGGGTCTCCACCTGACTGCAGTTTTTCGCAACCAACTTGAGTGGGCAAACGGTCACATTCGATGGCGTCTGGCATGTCGGAGGGGTTTTCTCTTCACGGATGTAGGGCAGATGGCAAACTGCATGTATGGCATCATATTCACAAACAAGACTCTCAAAAATAAGAGAGCTTATACGACCAGAGTTTTTTTCAGAAAAAATAATACTTTATTTATACATTACATATTAAAATATTATGGTGCTGCAAAAAGAGGGTACAGCTAACTCACACATTATTCAACAGAAGTATACAGTACAGACCAAAAGTTTGGACACACCTTCTCATTTAAAGATTTTTCTGTATTTTCATGACTATGAAAATTGTACATTCACACTGAAGGCATCAAGACTATGAATCAACACATGTGGAATTATATACTTAACAAAAAAGTGTGAAACAACCGAAAATATGTCTTATATTCTAGGGTCTTCACAGTAGCCACCTTTTGCTTTGATGACTGCTTTGCACACTCTTGGCATTCTCTTGATGAGCTTCAAGAGATAGTCATCGGAAATGGTCTTCCAACAATCTTGAAGGAGTTCCCAGAGATGCTTAGCACTTGTTGGCCCTTTTGCCTTCACTCTGCGGTCCAGCTCCCCCCAAACCATCTCGATTGGGTTCTGGTCTGGTGACTGTGGAGGCCAGGTCATCTGGCGTAGCACTCCATCACTCTCCTTCTTGGTCAAATAGCCCTTACACAGCCTGGAGGTGTTTGGGGTCATTGTCCTGTTGAAAAATAAATGATGGTCCAACTAAACGCAAACCGGATGGAATAGCATGCCGCTGCAAGATGCTGTGGTACCCATGCTGGTTCAGTATGCCTTCAATTTTGAATAAATCCCCAACAGTGTCACCAGTAAAGCACCCCCACACCATCACACTTCCTCTTCCATGCTTCACGGTGGGAACCAGGCATGTAGAGTCCATCCGTTCACCTTTTCTGCGTTGCCCAAAGACACGGTGGTTGGAACCAAAGATCTCAAATTTGGACTCATCAGACCAAAGCAGATTTCCACTGGTCTAATGTCTATTCCTTGTGTTCTTTAGCCCAAACAAGTCTCTTCTGCTTGTTGCCTGTCCTTAGCAGTGGTTTCCTAGAAGCTATTTTACCATGAAGGCCTGCTGCACAAAGTCTCTTAACAGTTGTTGAAGAGATGTGTCTGCTGCTAGAACTCTGTGTGGCATTGACCTGGTCTCTAATCTGAGCTGCTGTTAACCTGCGATTTCTGAGGCTGGTGACTCGGATAAACTTATCCTCAGAAGCAGGGGTGACTCTTGGTCTTCCTTTCCTGGGGCGGTCCTCATGTGAGACAGTTTCTTTGTAGCGCTTGATGGTTTTTGCAACTTCACTTGGGGACACTTTCAAAGTTTTCCCAATTTTTCGCACTGGCTGACCTTCATTTCTTAAAGTAATGATGACCACTCGTTTTTCTTTACTTAGAATTTGTATTATGGCAAGAAAAAAGCAGCTAACGGTCTATTCAGTAGGATTATCAGCTGTGTTTCCTCCAGACTTATGCACAACACAACTGATGGTCCCAACCCTATTTATAAGGCAAGAAATCCCACTTATTAAACCTGACAGGGCACACCTGTGAAGTGAAAACCATTTCCGGTGACTACCTCTTGAAGCTCATCAAGAGAATGCCAAGAGTGTGCAAAGCAGTCATCAAAGCAAAAGGTGGCTACTTTGAAGAACCTAGAATACAAGACATATTTTCAGTTGTTTCACACTTTTTTGTTAAGTATATAATTCCACATGTGTTAATTCATAGTTTTGATGCCTTCAGTGTGAATGTACAATTTTCATAGTCACGAAAATGCAGAAAAATCTTTAAATGAGAAGGTGTGTCCAAACTTTTGGTCTGTACTGTATGTCAGAGGTCCGGCGTCATTGAAGTGCATACGAGGTATATCAAAAGTAAATGTTGGGCTATGGATAATCTATGGATAATGTATGTCCTTCAACCATAATATAGAATCCAATCAATATTGTAATATATCAGGTTAAAGTGAACAGTGCATATTGCATAATGTGTAATGTAAACTTTCACAACCTTGTTGGACTCATAGATAGCCCATCGATTTGTAACAGCACTCATGTAACAGCATTCATGTGCCTATAGATCTGTTAGTCACTCTGACATTGGAACTATGCCTGGCATTTAGACCCTAATATAAGGTTCCACCTCTATCAAAATTCATCTGGCTAATAGCCATACCTCCACATGTTAATCAAGAGTACCTACCTATGGAGGTGAATGAGTGTCGCTCGTGCCCTCGCGCCCCTACGCACGTTTCGCCCTCGCTTCGTCGGGGGGCGGGTATTTTGGAAATGAGCTCATGTTACCTTAAATAGCGGCTTGTAGTGTCGCGGTCTGATGTAAAAGATTATTTCCGGGTAGCCTCCCTCATGACGGCGCATGCGCTGCCGCATGTCACTTCCTGTAGGGCACTTCCGCCGGCCGACAGTGGGACGCAAGCGTGCCACCGCTGCTAAGCAGCGGCGCCCACGCTCACGCACCTGGTGTCAGCAAGCGGAAGGTCCGAAGCGGCCGCGGCGCGCATGCGCACCAGGGAGGATAGCGGAGATCAAGTGGTCACAGGGGAGTATAAGATCTATTTATCGTTATATAAATATAACTATATGATTGTACTTTAATCCATACATATTTATTAAACAAAGATGAAGGCACAAATCTCTATATCCCATTGGCTCCTCTCACATATCCCCACAACCCACCCAGTAATGGGAAAGGGGATTCAAAGGTATACTAAGTATATTAAGTTTTTTTTGCATATGAGGTTACTATTCAGTTTTAAAGACCCCTTATGCATCTATAAATCTTGTGTTAGCTATACCCGGGATCACAAGGTCCAACTATAATATACTGAGCTTGATCTGAAGCGGGAAAGGTATCCATGGGAGGGAGGCAGGGAAAAAGGGGAAATTGACATTTCATTCCGTTTATCCTTATTACCGTTTCGGAATACATAATTCTCCCCTGTAATGAGCCTCAAATGAAATATCTAATATCATTGTAACCCAAAAGCAATATGCTAAGGAATAATCCGAAGAATAATCTAAGGGAAGGGAAGGAGAAAAAATTGGTAAAAAGGGGGATTAAATATTTTTATCTGGTGGCCTTGTTAAAATTTCAGGGCAAATTTAGTGGATGATATTCACCAATGCATGCATACATATCCTATCCCCCCCAGCGAAAAAAGGGGAACCAATGGAGCATCCCCCTTATATATTGATAATCATTCAATGGCTTCCCCAATCTTATATGTATCAAACATTGATCCATCCGTAACATTACAAATCAAAAGAATGTGATTTCTCTATATATTCAGAATAAAGTCCATTGCAGACCAATCTCGTAAGGTTCTGACAAATCACTCGTGGCTTCACTTGTTTTCCGGATCACACAGGAAACAGAATCTTGAGCGGACACACAAGTTCGACATCGAATGTATGGCATCATGTGGGTGAGCGGTTTGTTGATGCGAACGTTGTGAATCGAGTGGCCCATGGTAGCACACCATGACATGGCACCATGCCCACATTGGCATCAAGAAAATGCACCTTTATGAATGCACAGCGATATTGTGATAAGATCCTGAGGCCCTTTGTTGTGCCATTCATCCACGACCATCGCCTCTTGTTCCAGCACGCTGCATCCACCTTCGCCATCACTGCACCATACAGCAGGGCACCCACCCCTGCCATCACTGCACCATCCAGCAGGGCACCCACCCCTGCCATCACTGCACCATCTAGGAGTGTACACGCCTCCACCATCACTGCACCATCCAGAATTTCACCCTCCTCCGCCATCACTGCACCATCCAGAAATGCACCCACCTCCGCCATCACTGCACCATCTAGAAGTGCACCCAACATCACCATCACTGCACCATCCAGATGTGCACCCACCAACGCCATCACTGCACCATCTAGGAGTGCACCCACCTCCACCATCACTGCACCATCCAGAAGTTCACACACCTCCGCCATCACTGCACCATCAAGAAGTGCACCCACCATCGCCATCACTAAACCATCTGGGACTGCACCCACCACCATCACTGCTTCATCTAGCAGTGCACCCACCACCACCACTGCACCATCCAGAAGTGCACCCACCACTGCTATCACTGTATCATCCAGTAGTGCACCCACCTCCGCCCCCTCACTGCATCATCCAGTAGTGCATCCACCTCCGCCATCACTGCACCATCCAGAACTGCATCCACCTCCATCATCACTGCACCATCCAGAAGTGCACCCACCACCGCCATCACACCATCCAGAAGTGCACCCACCTCCGCCATCACTGCACCATCCAGAAATGCACCCACCACCGCCATCACTGCACCATCCAGAAGTGCACCCACCTCCGCCCCACTGCCTTCCTGTAGCCTCCTCCAAGAAATGAAGGCCCTGCCGGGTTTTACTAATCCGCCTTAGCCAGATAGCCTGACCAGGTCATTGCTCACCTTCATTCCCGCATTGCAGCCGCAGGTGTGTCTGTGACTACAATGCACTCCAATGGGTTTAATAGGTCTCTGTACACATTCTGGGGGATATATACCATCCCTCGTATATGATCCCCATCACTGCCTCACAGGAGACGGAAGCTTTTAGGCTCGTGGAGAAAAAATTTTTCAACAAATTTCCGATTTTTTTCACAAATAAACGAAAGTCATATCAAATACATTTTACCACTATCATGAAGTACAATATGTCACTTAAGGAACTTATTTAGATGTGTGGTGAGCACTTTGTGTTTCAAAAGTTTAGACGCAGAGATGCGGAAAAAAAACAACACTTTTTTGCCCTCAAAAACAATCTTTTAGCCGCGATTTTTTTTTTCACGAGGGTAACAGGAGAAATTGGACCCCAGTGCTTCCTTTTTGGAAACTAGACCCCCCAATGAATTTATCTAGATGTGTCGTGAGCACTTTGAACTCCCAGGTGTTTCACAGAAAATTCTAACGTTGACTTAAAAACTTGACTTGAAAATGTGAAAGTACAAAAAAATCAAATTTTTCCACAAAAATGTTATTTTAGCCAAAAAGAAATAATTTTCACAAGGGTAACAGTGGACCTCAAAATCTGTTGTGCAATTTCTCCTGGGTACGCTGATACCCCATGTGTGGGAGAAAACTATTGTTTGGGCGCACGTCCGGACTCGGAAGGGAAGGAGTGACATTTTGGAATGCAGACTTTGATGGAATGGTCTGTGGGCGTCGTGTCATGTTTTCAGAGTCCCTGATGTGCCTAAACTTTGGAAATGCCCAACAAGTGCCTCCTTTTTGGAACTGATCTACTGATTCCTGATGTGAATTATATAATGTAGCGTCATACGTCAGTTGTGTAGCGTTTATCAGGTTGTCATACGTCAGTTGTGTAGTGTTCGTCAGATTGTCATACGTCAGTTGTGTAGGGTTCATCAGGTTGTCATACGTCAGTTGTGTAGCGTTCGTCAGGTTGTCATACGTCGGTTGTGTTCGTCAGGTTGTCATACGTCAGTTGTGTAGTGTTTGTCATACGTTGGTTGTGTTCGTCAGGTTGTCATACGTCAGTTGTGTTTGTCTGGTTGTCATACGTCGGTTGTGTTCGTCAGGTTGTCATAAGTCATTTGTGTTGTGTTTGTCAGGTTGTCATACGTCAGTTGTGTAGTGTTTGTCTGGTTGTCATACGTTGGTTGTGTTCGTCAGGTTGTCATACGTGAGTTGTGTAGTGTTCGTCAGGTTGTCATACGTCAGTTGTGTTCGTTAGATTGTCATACGTGAGTTGTGTAAGTCAGAAATTAATTTAGTAGTCCATGGATGTGTGGTACCTTCTGAACCTTTCTTTCATGCACAGGCCAGGTTTGTCGGGGCAGGTGTCAAATTGATAAATGGTGTCCTTGCGTATCCCCCTTCTGTAACACACCCGACACCTCTTTTGTGACTTACCTTTTTTCCACTTCGAGGGACCTCTCCCGGGAAGTGTTGGCCCAGAACAATACAAGGTTCTTCACTTCCGGAAGTACTGAGGCCCGCTCCTTCACCACTGCCAAATATCAGGGCCTTGATCACTACCTCCTGCAACTGAAGGAAAGCATTGTGCATTGCCATCTGTACGATGTGCACGGCCAGCTTCTTGTACCACACCTTGGCCTTTCCGAATGCACAGTACGGCTGGAGGACTTGATCAGAGATCAACTTCCCCCATGTACTTGTTGTACCCCAGTGCAAAGTCTGGTTTGACGACCTGTGTAGAAGAACCTCGTACAGTGCTGGGGATGCTGCCATCACCATGTCAAGAAAAGGACATCCCTCTTGTCCTTGACCACCAGCAGGTGGTCGCTACATTGGGCTCTACTCTTACCCCTTGTGAGCATCTGCCCAATTAGCGTCTTCAAGAGGCCTCTCTGATTTTTGCGGACAGTACCAAAGTTTGTGGTACCTCATGCAGAGAGGGACGTGAACAGTGGGATGCTGGTATAAAAGTTATCCACATAGGGGTGATAACCTTGATCCAGCAGTGGGTGCACCAAATCCCACTGTTTTCCCACTCACTCCCAGGACAAAGGGGCATTCAGGGGGTTCAATCCGGGAGTCCTTCCATTCATGAACCCTAAACTTGGGAGTGTACCCTGAGGTACTCTCACACAGTTTATACAGCTTAATTCCGTATCTGGCCCTCTTACTGGGTAGGTACTGCTGGAATTTAAGCCTCCCCTTAAAATTAATTAGGGACTCATCCACGCAGATTTCCCTTTGGGACACGTACACTTCAGTCGATGACTGGCCCAACTTTGAAAAGACGATCAAATTTGAGGTCATCTCGTGCAGGACACCATGCATTATCGTTGTAATGCAAGAACTTGTGGATGGCCTCAAAACGTGTCCGGGTCATGACCATTCGGATTGTTATACCAAACATCAATACTCCAATATTACCGAACTTCTGGCTCTTTCAGTATCCCCATATGAAGGACCAGGCCCCAAAACGTCATCATTTCTACTGCGACTACAGGAGTCCAGTTAGGAAATAATGAGCAGTTTTGTGCCAAAAATTGCAGAGCATACAAATTAGTTTGGCCGACCATGAGGTTTACAAAATCCTCAGAGAAAAAAGACTTTGAAAAAGTCTAGTTCTGTGAGGTCGGTGGTGTCAAACTTGATTCCTGATTCCGCTACAAAATCAGGAATCAGTAGCTCATTATTTTCAGGTGGCGAGGTCCATATGGGGTCAGTAATGGGGGGCGCTGGTTCATAATCTGTCCTGGGGCGTCTGTGTGGCGGTTCAGCAGCACCTGAGGAGGAAGAGGAGGAGGATGACGAAGAGTCAGAAAAATAAAGAAAGGTGGCATCCTCTCCCTCACTGTCAGTGTCTGAGCCAAGAAAAGCGTATGCCTCCTCCACTGAATAGCGGGTTTGGGACATTTTTTTTCTATGTATGTGGTGTGTGTGTGTGTGTGAGTGCTTGGTGTAAACTTTTTTTTTTCTTAAAGAAAAAGATGAAAAAAAAGGAACAACCGGAGGTGGTGCAAACAGCGAGAACAGGTGCGGATTACTGAACTACGTCCCTGATCAACACTCGGCGGCTGCTGGATGTGCATGAAAAAAACTGCCAAAAGTCGACCGATCAAGTACTGATCAGCGCCCAGTGGCAGAAAGGGGGGTTGGGGAGAGGGGGATTGGGGTGGATGAGGAGGGATCAAAAAAATCTAGTTACAGTTGTCTTCTTTCTTCTGCCGCAGCAGGAGCAGTGATTGTGGTGTCACAGGCTTCTGTGGCACCGCAAGGCCCAGAACTAAGCATGATCGGACTGCGCGACCGCCCTCTACAAAAGAAAAAAAGTCAGTGGGAAAAAACAGCATAAAACAGCAAGCATGAGTGCTGTTGGGTGATCTGCGTCACCAATCAATGCTCGGTGGCTGCTGAATGCATGCGCAGAGGTGGTGCAAAGTGTGTGGGGGGTGGACAAGGACAAAAAATAGTCCTGGAAAACAGCGAGCACGGACGTTGATCAGTGATGTAGTCACTGATCAGCACTTGGCAGCTGCAGGACGCATGAAAAAAAGAAAACTGCCAAAAATCAAGAGATCAAGTACTGATCAGTGATCAAGTACTGATCAGCGCTCGGTGGCAGAAAGGAGGGGTGGGGAGGTGCGTTAAAAGAGGGGGGGATTGGTGTAGATGAGGAGAGATCAGGCAGGGATCTTCTTACAGATGTCTTCTTTCTTTTGTAGCAGCAGGAGCAGCGATTGTAGTGTCACAGGCTTCTGTGGCACCACAAGGCTTAGCACGGCACATGATCGGACAGCGTGACCGCCCTGTACAAAAAAAAGAAAGTCCATGGAAAAAAAAAAGTGTAAAACAGCGAGCACGAGTGCTGATCGTTGATTTGCACTCGGCGGCTTTTGGATGCATGCACGGAGGTGGTGCAGAGTGGGGGGGGGGGGTGAAAAATGGACAGGGACAAAAAAAGTTCTGGAAAACAGCAAGCCCGACGTTGATCAGTGATTTGCATCACTGATTATCGCTCGGCAGCTGCAGAAAGCACAAAAAAAAAAAACTGCCAAAAATCGAGTGATCAAGTACTGATCAGCGCTCGGTGGCAGAAGAGGGGCAGGTGGAGAGGGGGGGTAAAAGAATGGGGGAGGGGAGAGAAGGGGATTGGGGTAGTTGAGGAGAGATCAGGTAGGTGTCTACTTACTGATGTCTTCTCTTCTTAGCAGCAGGCAAGAGGCAGTAGAAGGGATTGTGGTGTCACAGAAGCTTCTGTGGCACCACAAGGTCCAGCACAGCGGAGATCAGCAGCATGATCGCCCTGTGCAAACCCTCAGCAACTGTGAGGGCGGTCACAGGTAGGTCATAGGGTGGTCACCGCCTGGTCACAGTGCGGTCACGCGCTCTGATTGGTGCGATTGATGTCATCATCGATCTCACCAATCAGAGCGGGCAGGGGCAAGGCCTGGCATTACCAGGCGCCAGCCTATGACTGGTGCACTTAGAGCACCGATCACAGGCTGGACATTAGTGTTTTAGGCAATCTGAAAGCCTGAAACATTGAGAAATGCAGCCATTGGTTGTTCAAAATTGAACAGCCAATCACAGAGATCGTAGTTACCCTAAGGTAAGATGGCGCCGTAATTTTAATGTAATCACCACGACTTCAGACGCGGGACAGCATTAAAGATTTATAGTAATAGTACATACATAGTCCATAATTACCAGGGCGCAGGGTGGAACTATTACTCACCACGTCATAAAGGGGTTAACCAGCTTCGAAGAGGTTTTTTTTGGTACGTGGCAGCACAAAATTGTAGAGTAATGCAAGCAACCCTGCGTGCTTTGATGAATTTTTGAGTGCAGATTGTATTAAAAAAAAAAAATGAATCCGTCAATGATTTTTTGAAAAAAGCAATCAAGCTATGGACTGTCATAGAGATGTATGCGACCAGAAGGAACACTCATTTCCAGCTGATGATACCTAGCACCTGTACCTATTCTAAATACAGCTAACAGCGGTATTAATAGGGGATAGAATAGACTTTTTTTTCATGGTTGTAACAGCAAGGAGTTTAAGTCAATAATCCCTGTCTGGATGCGTGTAATACGCTATCCAAGGTGCGATAGCTCACCCGTATACGAATTGCAGATGAGAGGTAATATTGTAGAATATAGAATCGATTTGAATTGTCCTTCCCATTATTAAGGAGTGGGTCTCCTAGACTGTTATTGCGTATGCAGTAAGTGCAAGGACTGCCAAAAATTAGGACGCACTCCAATACCAATTTGAAGAGACGTAGTGAAGGGCCTCAGAAAAATTGTATTAAAAATTAGCTATGACTAAGGGGGCAACCCTAGCGCCAGAAATGCATAAGAATTTTACATTTTGCTTCATTTTTTAAATGATCCAATAAAGTTTTTTCATATTTTACCTGTTTGAATTTTCTCCTATTCGTTTTAATTATGGCGCTCACCATCTTGGTTGAGTCCTCACAGTTTTGAAAAACGGCACAGATGTCAGGCATCCATGCCCACTCATCAGCTCTTATGTGCGGAGGCTGACCAGAATACCGACGGGCGTGTTGAAGCTAGTATTCAATAACTTCCCTCTGCTGCTCACAAATCCTTCCAAACATATGCAACGTTGAGTTCCAACGTGTGGTAACATCGCACACCATTGGGTGAGCTGGAAGCTGCAAACGCTGCTGAAGCACTGCCAGGGCGGCGGAAGCTGTACCAGACTTTCAGAAATGGGCACACATGCTGCATACTTTCACAAGCAGCTCAGGGTAGGTTTTGAGAAATCGCTGAACCATCAAATTGAGTACATGGTACGCGTGTGAGATTGCCAAGCTTCAGAGCTGCCACCATGCGCCAGCCATAGTCACACATGACCATGTCTGGTTCTAGGTTTAGTGGTGAGAGCTACAGATCAGCCTGCTCTGTTACAGCTTTCAACAACTCTGCAGTGGTGTGTGGTTTGTTAGAAAGCAGATTAGCTTGAGCAGTGTCTGTTGCTGCTTGGCCGAGGCAGTGCTTCCAGATTATGACTAATGTGGTAGTTTCGAGGTTGGGAGCTGAAGAGGAGGTGGTGCAGGAGGTGCTGTAGAATGTGGGGCCACCCTGATTGACCCATTTCCCACAATCCTCAGCGTTGGGAAGACGTGTTCTGTCCCAGGGTCCAACTGGGTCCCAGCTTCCACAATATTCCACAAGCACTTGTCCACGTGTCCGTGGTTTTTACCTTCCCAGTAACTGCATTGGTGAAGGCACGGGTAACGTTCTGGGAAATGTGCTTGTATAAGGTGGGGACGGCACACCAGGAGAAATAGTGGTGGCTGGGGACCGAGTTCCGAGGGACAGCCGCCATGAGGTTGCAGAAAGCTTCCGTCTACACATGCTGAAAAGGCAACATTTCCAGTGCAAGCAGTCTAGAAATGTAACAGTTTAGTATTGTGAACTGTGGGTGGCTGAGTATTTGCACTTGCGTTCCAAGGACTGGGGTAAGGACAACTGAATGCTGAACTGGAACAAGGACGTGGTTGCTGACGGTGGTGGTTGCAAGTGTGCATTGACAGGTGCAGGGTAGAAGTAGGAGGGCAGGAGGCATCTTCACCTATGTCATGGATAGCGGATTGACGTGCATGCACAACAGCAGAACAGGCAGTGGCGTCACCCGCAGACACTATTTCTGGACCCTGGCGTTTGGCCCAGATAGTCGGGTGCTTTGCTGTCATGTGCCTGAGCATGTTGGTCAGGCTGGTAGTTTTGCTGCCCTGCTGATGCTGGCATGGCAGATGTTGCAAATGGCCTTTTTTGGGTTACCTGGACAGTCTTTAAAAAAAGAGCCAGAGTCAGGAAGACCTAACAGTTGGACTGGCAGCTTTTCTCGTATTGGTGTTTTGGGGAACAGTTGCCGGCATTGTGTCTGTGACCACCCCACTGCTTATTCCGACCTGTTGTGGTGCTCTGCCTCCCTCCCCCTCTGCGCTGCTGTCCTCACTATGCATGTCACCTTCAAAAGGTTGGGTCAGTGACTTCATCGTCCACCACCTTGTCTTCCACGTACACAACCTGGTCCTCCTCCTGAGTTTCTGACAATTGTGTCTAATCATCATCCACCTCTTGCGACAGTAATTGCACTTTCCCACCGTCGCCTTTGTGTGACCGTAGCTGCTCAAATATTTGGGCATCGCTACATGTGATCTTGCCTCGCTTGAAGCAGACCAAGCTTGAGGCTAGAATCTATAAATGGAAGTGTGAACAGCTCTTCAGAGTGTCCAAGTATGGGATCACTTGTCTCTGGGCACTTGGCATGGTGGGAAGGAGGATCAGGGTGAGGAATATGTTGTCCAGACTCACGGCTAGTGAGACTGGACCGTGTGGAAGACAGGGTGGTGGAGAAACTGACTGGAAGCATTATTTGCTATCCAACCAACAACCTTTGCACACTGGTCTGGCTTCAAGAGTGGTGTTCCACAGCCCCTAGAAAGTGGGACAGGGAGGTGGGTTGACATAATGCGGGTGCTTGTTGTGCTCCTTCAGCAGGCACCGTTTCATCTTGTCCTCGGCCTCCGCATGCACCATCAGCAACATGTCCACTTCCCGTCCCTACGCGCCTTGCCCATTTTAAATGGGGTATAATATTTTGCAGTTTGCAAAAAATGTCAGGGTTATTACCGCAGTAATATTTGATCACGTCTGATGACCTATTTTTATGCAGTGGCGGTATAGCGATGCTATTGGTCAGTGACCAATTGTGGATATGTTTTGAACGCATAACTGGCAGACTTTAAATGGAGTATAATATTTGGCGGCTTCCAAAACAAAAAAAAAAATCAGGATTATTACGGAAGTAATATTTGACCACCTGAGATGATGGACAAGTTTCTTTGCTTGCACAATACAGCAATGCTATTCAAATCAACAACATCTATGCCGATAACAAGCAAACGGAGCAGTAAAAATGGTGTATTATATTGCTTTTCACCAAAATTATCAGGATTAAGAGCAAAAAGAATATTATTAGAGCTGATATCTAGGGCTATTGATAGGAGTTCCAGCAGCAGAAAGAACGTGCAATGGACCCTATTCTGTACTATACTAGATCTCCACAAACTCTACCTAACTAGTATTACCATCAGGATTAGCCCTAACAAGGAGCGTTAGTGTAGAATAACATTAGTAGTGTGGAATCACAGCTTAAAATAAGCGACAATTCTCTCCCTCGCTCAGCAGCACCCTTCCCTACTCTGCCTGTGCCGGGGAGACTGTGACAAGCATAGGGTCCAGAGTCTTATATAGACCCGATGACGCTGTGCGGCCAGCCAATCACTGCAATGCCACACATAACATGGCTACGGCATTACAGTGACTGGCAGGCAATCCCTGCATGTTAATTGGCATTCTAATATGCACCAAACATGTGGGACGGGGACTCGAGTGTTCCAAAAACACTCGCCCAGTAACGAGGAACTGGAGCACTGTGACACTTGGCGAGTCACGAGGAGTGAGGAGTATGCTCGCTCATCACTACTGGTCACCTAACATCGATCTTCTGACTCCCAAATTACATTGTAACTGATTTTTTTATGGACAACTTATCTAAAAATCACGGAGATAACATTCCTCAGACTAAAAAAATGTCAATCCTGGATAGGGCTCTCCACCTTTCATCTATTCTTGGTGCCTGTGGAGGCCTAGTGCAACCAAGTCCTCGTTTCTTAAGTTGGCCATATTCATCAGTTTCGACTCAGCCGAGTGTTCCCATGTTCTGTACAAGACAGCCTCTGCCACAATCCTGTGTTCTCCACATTCCTGTTCCTTTTGGCAACATCTGTTGGGAAAAAGCGCGCTAATCAAATCTGTATGAGGACCTTTGTATGGTAAACATCAGTGAAATGACCAAAGCTGCCCATACACATACCTTATGTTTATGGGGAGTCTCCCGACAACAGATGTCAAAGAAGAGAACAGGCAGGAAAATAAGATGTCAATGTCTGATCCTTACAGGAATACTGAACGTAGAAATAAGAAGAGTGAATGGATGGAAGTCAACATGATGGGCCGCACGTTGCCTCTAAAAGTCCTGCAGAGAGGACTAACTCTTCAGAACGCCGGATGTCAGCATCTCGCATCCCAGTGACACATATCTTGTGTTATAATTTTGTACAAATACATTTATTGGTCGTACTGTACATATTCACACAAAAGTAATCACCAGAAGACACCAGTGCGAAACATGAACAGCATAGAAACGAAAACTGCTGCATTCTAGATCCGGCAAAATGAATGATATAAATGGCACCAGGGCTGGTATGTACTCGCAAAACAGACAAAGGCTCTCCCATGTAACAGAAGCATTCATCCTCATCCAGCCACGGCAAAAAACATAAACCTATGGGAAAAATAAAAAAGGCCAGACAGGCCTGGCCATTAAAGAGGGTCCTCTCAGAAGTTCTGATTAGTGGGGGCTGAGCCACAAGTGATTAGTAAACTGAGGGAGGAGAAGGGCTTAGAGGATTTCAGCTCTCCTCCGACACTGAAGACAGCTCAGCAGTTGGAGCGAAGCCACTCTCAGCCGGGCCCTTCCACAACTAGACTTCCACCGATCACAACTTGGTGGCATTCTTCCACCGATCACAACTTGGTGGCCTTCCACTGCAGGGAGTTAACATTAGCGTCTTTTTAGCTGGAAGTTTAGGCCTTTTGGTGTTGTCACGTTCTGATTTGACTCCATCACTTCTACCCATCTTTACATACAGCTTGTTAGGGTGATGGCGCACGCTAAATAAATAATGCTGAAAACTATGGCAGCTATGTACAGGTGTAAATTGGTGCCAATTTCTGGGGGGGGGGGGGTGTAATTATTCATAAATGCTTTAGAACAATGATGGTCCCACATTACCCCAAAACTACCTACTTTTAATCATCAGTTGTGAGGAGTAAAAAGTTGCAAATCTTACTGCAAATATGAAACTACCGTCTATTATGTATCGGGGACTCCCAACAACAGGGACGCTGGATTAAAACTCCAGATACTTCTGACCTCGGGAAAACAAGCCACCGATAAAAATGGGTAGTGTTCGGCAGAGGAACCATCAGTATAACATTTATAATCATTATAAAAAGGGAGTCCTATGAACAAAGTACATTTTAGTCAATAGATCTTGTAATAACAAGTTCCACAATTGGACGTTAAAACATGTTATGCTGAGATAATCATGAGATAATGTGTCCCCACTGTGTATGGCTTGTGTCTGCGCGTGGGCGAAATAAGTGATTGTACAGATGATATAGCATTGGCATACAGCTTCTTTCTGTGAGGTAACATTTCCCTGCCCGTTTTATCACAGGAGCGAGTGTTTGTACTGCTCAGCATACGATGGGCGTTCATTAAAGATCTCCCCTGACCCACTTCCATTTATCACAGGACGCTGAAACTTCACATGTGTAATGATATAAGTCTCTATAGGTTACGTGCCAATTTGCAACTCAGAACTGATAACGGTCTGAATTTTACAGGTGAAGTGGTGTGAGGTTTGAAAATGGACCCAGTGGAATACAGAGCAGTCATCAAGTGCCTTTACATGAAATGGCTGCACAGCAAAGGAAATGTTTGATGAAAGAGGTTTATGGTGATGATTACCCATCATATGAGATCGCCAAGAACTGGCATAGTCAATTGAAATGTGGTCGGACTTTGGTGCAAACAGCTCCAATTCCACAGCGACCCCACGCTGCCAATGATGAAACACACCATCCAGCAAGTGGAGGTTGCCATTTTGGAAAATCACTGCATAACCATTCACCACCTAGCCCAAAATGTCAAGATTAGTGTGGGGTCCGTGGAAAAAAAATCATTCAAGACCATCTTCACATGCAAAAGATATCCGCTCGCTGGGTTCCCCGGGCTGCTAACACCTTTCGAGAAGCAGGAACGAGTCGAAAGCTCTCAGGCTCTATTGACAAAGAGTCATGGAAACCAGGACTTTTTCAACAGACTGATCGCACCGGATGAAAGCTGGTTCCATCACTATGATCCTTCGATGTAATGGAAGCATCATGACTCACCGCCTCCAAAGAACCCTCGGAAGGCAAGGTCACGCTTACAGTATTTTGGGACAAGCACAGAGTAGTATTAATCGATTTCCTAGCAAAGGGTACCATGATTAGTGGGGCATACTATGCTTCACTGCTGCGGAAATTGCAGAAGGACATCAAAAACAAGAGAAGCGGCATGCTCACAGAAAGGTGTCTTGCCTTCTGCAAGACAATGCACCAATTCACACCTCACATGTTGCCCAAATGGAAGCCTCCTATGGCTTTGAAATTCTACAACATCCCCCTTAGTCACCCGACCTCGCACCATCGGACGTGCATCTCTTTCCAAAAATGAAGTTATTTTTGAAGGGCAAGCATTTTCCAGATGAGACTGATTTCCGAAGTCACAACGTGGCTTTTGGAGCAACCCGTCGAATTCTACAAGCGAGGCGTTTACAGTTGCTTAAAGAGATGGGAGAAGTGTGTGTCCTAGGTGGCACCTATGTAGAGAAGGACTAATAACTGTGCCAAGTTTCATTGCGCTCAGTCCACAGGAAGTGGGTCAGGGGAAATCTTTAATGAACGCCCCTCGTAGATCAGTTCAGCGAGATAGGAGCTCCGGCAGTGAATGAGCTCATAGAACACTGATTTATCATGAGTTTAAAATCTTGGCGAAGCAGTAAAACCAGTCACTCCTGTGATAAAACAGGCAGGCAAATATGTTACCTCACAAAAAGCAGCAGCTGTGATCTCATGCTGACCAGTCTGTATACTCGTTTGCTCCCTTGGCCAGTAGCTGTGGTACATTCAGACCATGTCCCTGCACGGACAGCCACAGCCATTACACATTTATAAGGTTATCTCAGCACAACAACATTTTGTTGTTAACGCATCCATTTGTGGAACTAATTTTTATTTCAAGCTCTATTGACAAAAATGTACTTTGTGGGACAAAGCTTTGAATTACAGAAGCCATTTTAAATTGCAACACAAGACTGGTGACATTCAACCAAATTGACAAAAAAAAGATGATTTGTTGCGGTTATAATCATAAATCGCTCATTTTCGAGTCACACAATGAACACAGTCCCAGTCCTCAGATCAAGCTTAGCGACACCCGTCTGAGGGCAACCTCTCCATTGTTGTGGGTGTCTATGGCGGTCAGTGCGTCCGCGTAGCTCATCATGCACACGGTGGCTTCGCCGCTTTCTATATTTTGGAGATTCACAGAACTTACTTTAAAGTCACAAAAAAAATCTAAAATTTCAGTGGCAGTGATGGATACAGGCAAGTTCCTCATGACCAGTAGCGCTACTCCACTGCTCGTCTGCTTTGCGTTACAGATCGAACCCTCATCACAACCATTTACACGGTCCGAACGTTGTTGTGGAAGACTGCTCTGAATCACTGGGGGGGTCTGTATAAAGTCTGATGCGACCACTGCTACCAAGTCTGTACCAGAAAGGGGCGAAATGTCAGAATGAGAGGACACCCCTATCTCCTCCATGGCTGATTGTTCTACAGTGACGTGCACTTGGGCAACTTGTTCCACCGGTAGGGTGGCCTGTACTGATGCCACAGGCGCACTGGCTTGTACTGGTGCGCTGGTAGCCACACTGGGTAATGACTCTGAGGTGACACTCGACTTGCCACCGGCCTTAACCTTGACATTACGTATGCGTTCAGACACTTTTATTTCATTCGCTTGCTCCTTAGTAACGCGGATTATCAGAATTTTAATCCCCTGATAGGTCTGATTATTTTGTTTTTCAGCTCTGGATGCCTCTTTATCATCGCTGTACGTTACCAGCACATCCCCGAGCCCATCCCACTTCTCGTCATGTAATAGGTAAATGTCGTCGTCTTTCACACTTCTCCCAGTGAAGAATTTCCGGATCTCTGATTTAGTGACATTGCATGGAAAGTTTCGCAGATACAGACATCTTCTCTCTGGTGACCTCCTTCTACTTGTATGATAGTTACGCTCCCGTGAGGATCGACTTCGTGACCTCCTCCTACCTCGGCGACCATTACTTTCTTGTGAGGATCGACTTCGTGACCGCCTCCTACTTCGGTGCCCATTTTCTTGTGAGGATCGACTTCGTGACCTCTTCCTATCTGGGAGTTTGCTACGGTCTTGTGAGGATCGACTTCGTGACCTCTTTCTATCTGAGTGATCGCTACGTTCTCGTGAGGATCGACTGGGTGACTTTTTCTTATCTGAGTGATCGCTACGTTCTCGTGAGGATCGACTGGGTGACTTTTTCTTATCTGAGTGATCGCTACGTTCTCGTGAGGATCGACTGGGTGACTTTTTCTTATCTGAGTGATTGCTACGGTCTCGTGAGGATCGACTGGGTGACTTTTTCTTATCCGAGTGATCGCTACGTTCTCGTGAGGATCGACTGGGTGTCTTTTTCTTATCTGTGTGATCACTACGTTCTTGTGAGGATCGACTGGGTGACTTCCTATTATCTGGGCGATCATTACAGGCTGAGACTCTCATATGATCGATTAACCTGTACATGGACCCCTTTGAGATGGGTAATACATTCAGCGGGTAGCCCATGAAAGTTTCTTTGTTGAAGCCGAGTGCTCGCTTGTAATCTCGCTCTCTTTGGAACATGACGAATCCTTCTCTGGTCCGTCTGCCCTGTTTATCAACGAGGAAGTCAATCTGCGAGTCCTTCATGTACAGATCGGAGAAGAGCTTCTTGATATCACTTTTCTCTGCTTCGAAGCTTAGATTAAGGAGATGCACATAGTACTCCTGTACATAAACAGCTCCTCGTCTCGTTATTCTGATGTTCGGTGATCTGGACCTGCTCCTGGATGAGCGTTCAGGAGAGCGCTCTCGCTTTGCGATATGGTCCCCACCATTTTGGTTCCACTCCTCCTCATTGGAAAGCTTGAGTACTACAGGTGAATAGCGGAGGGGCTTATTATTAAACTTCATGGCTTTCCTGGCATCAGATTCATTTCCGAACTTGACGATCGCCTTCCCACTTCTACATCCATTGAAGAGTTTTAGAAACAAGATATCTTCCACACAGAGCCCCCTGAAAAACTCTTGGATGTCGGTCCATGTGGCTTCAATCGGCAGCCCCCGTATGTACAGATAGACAGTTGACAAACTGCCTTTTTCATTACTTTTTAAAGCAGTTTCTGGATTACTGGAGGAAGTTATCGATGACTTCAGCCCAATCTTGACTATCTCCAAGGCCTGTCTCATCTCGTCTTCATTGCTGTACTCCAGATAGACAAATGAATCCTTAAGTAGACGACCCGACAGGTTCATGGCTTGGCGTGCATCATCATGTGTGGAGAACACAATATACGCTTCACCATATAATCCACCTATGATGGACACCCCTCCTCTGGGTATATTCAATCCACAGAAGAACTGACGAATGTCAGAAGAAGCTGCCGTAGCAGGAAGACCCTTCAGCTGGACGATCAGAGACATCATGGGGTCAACACCTGAGGAGAGGAAAAACAAATGTACGTAGAGTGAGAAGAAATATCCGGATGCTGTCCTGATCTATATCTGATACGAGAGATAGTCAGATGCACATATACTGTGTAGTGTACAGGCCAGTGAGGCCGACGTCCGCAGGGACTGTGACATTAGACACAATTTAAGCTGTCAGACCCGTGTGCTCTGTGCAAGCTGCATGTCACAATTTGTTTTACCATCTCATCTATGCAGAAAAGTACTCTTAATTGTACCATAGACTATTGAAGGGGTTGTTTGGATACAAATAATTGCAGAAATTTCCAAAACTGCCTAAAAAAGACAAAAAAAACCCCCCTCACCCACAGTGATCCCCGCAGGTCCTGTCCTGTCCAGTCCAATCACTACATGGAGAGGTGACTCTCCTCAGCCAGTGAAAGGCAAACACGGCATCTCCAGTGTGTCCATGACGGGACTAGGAAGCTGGGAGACCAGGTGACTCCCAGAATGGATTGCTTCTGACAATGAGTGGGATACAGATGTGAACATGGCCCTATGTCAGATGGCTATTTTTAGAGAGCAAATTTGGGAATTTACCAACCAAGCAATCGGTGCCTCACAGCGAAGGTGATGGCAGATCATAAACAAAACTGTATATAAATTAGGTTGTAAAGTGCTCGATGCTTGAACACACCCATTCCAAGGCCAGACTATGGCGGGGTGCAATGACGCCGGGCCACTGCACAGTGCACCAATGGAAGACTATGCCAGTGCACCCAGCAGCACCGCAAGAGGAAGAGAAGACATTTCCATGTTTATTATCCTCCCCTTCAGGGCACCCCTATGAAGCTCATCCCCTCAGTGGTAATGACCTGGAGGATGTGTGATGTCAGCGCAGCAACTCCCACATCTCACTCATCCACTGTCACACTTACCCTCCGTTACATCTCGGTTGTAACCCCAGACACCTGTCCCCCGTCACCGTTACCTCAAGTCTCCATTGTCCTTTGAGTCACAGTTACAACGTCTCACCCCGTGCTCTCCCATCTCCCCACCCCGTCCAATCGCGCCTCCCCCGCCCTCTCCATCGCCGTCACCTCGCGTCTCCCCCGCCCTCTCAGTCACCTCGCGTCTCCCCCGCCCTCTCAGTCACACCCGCCCTCTCCGTCACCTCGCGTCTCCCCCGCCCTCTCCGTCACCTCGCGTCTCCCCCACTCTCTCCGTCACCTCGCGTCTGACCCGCCCTCTCCGTCACCTCACGTCTGACCTGTCCTCTCCCCCACCTCGCTTCTTCCCCATCCTCTCCCCCACCTCGCTTCTTCCCCGTCCTCTCCCCCACCTCGCTTCTTCCCCACCTCGCTTCTTCCCCGTCCTCTTCCCCACCTCGCTTCTTCCCCGTCCTCTCATGTCTTCCCCGTCACCGTTACCTCATGCCTCCCAAGTCCTTTTTGTCACCTCGCGTCTCCCCCGTCCTCTCACGTCTCCCCCCGTCCTCTCCGTTACCTCGCGTCTTCCCCGTCCTCAAAGTTACCTCGCGTCTTCCCCGTCCTAGAATCATACAATGGTAGAGTTGGAGGGGACCTCCTGGGTCATCTGGTCCAACCCCCTGCTCAAAGCAGGATTCACTAAATCATCTCAGACAGATATCTGTCCAGCCTCTGTTTGAAGACGTCCATTGAAGGGGAACTCACCACCTCTCGTGGCCGCCTGTTCCACTCATTGATCACCTCACTGTCAAAAAGTTTTTTCTAATATCTAATCTGTGTCTCCTCCAATTCAGTTTCATCCCATTGCTTCTAGTCTTTCTTTGTGCAAATGAGAATAAAGATGATCCTTCTACAATGTAACAGCCCTTGAGATATTTGTTTGAGGTTACCTCGTGTCTTCCCCGTCCTCTCTTGTCACCTCGCATCTCCGCCACCTCGCTTCTTCCCCGTCCTCTCCCCCACCTCGCTTCTTCCCGGTCCTCTCACGTCTCCCCCGTCCTCTCTGTTACCTCGCGTCTCCCCCGTCCTCTCCATCACCTCGCGTCTCCCCCATCCTCTCACGTCTCCCCCGTCCTCTCCGTTACATCGCGTCTTCCCCGTCCTGTCAGTCACCATTACCTCATGTCTACCCTGTCCTCTCCATCACCTCTCGTCTCTCCCATCTTCTCCGTTACATCGCGTCTTCCCCGTCCTGTCAGTCACCATTACCTCAAGTCTCCCCCGTCCTCTCCATCACCTCGCGTCTCCCCCATCCTCCCACGTCTCCCCCGTCCTCTCTGTTACATCGCGTCTTCCCCGTCCTGTCAGTCACCGTTGCCTCACGTCTCCCCCACCTCGCTTCTTCCCCATCCTCTCACGTCTCCCCCGTTACATCAAGTCTTCCCCGTCCTGTCAGTCACAGTTACCTCTCGTCTCCCCCGTCCTCTCCGTCACTGTAACCTCGCGTCTCCCCCGTCCTCTCCGTCACGGTTACCTCGCGTCTCCCCCGTCCTCTCCGTCACCTCGCGTCTCCCCCACCTCGCTTCTTCCCCGTCCTCTCCCCCACCTAGCTTCTTCCCGGTCCTCTCACGTCTCCCCCACCTCGCTTCTTCCCGGTTCTCCCCCGTCCTCTCACGTCTCCCCCGTCCTCTCACGTCTCCCCCGTCCTCTCACGTCTCCCCCGTCCTCTGTTACCTCGCGTCTCCCCCGTCCTCTCCGTCACTGTTACCTCGCGTCTCCCCCACCTCGCTTCTTCCCGTTCCTCCCACGTCTCCCCCGTCCTCTGTTACCTCCCGTCTCCCCCGTCCTCTCACGTCTCGCCCCGTCCTCTCTGTCATTGTTACCTCGCGTCTCCCCCGTCCTCTCCGTCATTGTTACCTCGCGTCTCCCCCGTCCTCTCCGTCACTGTTACCTCGCGTCTCCCCCACCTCGCTTCTTCCCGTTCCTCCCACGTCTCCCCCGTCCTCTCACGTCTCGCCCCGTCCTCTCTGTCATTGTTACCTCGCGTCTCCCAAGTCCTCTCCGTTACTGTTACCTCGCGTCTCCCCCGTCCTCTCGCGTCTCCCCCGTCCTCTCGCGTCTCCCCCGTCCTCTCCGTCACCTCGCGTCTCCCCCGTCCTCTCGCGTCTCCCCCGTCCTCTCGCGTCTCCCCCGTCCTCTCGCGTCTCCCCCGTCCTCTCCGTCACTGTTACCTCGCGTCTCCCCCGTCCTCTCCGTCACTGTTACCTCGCGTCTCCCCCACCTCGCTTCTTCCCGTTCCTCCCACGTCTCCCCCGTCCTCTGTTACCTCCCGTCTCCCCCGTCCTCTCACGTCTCGCCCCGTCATTGTTACCTCGCGTCTCCCAAGTCCTCTCCGTTACTGTTACCTCGCGTCTCCCCCGTCCTCTCGCGTCTCCCCCGTCCTCTCCGTCACTGTTACCTCGCGTCTCCCCCGTCCTCTCCGTCACTGTTACCTCGCGTCTCCCCCGTCCTCTCGCGTCTCCCCCGTCCTCTCCGTCACTGTTACCTCGCGTCTCCCCCGTCCTCTCCGTCACTGTTACCTCGCGTCTCCCCCGTCCTCTCCGTCACCTCGCGTCTCCCACACCTCGCTTCTTCCCCACCTTGCTTCTTCCCGGTCCTCTCACGTCTCCCCTGTCCTCTCACGTCTCCCCCGTCCTCTCACGTCTCCCCCGTCCTCTCCATCACTGTTACCTCGCGTCTCCCCCGTCACTGTTACCTCGCGTCTCCCCCGTCACTGTTACCTCGCGTCTCCCCCGTCACTGTTACCTCGCGTCTCCCCCGTCACTGTTACCTCGCGTCTCCCCCGTCACTGTTACCTCGCGTCTCCCCCGTCACTGTTACCTCGCGTCTCCCCCGTCACCGTTACCTCGCGTCTCCCCCGTCACCGTTACCTCGCGTCTCCCCCGTCACTGTTACCTCGCGTCTCCCCCGTCACTGTTACCTCGCGTCTCCCCCGTCACTGTTACCTCGCGTCTCCCCCGTCACTGTTACCTCGCATCTCCCACGTCACTGTTACCTCGCGTCTCCCCCGTCCTCTCCCCCGTCACTGTTACCTCACGTCTCCCCGTCCTCTCCCCCTTCACTGTTACCTCGCGTCTCCCACGTCCTCTCCCCCGTCACTGTTACCTCGCGTCTCCCCCGTCCTCTCCATCACTGTTACCTCGCGTCTCCCCCGTCCTCTCCCCCACCTCGCTTCTTCGCGGTCCTCTCATGTCTCCCCCACCTCGCTTCTTCCCGGTCCTCTCACGTCTCCCCCGTCCTCAGTTACCTCGCGTCTCCCCCGTCCTCTCGCGTCACTGTTACCTCGCGTCTCCCCCGTCCTCTCACGTCACTGTTACCTCGCGTCTCCCCCGTCCTCTCCGTCACTGTTACCTCGCGTCTCCCCCGTCCTCTCCGTCACTGTTACCTCGCGTCTCCCCCATTCTCTCCGTCACTGTTACCTCGCGTCTCCCCGTCCTCTCCGTCACTGTTACCTCGCGTCTCCCCCGTCCTCTCCGTCACTGTTACCTCGCGTCTCCCCCACCTCGCTTCTTTCCGTCCTCTCCCCCACCTCGCTTCTACCCGGTCCTCTCACGTCTCCCCCACCTCGCTTCTACCCGGTCCTCTCACGTCTCCCCCTTCCTCTGTTAACTCGCGTCTCCCCCGTCACCTCGCGTCTCCCACATCTCGCTTCTTCCCCGTCCTCTTCCCCACCTCGCTTCTTCCCGGTCCTCTCACGTCTCCCCGTCCTCTCCGTTACTGTTACCTCGCGTCTTCCCCGTCCTCTCCGTTACCTCGCGTCTCCCCCGTCCTCCCCGTCCTCTCGCGCCTCCCCCGTCCTCTCGCGCCTCCCCCGTCCTCTCAGTTACCTCGCGTCTTCCCCGTCTTCTCAGTTACCTCGTGTCTCACCCGTCATCTCCGTTACCTCGCCTCTCAACCCTCCTCTCACGTCTTCCCCGTCCTCTCTGTTAACTCGCGTCTCGCCCGTCCTCTCACGTCTCCCTGTCCTCTCCGTTACCTCGCGTCTCATCCGTCCTCTCCGTTACCTCGCGTCTCCCCCGTCCTCTCCGTTACCTCGCGTCTCCCCCGTCCTCTCCGTTATCTCGCGTCTCCCCCGTCCTCTCCGTTATCTCGCGTCTCCCCCGTCCTCTCCGTTATCTCGCGTCTCCCCCGTCCTCTCCGTCACCCCGTCCTCTCCGTTACCTCGCGTCTCCCCCGTCCTCTCGCGTCTCCCCCATCCTCTCGCGTCTCCCCCATCCTCTCCGTTACCTCGCGTCTCCCCCGTCCTCTCCGTTACCTCACGTCTCCCCCGTCCTCTCCGTTACCTCGCGTCTCCCCCGTCCTCTCCGTTACCTCGCGTCTCCCCCGTCCTCTCCGTCACCCCGTCCTCTCCGTTACCTCGCGTCTCCCCCGTCCTCTCCGTTACCTCGCGTCTCCCCCGTCCTCTCCGTCACCTCGCGTCTCCCCCATCCTCTCACGTCTCCCCCGTCCTCTCCGTTACCTCGCGTCTCCCCCGTCCTCTCCGTTACCTCGCGTCTCCCCCGTCCTCTCGCGTCTCCCCCGTCCTCTCCGTTACCTCGCGTCTCCCCCGTCCTCTCCGTTACCTCGCGTCTCCCCCGTCCTCTCCGTTACCTCGCGTCTCCCCCGTCCTCTCCGTTACCTCGCGTCTCCCCCGTCCTCTCCGTTACCTCGCGTCTCCCCCGTCCTCTCCGTTACCTCGCGTCTCCCCCGTCCTCTCCGTTACCTCGCGTCTCCCCCGTCCTCTCCGTTACCTCGCGTCTCCCCCGTCCTCTCCGTTACCTCGCGTCTCCCCCGTCCTCTCCGTTACCTCGCGTCTCCCCCGTCCTGTCCGTTACCTCGCGTCTCCCCCGTCCTGTCCGTTACCTCGCGTCTCCCCCGTCCTGTCAGTTACCTCGCGTCTCCCCCGTCCTCTCCGTCACCCCGTCCTCTCCGTTACCTCGCGTCTCCCCCATCCTCTCCGTCACCCCGTCCTCTCCGTCACCTCGCGTCTCCCCCATCCTCTCACGTCTCCCCCGTCCTCTCCGTTACCTCGCGTCTCCCCCGTCCTCTCCGTTACCTCGCGTCTCCCCCGTCCTCTCGCGTCTCCCCCGTCCTCTCCGTTACCTCGCGTCTCCCCCGTCCTCTCCGTTACCTCGCGTCTCCCCCGTCCTCTCCGTTACCTCGCGTCTCCCCCGTCCTCTCCGTTACCTCGCGTCTCCCCCGTCCTCTCCGTTACCTCGCGTCTCCCCCGTCCTCTCCGTTACCTCGCGTCTCCCCCGTCCTCTCCGTTACCTCGCGTCTCCCCCGTCCTCTCCGTTACCTCGCGTCTCCCCCGTCCTCTCCGTTACCTCGCGTCTCCCCCGTCCTCTCCGTTACCTCGCGTCTCCCCCGTCCTCTCCGTTACCTCGCGTCTCCCCCGTCCTCTCCGTTACCTCGCGTCTCCCCCGTCCTCTCCGTTACCTCGCGTCTCCCCCGTCCTCTCCGTTACCTCGCGTCTCCCCCGTCCTCTCCGTTACCTCGCGTCTCCCCCGTCCTCTCCGTTACCTCGCGTCTCCCCCGTCCTCTCCGTTACCTCGCGTCTCCCCCGTCCTCTCCGTTACCTCGCGTCTCCCCCGTCCTCTCCGTTACCTCGCGTCTCCCCCGTCCTCTCCGTTACCTCGCGTCTCCCCCGTCCTCTCCGTTACCTCGCGTCTCCCCCGTCCTCTCCGTTACCTCGCGTCTCCCCCGTCCTCTCCGTTACCTCGCGTCTCCCCCGTCCTCTCCGTTACCTCGCGTCTCCCCCGTCCTCTCCGTTACCTCGCGTCTCCCCCGTCCTCTCCGTTACCTCGCGTCTCCCCCGTCCTCTCCGTTACCTCGCGTCTCCCCCGTCCTCTCCGTTACCTCGCGTCTCCCCCGTCCTCTCCGTTACCTCGCGTCTCCCCCGTCCTCTCCGTTACCTCGCGTCTCCCCCGTCCTCTCCGTTACCTCGCGTCTCCCCCGTCCTCTCCGTTACCTCGCGTCTCCCCCGTCCTCTCCGTTACCTCGCGTCTCCCCCGTCCTCTCCGTTACCTCGCGTCTCCCCCGTCCTCTCCGTTACCTCGCGTCTCCCCCGTCCTCTCCGTTACCTCGCGTCTCCCCCGTCCTCTCCGTTACCTCGCGTCTCCCCCGTCCTCTCCGTTACCTCGCGTCTCCCCCGTCCTCTCCGCTACCTCGCGTCTCCCCCGTCCTCTCTGCTACCTCGCGTCTCCCCCGTCCTCTCCGTTACCTCGCGTCTCCCCCGTCCTCTCCGTCACCCCGTACTCTCCGTTACCTCGCGTCTCCCCCGTCCTCTCCGTCACCCCGTCCTCTCCGTTACCTCGCGTCTCCCCAATCCTCTCACGTCTCCCCCGTCCTCTCCGTTACCTCGCGTCTCCCCCGTCCTCTCCGTTACCTCGCGTCTCCCCCGTCCTCTCCGTTACCTCGCGTCTCCCCCGTCCTCTCCGTTACCTCGCGTCTCCCCCGTCCTCTCCGTTACCTCGCGTCTCCCCCATCCTCTCACGTCTCCCCCGTCCTCTCCGTTACCTCGCGTCTCCCCCGTCCTCTCCGTTACCTCGCGTCTCCCCCGTCCTCTCGCGTCTCCCCCGTCCTCTCCGTTACCTCGCGTCTCCCCCGTCCTCTCCGTTACCTCGCGTCTCCCCCGTCCTCTCCGTTACCTCGCGTCTCCCCCGTCCTCTCCGTTACCTCGCGTCTCCCCCGTCCTCTCCGTTACCTCGCGTCTCCCCCGTCCTCTCCGTTACCTCGCGTCTCCCCCGTCCTCTCCGTTACCTCGCGTCTCCCCCGTCCTCTCCGTTACCTCGCGTCTCCCCCGTCCTCTCGCGTCTCCCCCGTCCTCTCGCGTCTCCCCCGTCCTCTCGCGTCTCCCCCGTCCTGTTACCTCGCGTCTCCCCCGTCCTGTCCGTTACCTCGCGTCTCCCCCGTCCTCTCGCGTCTCCCCCGTCCTCTGTTACCTCGCATCTCCCCCGTCCTGTCCGTTACCTCGCGTCTCCCCCGTCCTCTCAGTTACCTCGCGTCTCCCCCGTCCTGTCCGTTACCTCGCGTCTCCCCCGTCCTCTCGCGTCTCCCCCGTCCTCTGTTACCTCGCGTCTCCCCCGTCCTCTGTTACCTCGCGTCTCCCCCGTCCTGTCCGTTACCTCGCGTCTCCCCCATCCTCTCGCGTCTCCCCCGTCCTCTCCGTTACCTCGCGTCTCCCCCGTCCTCTCCGTTACCTCGCGTCTCCCCCGTCCTCTCCGTTACCTCGCGTCTCCCCCGTCCTCTCACGTCTCCCCCGTCCTCTCCGTTACCTCGCGTCTCCCCCGTCCTCTCGCGTCTCCCCCGTCCTCTCCGTTACCTCGCGTCTCCCCCGTCCTCTCCGTTACCTCGCGTCTCCCCCGTCCTCTCCGTTACCTCGCGTCTCCCCCGTCCTCTCCGTTACCTCGCGTCTCCCCCGTCCTGTCCGTTACCTCGCGTCTCCCCCGTCCTGTCCGTTACCTCGCGTCTCCCCCGTCCTCTCCGTCACCTCACGTCTCCCCCTCAGGACACTGACATCACCCCACGGCTGCAGCACTCGGTTGCTATGGGTAACCGCATCACTTTACGTCCGGTCGCCATACTTCCTGTACCGAACATTCACGACACGTCCCGGCCTGCAGATAACTCACCAGCCCGGCCTTGTAGCCGCTGGCCTTCTCTCCCAGATGAGCCTGAGCAATATGGCGGCGGCGGAGTCACCTGTGCGCAGGCGCAGCAGCTCGAGGACTCAGTGAGCGGTGGATGTAATGTGAGCGGTGCTGCACGGTGCGGCCGCCATAGCCTCTATAGCGCAGCCACTTCCGGCCTGTGTTTCCGCTGTCAGCCGATAACCAGATCAATGGCCGCGATCAGTGCGGCGACACAGTCTAGGCCGGAGGAGAGGAGGTCACATGACGCGGCACGTGGTGCAGGGACAGGACCTGAGTACGGGCGTGTGTGCTCCGTGTCCTTTGTGTCAGGGGTGGGGGCTACTGTGTCTTGATGGCTCGGGGGGTATCTGACTGTGGCTCATGGCTTGAGGCGTAACTGACTGTGGTTGGAGGGTATCTGATTGTGGCTCGGCTCTTGGGGGTATCTGACTGTGACTTGGGGGGGGGGTATCTGACTGTGGCTCGGGGCTTGGGGGGTATCTGACTGTGACTTGGGGGGGGGGTATCTGACTGTGGCTCGGGGCTTGGGGGTATCTGACTGTGACTTGGGGGGGGGTATCTGACTGTGGCTCGGAGCTTGGGGGAGTATTTGACTGGCTAATGGCTTGGAGGGTAACTGACTGTGGCTCGGGGCTTGGGGGGGTATCTGACTGTGACTTGGGGGGGGTATCTGACTGTGGCTCGGGGCTTGGGGGTATCTGACTGTGACTTGGGGGAGGGGTATCTGACTGTGGCTGGGGGTATCTGATTGTGGCTCGGGGCTTGGGGGGTATATCTGACTGTGGCTGGGGGTATCTGACTGTGGCTCGGGGCTTGGGGGGTATCTGACTGTGACTTGGGGGGGTATCTGACTGTGGCTCGGGGCTTGGGGGGTATCTGACTGTGACTTGGGGGGGTATCTGACTGTGACTTGGGGGAGGGGTATCTGACTGTGGCTGGGGGTATCTGATTGTGGCTCGGGGCTTGGGGGGTATATCTGACTGTGGCTGGGGGTATCTGACTGTGGCTCGGGGCTTGGGGGGTATCTGACTGTGACTTGGGGGGGGTATCTGACTGTGGCTCGGGGCTTGGGGGGTATATCTGACTGTGGCTGGGGGTATCTGACTGTGGCTCGGGGCTTGGGGGGTATATCTGACTGTGGCTGGGGGTATCTGACTGTGGCTCGGGGCTTGGGGGGTATATCTGACTGTGGCTGGGGGTATCTGACTGTGGCTCGGGGCTTGGGGGGTATATCTGACTGTGGCTGGGGGTATCTGACTGTGGCTCGGGGCTTGGGGGGTATATCTGACTGTGGCTGGGGGTATCTGAATGTGGCGGGGGGTTTTGGGGGGGTATCTGTGGCTTGGGGCTATCTGACTGGCTCAGGGCTAGGGGGTATCTGACTGTGGCTGGGGGGTATCTGACTGTGGCTCTGTGGTTGGGGGGTATCTTACTGTGGCTCGGGGCTTGGGGGGTATCTGAATTTGGCTGGGGGTATCTGATTCGGGTTGGGGGCTATCTGACTGTGGCTCCGGGGTTGGGGGCTATCTGACTGTGGCGGGTTTTTTTTGGGGGGTGTCTGATTTGGGGTTGGGGAGTATCTGACTGTGGCTTCGGGGTTAGGGGGTATCTGAGTGTGACAGGGGTATCTGACTGTGTTGGGGGGTATCTGACTGTGGCTTGGAGGTTAGGGGAGTATCTTACTGTGGGTTGGAGGTGTCATGGAAATATTGAAAGTCTCCTTTCTCCTCTGTCATAGAAATTTAGAAAATATTTTCTTTCCCCAACAGCTCTTTCCCCTTCCCTTATCCACCATCTGTCTGCAAAATTAGCAGGCGCAGGAGAAGTGGCTTGTAGGCAGATGCCAGTACAGTCATGGCCAAAAGTTTTGAGAATGACACCAAAATGATATTTCCCATGATCTGCTGGCCTCTGGTTGTTATTAGTGTTTGTCTGATGTTTCTATCACATACAGAAATATAATTGCAATCATATTATGAGGACCAATAGGTTATATTGACAGTTAGAATCAGTTAATGCAGCAAGTCAATATCTGCAGTGTTGCCCCTTCTTCTTCAAGACCTCTGTAATTCTCCCTGGCATGCTCTCAATCAAGTTTTGGACCAAATCCTGACTGATAGCAGTCCATTCTTGCATAATCAATGCTTGCATTTTGCCAGAATTTGTTGTTTTTTGTTTGACCACCCTTCTCTTGATGATTGACCACAAGTTCTCAATGGGATTAAGATCTGGGGAGTTTCCAGGCCATGGACCCAAAATCTCTATGTTTTGTTCCATGAGCCATTTAGTTATCACCTTTGCTTTATGGCAAGGTGCTCCATCATGCTGGAAAAGGCATTGTTGGGCGCCAAACTGCTCTTGGACGGTTGGGAGAAGTTGCTCTTGGAGGACATTCTGGTACCATTCTTTATTCATGGCTGTGTTTTTAGGCAAGACTGTGAGTGAGCCGATTCCCTTGGCTGAGAAGCAACCCCACACATGAATGGTTTCAGGATGCTTTACAGTTGGCATGAGACAAGACTGATGGTAGCGCTCACCTCTTCTCCGAATAAGCTGTTTTCCAGATGTCCCAAACAATCGAAAAGGGGATTCATCAGAGAAAATGACTTTGCCCCAGTCCTCAGCAGTCCACTCCCTGTACCTTTTGCAGAATATCAGTCGGTCCCTGATGTTTTTTCTGGAGAGAAGTGGCTTCTTTGCTGCCCTCCTTGAAACCTGCCCTTGCTCAAAGAGTCTCCGCCTCACAGTGCGTGCAGAAGCACTCACACCAGCCTGCTGCCATTCCTGAGCAAGCTCGGCACTGCTGGTAGTCCGATCCCGCAGCTGAAACAGTTTTAAGATACGGTCCTGGCGCTTGCTGGTCTTTCTTGGGCGCCCTGGAGCCTTTTTGACAACAATGGAAGCTCTCTCCTTGAAGTTCTTGATGATGCGATAGATTGTTGACTGAGGTGCAATCTTTGTAGCTGCGATACTCTTCCCTGTTAGGCCATTTTTGTGCAGTGCAATGATGGCTGCACGTGTTTCTTTAGAGATAACCATGGTTAACAGAAGAGAAACAATGATACCAAGAACCAGCCTCCTTTTAAAGTGTCCAGTGATGTCATTCTTACTTAATCATGACTGATTGATCGCCAGCCCTGTCCTCATCAACACCCACACCTGTGTTAATGGATCAATCACTAAAACGATGTTAGCTGTTCCTTTTAAGGCTGGACTGCAATGATGTTGAAATGTGTTTTGGGGGTTAAAGTTCATTTTCTGGGCAAATATTGACTTTGCAAGTACAGTAATTGCTGTTAAGCTGAACACTCTTTGACATTCAGGAGTATATGCAAATTGCCATTACAAAAAATGAAGCAGTAAACTTTGGAAAAATTACTATTTGTCTCATTCTCAATACTTTTGGCCATGACTGTACAAGGAGAGGTGGCAAACACAATTAACAGAGACCTGCCATAAATTTACTCCTAGCTGAGGAAGATTTAGTTCCTGGCTTCAAAAGAATTCAACAGAAATCTGCAGTCGCGCCAGCACAAAATATGTAATATCTAAAGTTCCACACGTCCGATAATAATGGGGCCCATATTTTTAGTGGCAGGGTCAGCCAAGGAGCAAAGTTCATAATTTTCCGTAGCGGTACGCTCCTCCGGGGAGCGGTAACACAAAAGTACAAAATAGCAGACCGCAACTATAACATGTGTGGTCTCTAAAAAAAGGTAAATTCATAATGGAAAATATTTTACCACTTTTGCGCTACTGCGATCAACCAGAGACATCGCAGAAACCAGATATGCTAATAAAAATATGAAGGCTGGAGCCCAGCCCATGTGAGGTCATCACAGGGGGTGTGTGGGCAGGTCTCCCCCTTAGGCATAAAACACACATCCGAAGGAGGGGGGGGCAGTGTTCATTGCCGGGGGGGAATAGACTCTATAAGCAAAGGATCACGTTCGATAATGGTCAAATCAAATTGGGGCGCCCCCCCCTCCAGCTATACTAAGTCATCTCTGCGAACTTTATAGTAAGTTTCTTCTTTAATCCTGTTTTATTTGTGTAACTGTATATTCTGTACTGATTGTCCCCCTTTTGTAAAATCTTTGTATATTTTTCCTAAACACTGCCTCCCTTTTGGATTAAATATAAAATTGAATAGTTCTGTTTCTTTTGCCCTGTAATAGTTTCTTTTCTCAAAGCCATATGCTACCAGAACACAGGCATGTGTAGTATATTTCAAATTGGGTCGGTGGTGGCAGCGAATAATATTAATTGGCTGTCGTGAAGCTGACAGTAACCGTACAGGGGTGTATACACATATTCCATGCATTACAATCCGGAGGTGTGTACGTCATATGCTTTCTGCTCGCTTGCCAATGCCTACGTAGTGAGTAATCTGGAATGTGTATGCGCGAATCCCTGCTCAATCCTGACAAAGTGACAGCAGCGGTGGGATATTGTGTGATCTCCCCAGTGTCGTCGCTGACGGGGGTATCCGACTGTGGTTTGGGGGTTAGAGGGTATCTGACTGTTGCACGGGGTTGGGTGGCATCAGACTGTGGCTCCGGGAGTAGGGGTTATCTGACTGGCATGGGGGTTAGGGGCGTATCTGACTGGGGCTTGGGGGGGTATCTGACTCTGGCACAGTGGCTGGGGGTATTTGACTGTGGCACAGTGGTTGGGTGGCATCTGACTGTGGCACAGGGGTTGGGTGGCATCTGACTGTGCCACAGGGGTTGGGTGGCATCTGACTGTGGTGCATTTGTGTAATGGTTCTCACTCCTTTCATGGCTGCAGTCTTCCCGGTGAGGAAGTTGGTGTTTTCTGTTGACAGTTCCACTTGACTGTAGAAGGTTATTGCCGGTGGTTTCCGGGCTGGTGTCCCTGGCAGTGAACTTTGACTGAGTACAGGTTGCACCTCTTATGTAATCAGAGATTATCCTGATACTTGAGTCTCCTGGTTACACAGTGATAATCAGATGTGGAGGGGCGTTAACCCTCCCAGAACTTCACGCTCAGTGTCAGTAAGCTGCTGGTTGTACACTTGTTCCTGCGGGAATAGAGATTTTAATGTTGGATGTTCCTCCCCAGGTCAATGTGCAGATCACTCTCTGCAATATATATGACTTTATTTACAGTATCTAGAGACAACAAGACTACTGGGCGAGATACGCCTGACGACGAGTGGAGTTCACCTTTGCTTGCGCAAATAGTCTAAAGTCCATTTGATCGATACTTGAGGTGGGGTAAAGCTCATCCGCGGTTCATTCAGCATTTACCGTGATGGCGTCTGCTGCTCCGACTGAACCTCTTACCTGTCCCAACTGCCAGAACAAGAGTGCGGATACTGGGGCCGTCTCATGTGAGCACAACTTCTGCTGGGTGTGCATTGACTGTGTACTGGACAAGCAGCGAGGAGTCCACACGCATCATGAGTGCCAAATGGAGGAGCGGCCTATTCAGGCGCACAGAATCCTGGAGGTGGCGGGGCACCACAGCGGCATCACCTGCACTTATTGCGTTCACTCCCCAGTTCCAGCGATAAAGTCCTGCGTCATGTGTGAAGCTTCTCTCTGTGATACCCACCTGGCCGTCCACAGCAAGTCACCAGAACATGTCCTGATCGAACCCACCACGGCCCTACGGAACCGGAAATGTTCCATCCATAAGAAGATCCTCGAGTATTACTGCACCGCCGATGCCACCTGCGTCTGCGTCTCCTGCATTCTCTTCGGAGATCATAGAGGACATCGGGTGGAGACGTTTGATGTTGTCTCCGAGAGGAAGAAGAAAAGACTTCAACTCGACCTGAACAGACTCGCCTCAAAGAGTGAAGAAACAGAGAAGAATATCCAAACTCTGCAGACTCGTCGAGGAGAAGTAAAAGTCAAAACATCAGATGTAACTGAGAGAGTGACGGCACTGTTTAGAGACATCAGGAGACAGTTGGACACACTGGAGAAGAAAGTCTTGAGCGAGATCTCCAGACAGGAGGAGCAGGTGTCACTCTCGGTCTCCAAGCTCATCCAACACCTGGAGCTCCAGAAGGATTCACTGTCCACCAAGATGTCCTATTTAGAGGAGCTGTGTACCAAGACTGACCCTCTCATCGTCATACAGGAGCAGGAATCCGAGAGCGAAGACTTCTGTGACGTAGAGGAGGACGCGGACGACTGGCGTGACAGGCAGATCTATAGAGTACCCGGTGTGGATGAGGGTCTGGTCTCAGTGACTTTACACACAGGATTATGTGGCATAATGGCCGGCATAAAGAAAGGGATCAACGTCCAGGGAGCTGTGGACGTATTACTGGATGTCAACACAGCCGGCAACGACATCCAAGTATCCGGAGACTTGAAAGCTGCATCTTGGTCACATATCAACCAGAACTACCCAGAAAAGCCTGGAAGGTTCCAGTATGATCAGGTACTTAGTACCAGGAGCTTCAGTTCAGGGCGGCATTTCTGGGAGGTGGAGACAAGTGAGACAGGAGTTTGGTTTCTGGGGATGTGTTACCCCAGCATTGATCGCAGGGGGCGCCAGTCATGGATTGGAGATAATAACAAGTCATGGTGTTTACGGCGCTATGATAATGTCCAGTACTCGGTGATACATGATGGGAAATGGCTGCAGTTACCCCACAGTGTGTCCTGCCAGTTACTGGGGGTTTACCTGGACTACGAAGCTGGCCAGCTGTCCTTCTATGAGCTCCGAGACCCTATAAGACACTTACACACCTTCAGTACCACCTTCATCGAGCCCCTGCACGTAGCCTTCAGTGTGTACAAATCATGGGTGCGCATCAGTGGCTATTAGTGGGTGACCGATCCTCCCGGTTTAGTGCCTAATAAGAGACCAGGGGCAGCATCAGGGCCCACGAGTGGGCAACTCATCCTCCCGATTTTGTGCCTGATAATGGACACCGGGGCAGCATCAAAGGCCAGGAGTGGGCTCTCAATGTAGTGTCTGATATTATACACCGGGGGCAGCGTCAGGGGCCAGGAGTGGGCTCTCAATGTAGTGTCTGATATCACACACTGGGGGCAGCGTCAGGGGCCAGGAGTGGGCTCTCAATGTAGTGTCTGATATCATACACCGGGGGCAGTATCAGGGGCCAGGAGTGGGCTCTCAATGTAGTGTCTGATATTATACACCGGGGGTAGCGTCAGGGGCCAGGAGTGGGCTCTCAATGTAGTGTCTGATATCATACACTGGGGGCAGCGTCAGGGGCCAGGAGTGGGCTCTCAATGTAGTGTCTGATATCATACACCGGGGGCAGCGTCAGGGGCCAGGAGTGGGCTCTCAATGTAGTGTCTGATATTATACACCGGGGGCAGTATCAGGGGCCAGGAGTGGGCTCAATGTAGTGTCTGATATCATACACCGGGGGCAGCGTCAGGGGCCAGGAGTGGGCTCTCAATGTAGTGTCTGATATCATACACTGGGGGCAGTATCAGGGGCCAGTAGTGGGCTCAATGTAGTGTCTGATATCATACACCGGGGGCAGTATCAGGGGCCAGGAGTGGGCTCTCAATGTAGTGTCTGATATCATACACAGGGGGGCAGCGTCAGGGGCCAGGAGTGGGCTCTTAATGTAGTGTCTGATATCATACACCGGGGGCAGCGTCAGGGGCCAGGAGTGGGCTCTCAATGTAGTGTCTGATATTATACACCGGGGGCAGTATCAGGGGCCAGGAGTGGGCTCAATGTAGTGTCTGATATTATACACCGGGGGCAGTATCAGGGGCCAGGAGTGGGCTCTCAATGTAGTGTCTGATATTATACACCGGGGGTAGCGTCAGGGGCCAGGAGTGGGCTCTCAATGTAGTGTCTGATATCATACACTGGGGGCAGCGTCAGGGGCCAGGAGTGGGCTCTCAATGTAGTGTCTGATATCATACACCGGGGGCAGCGTCAGGGGCCAGGAGTGGGCTCTCAATGTAGTGTCTGATATTATACACCGGGGGCAGTATCAGGGGCCAGTAGTGGGCTCAATGTAGTGTCTGATATTATACACCGGGGGCAGTATCAGGGGCCAGGAGTGGGCTCAATGTAGTGTCTGATATCATACACCGGGGGCAGCGTCAGGGGCCAGGAGTGGGCTCTCAATGTAGTGTCTGATATTATACACCGGGGGCAGTATCAGGGGCCAGGAGTGGGCTCAATGTAGTGTCTGATATTATACACCGGGGGCAGTATCAGGGGCCAGGAGTGGGCTCAATGTAGTGTCTGATATTATACACCGGGGGCAGTATCAGGGGCCAGGAGTGGGCTCTCAATGTAGTGTCTGATATCATACACAGGGGGGCAGCGTCAGGGGCCAGGAGTGGGCTCTTAATGTAGTGTCTGATATCATACACTGGGGGCAGCGTCAGGGGCCAGGAGTGGGCTCTCATTGTAGTGTCTGATATTATACACCGGGGGCAGCGTCAGGGGCCAGGAGTGGGCTCAATGTAGTGTCTGATATCAGACACTGGGGGCAGTGTCAGGGGCCAGGAGTGGGCTCTCAATGTAGTGTCTGATATCATACACCGGGGGCAGTATCAGGGGCCAGGAGTGGGCTCTCAATGTAGTGTCTGATATCATACACCGGGGGCAGTGTCAGGGGCCAGGAGTGGGCTCTCAATGTAGTGTCTGATATCAGACACTGGGGGCAGTGTCAGGGGCCAGGAGTGGGCTCTCAATGTAGTGTCTGATATCATACACCGGGGGCAGTATCAGGGGCCAGGAGTGGGCTCTCAATGTAGTGTCTGATATCAGACACAGGGGGCAACGTCAGGGGCCAGGAGTGGGCTCTCAATGTAGTGTCTGATATCATACACAGGGGGGCAGCGTCAGGGGCCAGGAGTGGGCTCTCACTGTAGTGTCTGATATCATACACCGGGGGCAGTATCAGGGGCCAGGAGTGGGCTCTCAATGTAGTGTCTGATATCAGACACTGGGGGCAGTGTCAGGGGCCAGGAGTGGGCTCTCAATGTAGTGTCTGATATCATACACCGGGGGCAGTATCAGGGGCCAGGAGTGGGCTCTCAATGTAGTGTCTGATATCAGACACAGGGGGCAACGTCAGGGGCCAGGAGTGGGCTCTCAATGTAGTGTCTGATATCATACACAGGGGGGCAGCGTCAGGGGCCAGGAGTGGGCTCTCACTGTAGTGTCTGATATCATACACCGGGGGCAGTATCAGGGGCCAGGAGTGGGCTCTCAATGTAGTGTCTGATATCAGACACAGGGGGCAACGTCAGGGGCCAGGAGTGGGCTCAATGTAGTGTCTGATATTATACACCGGGGGCAGCGTCAGGGGCCAGGAGTGGGCTCTCAATGTAGTGTCTGATATCAGACACAGGGGGCAGCATCCAATTCATGGAGTGAAGAAGATAATGTAAAGCCACCCCATGTTATTTGATATTGAAACCGTTCACAATGTAGCGTTGTCGCTCCAAGGAGAACCGCCGACCCAGAAAACCAGAAGAAATATTCCAGGTGTCGGCAAGTGGATAAAATCTTCAAAGCTTTATTTCAGAACATGTAGGTAAAGATTCCTGATGGTAGATGAGATGTCGGTCTGACGCGTTTCAGGCACGAGCCGCCCCTGGTCACGGCGTACAGTACAAAGAAACGCTGGCCAATGACCCCTGAATCTGTTCTGTGTTCAGAGACCCCTGAATCTGTTCTGTTCTTTGTTCGGAGACCCCCTGAATCTGTTCTTCTTTGTTTGGAGACCCCTGAATTTGTTCTGTTCTGTGTTCGGAGACCCCCTGAATCTGTTCTGTTCGTGTTCGGAGACCCCCTGAATCTGTTCTGTTCGTGTTCGGAGACCCCCTGAATCTGTTCTTATGATCTCTAATTTGTGAATCGTACAGCCAGTCTGTGATGTTGCGAGCGTTGCATTGCACCCTGTACACACATATTAGTGTTGCAATTAATAAATGAATTAATCTTGTGTGTCATTGATCTCATTTATCTACATACTGGCACTTGTTACATTTTGCACCTACACATTTAAAAACCCCTTCATTGAAAGCCGGGTCTGCGGATTATATACAGACGAGGGGAAGGACACTGCCACAGGATTTACCCTCCCACCAGTCTCATCAAGGACGGGTCCTGGAAGAGAACAGGTGTGTATGTATGTATATATATGTATGTATATATTGTTAATGATCGTCTTCATTTCACTGTATTGTGGGTTATATGCAGTGCTAAAAGCACCGTTATTGTGATTTTGGGGATTCTTTCCTGTAACCTCCTGCGGTGACGTCCTCTGTACTCTTAATGATCTGCTCCTTTCTTTTCCTCAATCTTTAATCACAGACCTTTCTCTCTGATCCTTCATTGTTGGAGCAGATTTTCTTCGCTCTAATAAATTCCCCAAATGGGATGGAATAATGGGGTGATGGGGTGACATGGGGGTAACGTGGTGTTACCGCTGACAGGCTTGAGGTACATTTCATTCCCCAATTCTGAACGGCCTTCCAATGTGAAGTCCGAACAATCTATTGTTTTATTTGATCCAGAAAAGGTGAAAATTTATTTCATTAGAAATGATGTATGGGTTCGACAGTCACCAGAGAGGACGTGGGTTAGGAAAAGCCCTATTGGGGCATTCGAGGAACAACTTATTGAAAGATCCCCCCTGGGACCTACATACACCCCCCACTCACATCCCCATCTCAGCGGGCCATGGGACCTCTCCAGAGAGGAGCGGACACGTTGTGAGGAGGGTGGGGGTCTGGGCAGGCCTGTATTTTCCACTAGGCACTGGGGGTCCAGATCCTAGGGCGGCGGGTCGCAGGGGGCGGCGCCCGGGTCAAAATATATATATAAAAAATATATATATATATATATTTTTTTTACTCGCCCTCCCTCCTCCAGGTTCTTTAGAAAACGGGCATCTTTCTGGAGGAGGGAGGGGCAGCAGCGCATTCATTTTTTTTTTTTTTGCATCTTTTCGACGCGAATACAAATGAACCTCCATTTGCGCCGGCACTTCCACGTGCGGTGGTGTGAACACACTGATGACGTCACGCCGGCACTTCCAGGGTCAGAGGAGCTCCAATCAGCTTCACTGACCCCACGTGCGGTGGTGTGAACACACTGATGACGTCACGCTGGCACTTCCGGGATCAGAGGAGCTCCAATCAGCTTCACTGACCCCACGTGCGGAGGTGTGAACACACTGATGACGTCACGTTGGCACTTCCGGGATCAGAGGAGCTCCAATCAGCTTCACTGACCCCACGTGCGGTGGTGTGAACACACTGATGACGTCAGGCTGGCACTTCCGGGATCAGAGGAGCTCCAATCAGCTTCACTGACCCCACGTGCGGAGGTGTGAACACACTGATGACGTCACGCTGGCACTTCCGGGATCAGAGGAGCTCCAATCAGCTTCACTGACCCCACGTGCGGAGGTGTGAACACACTGATGACGTCACGCTGGCACTTCCGGGATCAGAGGAGCTCCAATCAGCTTCACTGACCCCACGTGCGGTAGTGTGAACACACTGATGACGTCGCGCCGGCACTTCCGGGATCAGAGGAGCTCCAATCAGCTTCACTGACCCCACGTGCGGTGGTGTGAACACACTGATGACGTCACGCCGGCACTTCCGGGATCAGAGGAGCTCCAATCAGCTTCACTGACCCCACGTGCGGTGGTGTGAACACACTGATGACGTCACGCCGGCACTTCCAGGGTCAGAGGAGCTCCAATCAGCTTCACTGACCCCACGTGCGGTGGTGTGAACACACTGATGACGTCACGCCGGCACTTCCGGGATCAGAGGAGCTCCAGTCTGCTTCACTGACCCCACGTGCGGTGGTGTGGACACACTGATGACGTCACGCTGGCACTACCGGGATTAGAGGAGCTCCAATCAGCTTCACTGACCCCACGTGCGGTGGTATGAACACACTGATGACGTCACGCCGGCACTTCCGGGATCAGAGGAGCTCCAGTCAGCTTCACTGACCCCACGTGCGGTGGTGTGAACACACTGATGACATCACGCCGGCACTTCCAGGGTCAGAGGAGCTCCAATCTGCTTCACTGACCCCACGTGCGGTGGTGTGGACACACTGATGACGTCACGCTGGCACTACCGGGATTAGAGGAGCTCCAATCAGCTTCACTGACCCCACGTGCGGTGGTATGAACACACTGATGACGTCACGCCGGCACTTCCGGGATCAGAGGAGCTCCAGTCAGCTTCACTGACCCCACGTGCGGTGGTGTGAACACACTGATGACATCACGCCGGCACTTCCAGGGTCAGAGGAGCTCCAATCTGCTTCACTGACCCCACGTGCGGTGGTGTGAACACACTGATGACGTCACGCTGGCACTTCCAGGGTCAGAGGAGCTCCAATCAGCTTCACTGACCCCACGTGCGGTGGTATGAACACACTGATGACGTCACGCCGGCACTTCCGGGATCAGAGGAGCTCCAGTCAGCTTCACTGACCCCACGTGCGGTGGTGTGAACACACTGATGACATCACGCCGGCACTTCCAGGGTCAGAGGAGCTCCAATCTGCTTCACTGACCCCACGTGCGGTGGTGTGAACACACTGATGACGTCACGCTGGCACTTCCAGGGTCAGAGGAGCTCCAATCAGCTTCACTGACCCCACGTGCGGTGGTGTGAACACACTGATGACGTCACGCTGGCACTTCCGGGATCAGAGGAGCTCCAAACAGCTTAACTGACCCCACGTGCGGTGGTGTGAACACACTGATGACGTCACGCTGGCACTTCCGGGATCAGAGGAGCTCCAATCAGCTTCACTGACCCCACGTGCGGTGGTGTGAACACACTGATGGCGTCACGCTGGCATTTCCGGGATCAGAGGAGCTCCAATCAGCTTCACTGACCCCACGTGCGGTGGTGTGAACACACTGATGACGTCACGCTGGCACTTCCAGGGTCAGAGGAGCTCCAATCAGCTTCACTGACCCCACGTGCGGTGGTGTGAACACCACTGATGACGTCGCGCCGGCACTTCCAGGGTCAGAGGAGCTCCAGTCTGCTTCACTGACCCCACGTGCGGTGGTGTGAACACACTGATGACGTCACGCTGGCACTTCCAGGGTCAGAGGAGCTCCAATCAGCTTCACTGACCCCACGTGCGGTGGTGTGAACACACTGATGACGTCACGCTGGCACTTCCGGGATCAGAGGAGCTCCAATCAGCTTCACTGACACCCACGTGCGGTGGTGTGAACACACTGATGACGTCACGCCGGCACTTCCGGGATCAGAGGAGCTCCAGTCTGCTTCACTGACACCCACGTGCGGTGGTGTGAACACACTGATGACGTCACGCTGGCACTTCCAGGGTCAGAGGAGCTCCAATCAGCTTCACTGACCCCACGTGCGGTGGTGTGAACACACTGATGACGTCACACCGGCACTTCCAGGGTCAGAGGAGCTCCAGTCTGCTTCACTGACCCCACGTGCGGTGGTGTGAACACACTGATGACGTCACGCCGGCACTTCCGGGATCAGAGGAGCTCCAATCTGCTTCACTGACCCCACGTGCTGTGGTGTGAACACACTGATGACGTCGCGCCGGCACTTCCAGGGTCAGAGGAGCTCCAATCTGCTTCACTGACCCCACGTGCGGTGGTGTGAACACACTGATGATGTCACGGCGGCACTTCTGGGGTCAGAGGAGCTCCAATCAGCTTCACTGACCCCACGTGCGGTGGTGTGAACACACTGATGACGTCACGCCGGCACTTCCGGGGTCAGAGGAGCTCCAATCAGCTTCACTGACCCCACGTGCGGTGGTGTGAACACACTGATGACGTCACGCCGGCACTTCCAGGGTCAGAGGAGCTCCAGTCTGCTTCACTGACCCCACGTGCGGTGGTGTGAACACACTGATGACGTCACGCCGGCACTTCCGGGGTCAGAGGAGCTCCAATCAGCTTCACTGACCCCACGTGCGGTGGTGTGAACACACTGATGACGTCACGCCGGCACTTCCGGGGTCAGAGGAGCTCCAATCAGCTTCACTGACCCCACGTGCGGTGGTGTGAACACACTGATGACGTCACGCCGGCACTTCTGGGGTCAGAGGAGCTCCAATCAGCTTCACTGACCCCACGTGCTGTGGTGTGAACACACTGACGTCGCGGCGGCACAATGACATCATCCTGCCGACATCAGTGCAGAGTGCCGCAGAGGACAAGACGGAGCCTGGAGCAGGTGAGCGCTCAGAGCCGAAGGTGCGGGGAGTCTATGGGGGGGGGACTGTGTGTGGAGGAGAACATGGCCGGGGGGTTCTCTGTGTGGAGGAGAACATGGCCGGGGGGTTCTCTGTGTGGAGGAGAACATGGCCGGGGGGTTCTCTGTGTGGAGGAGAACATGGCCGGGGGGTTCTCTGTGTGGAGGAGAACATGGCCGGGGGGCTCTCTGTGTGGAGAATGGGGACGGGAGGGCTCTGTGTGTGTAGAATATGGATGGGGGGGCTCTGTGTGTGGAGAATATGGGTGGGGGGCTCTATGTGGAGAATGTGGCCGCGTAGGGCATGTGTATATATAGGTGCACAGGGCGGGTGTGTATATATAGGGGCACAGCGTAGGGCATGTGTATATATAGGTGCACAGGGCGGGTGTGTATATATAGGGGCACAGCACAGGGCGGGTGTATATATAGGGGCACAGCGTAGGGCGTGTGTATATAGGGCACAGCGTAGGGGTGTATATATAGGGGCACAGCATAGAGGTGTATATATAGGGGCACAGCACAGGGTGTGAGTATATATAGGGGCACAGCATAGGGTGTGTATATATAGGGGCACAGTGTAGGGCATGTGTGTATATAGGGGCACAGCGTAGGGCATGTGTGTATATAGGGGCACAGCGTAGGGCATGTGTATATATAGGGGCACAGGGCGGGTGTGTATATATAGGGGCACAGCGTAGGGCGTGTGTATATAGGGCACAGTGTAGGGGTGTATATATAGGGGCACAGCATAGAGGTGCATATATAGGGGCACAGCATAGGGCGTGTATATATAGGGGCACAGCATAGGGTGTGTATATATAGGGGCACAGCATAGGGTGTGTATATATAGGGGCACAGTGTAGGGCATGTGTGTGTATATAGGGGCACAGCACAGGGTGTGTGTATATAGGGGCACAGTGTAGGGCATGTGTGTATATAGGGGCACAGCGTAGGGCGTGTGTATATATAGGGGCACAGCATAGGGTGTGTATATATAGGGGCACAGTGTAGGGCGTGTGTGTATATAGGGGCACAGCGTAGGGCGTGTGTGTATATAGGGGCACAGCGTAGGGCGTGTGTGTATATAGGGGCACAGCGTAGGGCGTGTGTATATATAGGGGCACAGCATAGGGTGTGTATATATAGGGGCACAGTGTAGGGCATGTGTGTATATAGGGGCACAGCGTAGGGCGTGTGTGTATATAGGGGCACAGTGTAGGGCATGTGTATATATAGGTGCACAGGGCGGTTGTGTATATATAGGGGCACAGCACAGGGTGGGTGTATATATAGGGGCACAGCGTAGGGCGTGTGTATATAGGGCACAGCGTAGGGGTGTATATATAGGGGCACAGCGTAGGGGTGTATATATAGGGGCACAGCATAGAGGTGCATATATAGGGGCACAGCATAGGGCGTGTATATATAGGGGCACAGCATAGGGTGTGTATATATAGGGGCACAGTGTAGGGCATGTGTGTATATAGGGGCACAGCACAGGGTGTGTGTATATAGGGGCACAGGGGGTGTATATATAGGGGCACAGCATAGGGTGTGTATATATAGGGGCACAGTGTAGGGCGTGTGTGTATATAGGGGCACAGTGTAGGGCGTGTGTGTATATAGGGGCACAGCGTAGGGCGTGTGTGTATATAGGGGCACAGCGTAGGGCGTGTGTGTATATAGGGGCACAGCGTAGGGCGTGTGTGTATATAGGGGCACAGCGTAGGGCGTGTGTATATATAGGGGCACAGCGTAGGGTGTGTATATATAGGGGCACAGTGTAGGGCATGTGTGTATATAGGGGCACAGCGTAGGGCGTGTGTGTATATAGGGGCACAGCACAGGGTGTGTGTATATAGGGGCACAGGGGGTGTATATATAGGGGCACAGCGTAGGGCGTGTGTGTATATAGGGGCACAGGGGGTGTATATATAGGGGCACAGCACAGGGCGTGTGTATATAGGGGCATAGCGTAGGGGGCGTGTGTATATAGGGGCACAGGGGGTGTATATATAGGGGCACAGCGTAGGGCGTGTGTATATAGGGGCATAGCGTAGGGGGCGTGTGTATATAGGGGCACAGGGGGTGTATATATAGGGGCACAGCGTAGGGTGTGTATATATAGGGGCACAGCGTAGGGCATGTGTATATATAGGTGCACAGGGCGGGTGTGTATATATAGGGGCACAGCACAGGGCGGGTGTATATATAGGGGCACAGCGTAGGGCGTGTGTATATAGGGCACAGCGTAGGGGTGTATATATAGGGGCACAGCATAGAGGTGTATATATAGGGGCACAGCACAGGGTGTGAGTATATATAGGGGCACAGCATAGGGTGTGTATATATAGGGGCACAGTGTAGGGCATGTGTGTATATAGGGGCACAGCGTAGGGCATGTGTGTATATAGGGGCACAGCGTAGGGCATGTGTATATATAGGGGCACAGGGCGGGTGTGTATATATAGGGGCACAGCGTAGGGCGTGTGTATATAGGGCACAGTGTAGGGGTGTATATATAGGGGCACAGCATAGAGGTGCATATATAGGGGCACAGCATAGGGCGTGTATATATAGGGGCACAGCATAGGGTGTGTATATATAGGGGCACAGCATAGGGTGTGTATATATAGGGGCACAGTGTAGGGCATGTGTGTGTATATAGGGGCACAGCACAGGGTGTGTGTATATAGGGGCACAGTGTAGGGCATGTGTGTATATAGGGGCACAGCGTAGGGCGTGTGTATATATAGGGGCACAGCATAGGGTGTGTATATATAGGGGCACAGTGTAGGGCGTGTGTGTATATAGGGGCACAGCGTAGGGCGTGTGTGTATATAGGGGCACAGCGTAGGGCGTGTGTGTATATAGGGGCACAGCGTAGGGCGTGTGTATATATAGGGGCACAGCATAGGGTGTGTATATATAGGGGCACAGTGTAGGGCATGTGTGTATATAGGGGCACAGCGTAGGGCGTGTGTGTATATAGGGGCACAGTGTAGGGCATGTGTATATATAGGTGCACAGGGCGGTTGTGTATATATAGGGGCACAGCACAGGGTGGGTGTATATATAGGGGCACAGCGTAGGGCGTGTGTATATAGGGCACAGCGTAGGGGTGTATATATAGGGGCACAGCGTAGGGGTGTATATATAGGGGCACAGCATAGAGGTGCATATATAGGGGCACAGCATAGGGCGTGTATATATAGGGGCACAGCATAGGGTGTGTATATATAGGGGCACAGTGTAGGGCATGTGTGTATATAGGGGCACAGCACAGGGTGTGTGTATATAGGGGCACAGGGGGTGTATATATAGGGGCACAGCATAGGGTGTGTATATATAGGGGCACAGTGTAGGGCGTGTGTGTATATAGGGGCACAGTGTAGGGCGTGTGTGTATATAGGGGCACAGCGTAGGGCGTGTGTGTATATAGGGGCACAGCGTAGGGCGTGTGTGTATATAGGGGCACAGCGTAGGGCGTGTGTATATATAGGGGCACAGCGTAGGGTGTGTATATATAGGGGCACAGTGTAGGGCATGTGTGTATATAGGGGCACAGCGTAGGGCGTGTGTGTATATAGGGGCACAGCACAGGGTGTGTGTATATAGGGGCACAGGGGGTGTATATATAGGGGCACAGCGTAGGGCGTGTGTGTATATAGGGGCACAGGGGGTGTATATATAGGGGCACAGCACAGGGCGTGTGTATATAGGGGCATAGCGTAGGGGGCGTGTGTATATAGGGGCACAGGGGGTGTATATATAGGGGCACAGCGTAGGGTGTGTATATATAGGGGCACAGCGTAGGACGTGTATATATAGGGGCACATAAGAAAGGGGGGAGTGGGGTTGCACCACCAATACTAATCCTGATATATATGAAAGGGGGTGCTACGTCATGTAGAGAAAGAGTACATGAACTCATTGGCGGTTTTTCGTTTGGTTAGGAAGTGTTGAAGAATGCGAACAATTTTTTGAATTCCTCAACACAAATTCACTTAACATCTTTCTTATTCTACTTCAGCCACCTCAGCTATCTTCTTGAACCTCAAGATCTCTATTCATGGGGATCGAATTCTGACAAGCCGACTACTACCAACAACCTCCTTCTATTCTTGAGCTTCCATCCATTGCATACCAGACAGGGTGTTCCTGTCGGGCAATTTTTGAGAACAAGACACAACTGTACACAGGATGAAGATTTTCGCCACAAAGCTGAAGATCTTACACACCACCTTAAAAAGAGGGGCTATCCAAGAAAGGTGATCTCCAGAGCCTAGCAGCGGGCTAGGTCCCAGACACAAGAGACCCTCCTCACCCCTAAGAAGAGATACCAGAACATGGACCTACGGTTCATTACCAACTACATGGATCAATGGGAAGAGGTGAGAAATATTCTTGATAAACGTTGGGATTTATTAAAAACGGACCGGCAGACATCGTCAGTCCTAACGGACCGCCCTTGATTGACGGCAAGAAGAGCTCCTACCGAGGGGGATATCTTGACTAGAAGCCATTTTCAAAGACCCACATGTAAACTCAACAGGGGCATTTCGCTTAATGGTTCCTTTCCTTGTGGGGACTGTAATGTATGCCAGTACATGCACCCCACCCGTGACAAATTCATTAATCCCTTCGACAATGAAACCTATCACATCAGGAGTTACATTAACTGTAAAACGAAGTGCGTAATTTATGCCATTATTTGGCCCTGCCATCAGGTCTATGTGGGACAGACCTCACAGGAGCTGAGGAAACGCATACAGAAGCACTTCTCCACCATTAACTTGGCAGCTGCAGATCTCAAGAAGGGTTAGATCCAGGGCCAGCTCCAGGTTTTTCTGGGCCCTGGGCGACAGAGTCTTAGTGGCCCCTTTAACACATACCACGATTCATGATGCACAGATACCGCAGAGAAATATATATATAGTACAATGCAAAGATTTCACTTCTTACATTACATGAGTGATATCTATTGTAAATTCTATAATAGCTCAGAAACCGGCGAATCGTTCCACACAGAATACTGGCCCCCATATAAGGCTCCATACGGAATACTGGCCCCCATATAAGCGCTTCATACGGAATACTGGCCCCCATATAAGGCTCCATACGGAATACTGGCCTCCATATAAGGCTCCATATGGAATACTGGCCCCCATATAAGGCTCCATACAGAATACTGGCCCCCATATAACGCTCCATACAGGATACTGGCCCCCATATAACGCTCCATACGGAATACTGGCCCCCATATAACGCTCCATACAGGATACTGGCCCCCATATAACGCTCCACACAGAATACTGGCCCCCATATAAGGCTCCATACGGAATACTGGCCCCCATATAACGCTTCATACGGAATACTGGCCCCCATATAAGGCTCCATACGGAATACTGGCCTCCATATAACGCTTCATACGGAATACTGGCCCCCATATAACGCTCCATACGGAATACTGGCCTCCATATAAGGCTCCATATGGAATACTGGCCCCCATATAAGGCTCCATACAGAATACTGGCCCCCATATAACGCTCCATACAGGATACTGGTCCCCTTATAAAGCTCCATACAGGATACTGGCCCCTATATAACGCTCCATACAGGATACTGGTCCCCTTATAAAACTCCATACAGGATACTGGCCCCCATATAACGCTCCATACAGGATACCGGTCCCCTTATAACGCTCCATACAGGATACCGGTCCCCTTATAACTCTCCATACAGGATACTGGCCCCCATATAATGCTGCATGCAGGCTGTTACCCCCCACATAATGCCCCATACAGGCTGTCCCCCCCTTATAATGCTCCATGCAGGCTATTACCCCCCACATAATGCCCCATACAGGCCCCCCCCTTTTAATGCTCCATGCAGGCTGTTCCCCCCCACATAATGCACTATGCTGGCTGCCCCCCCCTTTATAATGCCCCATGCAGGATGTCCCCCCCCCCCTTTATAATGCCCCATGCAGGATGCCCCCCCCTTCTCTTTATAATGCCCCATGCAGGCTGCCCCCCCCCCTTTATAATGCCCCATGCAGGATTTCCCCCCCCCTTTATAATGCCCCATGCAGGCTGTTCCCCCTTCTCTTTATAATGCCCCATGCAGGCTGTTCCCCCCCCTTTATAATGCCCCATGCAGGATGTCCCCCCCTTCTCTTTATAATGCCCCATGCAGGCTGTTCCCCCCCCTCTATATAATGCCCCATGCAGGATTCCCCCCCCTCTATATAATGCCCCATGCATGCTGTCACCCCTCCTCTATATACTGCCCCATGCAGGATGTCCCCCCCCCTTTATAATGCCCCCATGCAGGATGCCCCCCCCCTTCTCTTTATAATGCCCCATGCAGGCTGTTCCCCCCCCTCTATATAATGCCCCATGCAGGATGTCCCCCCCCCCTTTATAATGCCCCATGCATGCTGTCACCCCTCCTCTATATAATGCCCCATGCAGGATGCCCCCCCCCTTCTCTTTATAATGCCCCATGCAGGCTGTCCCCCCCCCTCTATATAATGCCCCATGCAGGATGCCCCCCCCTTCTCTTTATAATGCCCCATGCAGGATGTCCCCCCCCCTTTATAATGCCCCATACAGGATGCCCCCCCCTTCTCTTTATAATGCCCCATGCAGGCTGTCCCCCCCCCTCTATATAATGCCCCATGCAGGATGTGCCCCCCCTTTATAATGCCCCATGCAGGATGCCCCCCCCTTCTCTTTATAATGCCCCATGCAGGCTGTTCCCCCCCCTCTATATAATGCCCCATGCAGGATGCCCCCCCCCTTCTCTTTATAATGCCCCATGCAGGATGTCACCCCCCCTTTATAATGCCCCATGCAGGATGCCCCCCCCCCCTTCTCTTTATAATGCCCCATGCAGGCTGTCCCCCCCCCCCCTCTATATAATGCCCCATGCAGGATGTGTGTCACCCTGGCCTGGATGCCACAAGTGTAAATAAAGCTGTGTCTGAGAGCAAGGGGGAGGTTCTCTGGTCAGGGGAACATTAGCATGCAATGCCTCCTGTCTCAGGCCAGTAGGGGGAGCTGGCTGCCCCTATAAAAGCTGGTACTGGGGACAGGGTTAGAGAGAACTGGATGGCCTGTCTCAGCTTTGAGACGTGTCCCGGAGCAGAGCAGGGACAGAAAGTTGTGTTGCACCTAAGAGGAAGTGTGGCAGGAGGAGAGAGCCACAAGCCAGAGACAAGAGGCGAAGAGAGCCTGTCTTGGCAGAGAAAAGACTTAATTTCATCAGACTTTGGTGTCTGAGGCTGGAAGGATTCCACATCCCCCAGCAGAGAACCAGTCCGCAAGGGACTGTACATTCCTTGGCCTAAGAAGCCTGGAGGCCCTGCCACAACCGAAGGGACCAGTAAAGCTCGGAAACGTGGGCTGTTACCCTATCAGGAGGAGATAGCCAGAAGGAGCGCAGAAAGCACGGTAGGCCCACACCCTCACCCTGACCAGGCCCAATTTCCCCGTTGCTCTCAGACATCCAGGTCCCCTCCTAGCTGGGACTGTTTGTGGGTCAGTTTACCTGTTTAGTAAAGACCCTGGACTGCAACCTGTTGTCTGTGTGCTCCTTGCTCCTCCAGCACTATCAGCACCGGGACTCTCACTACCATCACTCCCACCATCCACTATACTGCCCTGGGGCCGCACTCTTCCCGTGGGGAGTCACACCATCCCAGCTGCACACCTCATCAGCCCCAGCGGTCTGCCCTGCAGCGGCGGTTCCTAATGACCGCAAATCCACAGGTGGCGTAGTCGGACATTATCAATAGCACATAACGGACTACCACTGGCCTGACCACCCTGAGCCACGGAACCGGGTTGCCACTACTACCCCCATCGTTCCCTATTGCCCGGATCCGAGTGCCCCACGGCCCAGGGGGCGAGTCAGATGCCCCCCCCTTCTCTTTATAATGCCCCATGCAGGCTGTTCCCCCCCCCCCTCTATATAATGCCCCATGCAGGATGCCCCCCCCCTTCTCTTTATAATGCCCCATGCAGGATGCCCCCCCTTCTCTTTATAATGCCCCATGCAGGATGGCCCCCCTCTCTTTATACTGCCCCATGCAGGCTGTCACCCCCCCCTCTTTATAATGCCCCATGCAGGATGCCCCCCCCTTCTCTTTATAATGCCCCATGCAGGCTGTCCCCCCCCCCCCTCTATATAATGCCCCATGCAGGATGTCCCCCCCCCTTTATAATGCCCCATGCATGCTGTCACCCCTCCTCTATATACTGCCCCATGCAGGATGTCCCCCCCCATTTATAATGCCCCCATGCAGGATGCCCCCCCCCCTTCTCTTTATAATGCCCCATGCAGGCTGTTCCCCCCCCTCTATATAATGCCCCATGCAGGATGTCCCCCCCCCTTTATAATGCCCCATGCATGCTGTCACCCCTCCTCTATATACTGCCCCATGCAGGATGCCCCCCCCTTCTCTTTATAATGCCCCATGCAGGCTGTTCCCCCCCCCTCTATATAATGCCCCATGCAGGATGTCCCCCCCCTTTATAATGCCCCATGCAGGATGCCCCCCCTTCTCTTTATAATGCCCCATGCAGGCTGTCCCCCCCCCTCTATATAATGCCCCATGCAGGATGTGCCCCCCCTTTATAATGCCCCATGCAGGATGCCCCCCCCTTCTCTTTATAATGCCCCATGCAGGATGCCCCCCCCTTCTCTATATAATGCCCCATGCAGGATGTGCCCCCCCTTTATAATGCCCCATGCAGGATGCCCCCCCCTTCTCTTTATAATGCCCCATGCAGGATGTCACCCCCCCCTTTATATAATGCCCCATGCAGGATGCCCCCCCCTTCTCTTTATAATGCCCCATGCAGGATGTCACCCCCCCCCTTTATATAATGCCCCATGCAGGATGCCCCCCCCCCTCTCTTTATAATGCCCCATGCAGGATGTCACCCCCCCCTTTATATAATGCCCCATGCAGGATGCCCCCCCCCTTCTCTTTATAATGCCCCATGCAGGATGTCACCCCCCCTTTATAATGCTCCATGCAGGATGCCCCCCCCCCTTCTCTTTATAATGCCCCATGCAGGCTGTCCCCCCCCTCTATATAATGCCCCATGCAGGATGTCACCCCCCCTTTATAATGCCCCATGCAGGATGCCCCCCCTTCTCTTTATAATGCCCCATGCAGGCTGTTCCCCCCCCCCCTTTATAATGCCCCATGCAGGATGCCCCCCCCTTCTCTTTATAATGCCCCATGCAGGCTGTCCCCCCCCTCTATATAATGCCCCATGCAGGATGCCCCCCCCTTCTCTTTATAATGCCCCATGCAGGATGGCCCCCCTCTCTTTATACTGCCCCATGCAGGCTGTCACCCCCCCCTCTTTATAATGCCCCATGCAGGATGCCCCCCCCCTTCTCTTTATAATGCCCCATGCAGGATGGCCCCCCTCTCTTTATAATGCCCCATGCAGGATGCCCCCCCTTCTCTTTATAATGCCCCATGCAGGCTGTCCCCCCCCCCCTCTATATAATGCCCCATGCAGGATGCCCCCCCCCTTCTCTTTATAATGCCCCATGCAGGATGTCACCCCCCCCTTTATATAATGCCCCATGCAGGATGCCCCCCCTTCTCTTTATAATGCCCCATGCAGGATGCCCCCCCTTCTCTTTATAATGCCCCATGCAGGATGCCCCCCCTTCTCTTTATAATGCCCCATGCAGGATGCCCCCCCCTTCTCTTTATAATGCCCCATGCAGGATGTGCCCCCCCTTTATAATGCCCCATGCAGGATGCCCCCCCCTTCTCTTTATAATGCCCCATGCAGGATGGCCCCCCTCTCTTTATACTGCCCCATTAAGGCTGTCACCCCCCCCTCTTTATAATGCCCCATGCAGGATGCCCCCCCCTTCTCTTTATAATGCCCCATGCAGGCTGTTCCCCCCCCCCTCTATATAATGCCCCATGCAGGATGTCCCCCCCTCCTCTTTATAATGCCCCATGCAGGCTGTTCCCCCCCCTCTATATAATGCCCCATGCAGGATGTCCCCCCCTCCTCTTTATAATGCCCCATGCATGCTGTCACCCCTCCTCTATATACTGCCCCATGCCTCCATACATTAAAAAAAAAAAATCAAATACTCACCTCCCTTCTCCTCACCTGCTACCTGCTGCCCGCTGCCCGCCGCTCGCTGCTCGGCTCCGAACTCCAGCGTTGTCGGTGTCTTCCCGCTCAGCGCTCCCTGTGACGGCTCAGGGGAGGGTGTGGTGAAAAGACGTCACCGCGCCCTCTGACCTGAGACGTCACAGGGAGCGCAGAGCAGGAAGAGAGCTGATCTGCGGAGGCACGGGGAGAGGTAAGTATCTGGCTGCCGGGGCCCTGAGCAAGCGGCGGAGAAGGGCGGGCACTGACACCACTCTCCTCCGCCCATAGCCCAGCGGGGTGCGCGACCGCCAGTGGGCCCCTCTGCCTGCTCAGGGCCCCGGCATTTGCCCGGGTGCGCCGGGTGCTGACGCCGGCCCTGGTTACATCACTTACTTCAGTGGCTTCCCATTATCTCAATTACCATCAGGGCAGCCTTACCGACACTCGTATCGTGGGCCCCCAAAAAAATAAATGGATCGGGTAGGGGTGACAATCTAACAGAGTCACGATGGATCTATGAATTACACTCAGTAGCTCCTTTTGGACTAATTGAGGAACTTCTATTCTCAGGCTTCTTGGGTCAATAGTTGATGTGACCTTCAGGTCCTACGTATATTGTCTTTTATCTAATTTTTTCTAATTCTTATTTTTATAAGGGACTTCTTGGAGGCGATATATACATGTGAAAAAGACTTGGGTATACTAATAGATCACAGACTGAACATGAGTCAACAGTGTGATGCAGCAGCAAAAAAGGCAAATACAATTCTGGGATGTATTAACAGAAGCATACAGTCTAGATCACGTGAAGTCATTATCGGTCTTTACTCCTCTTTGGTCAGACCTCATCTGGATACTGTGTCCAGTTCTGGGAGGTATTAGGAGAAGCATAGAGTCTAGATCACGTGAAGTCATTATCGGTCTTTACTCCTCTTTGGTCAGACCTCATCTGGAATACTGTGTACAGTTTTGGGCACCACATTTTAAAAAAGACATCGACAAACTGGAGCAAGTTCAGAGAAGAGCGACCAGAATGGTGACTGGTCTGCAAACCATGTCCTATGAGGAACGGTTGCAGGATTTGGGAATGTTTAGCTTGCAAAAAAGAAGACTGAGAGGAGACTTAATAGCTGTCTACAAATATCCCAAGGGCTGTCACATTGTAGAAGGATCATCTTTATTCTCATTTGCACAAGGAAAGACTAGAAGCAATGGGATGAAACTAAATGGGAGGAGACACAGATTAGAGATTAGAAAAAACTTATATATATATTTATATATATATATTAAGCTATAGTCAGTGATATACATGCAGACCCCGATAATACACAGCTACAGTCAGTGATAGACATGCAGACCCCAATAATACATATTTACAGTCAGTGATATACTAGGAGGGATAGCTAATACTAGAGAAGAGAGAGAGAGGATTCAAAAAGACCTAAATAAACTGGAGCAGTGGGCAGCAACCAACAGAATGGTTTTTAACAGGGAAAAATGCAAAGTACTACATCTGGGCAATAAAAATGAAAAACGCATATACAGAATGGGAGGAATAGAGCTAAGCAACAGTACATGTGAAAAAGACTTAGGTATACTAATACATAGACCGAACATGAGTCAACAGTGTGATGCAGCAGCAAAAAAGGCAAATACAATTCTGGGATGTAGTAACAGAAGCATACAGTCTAGATCACGTGAAGTCATTATCGCACTTTACTCCTCTTTGGTCAGACCTCATCCGGAATATTGCGTCCAGTTTTGGGCGCCACATTTAAAAAAAGACATTGACGAGGAGACAGACGTGTGAAGCAGCGCTCCTGCTGGCACCCGAGTCTTATCTCGGCCATTCCCGGCTGTTTACTGCCTTACCTACCGGGAACAATACCGGGTTGAAGTCGGGAGTCAGCGGAGACGTCGGGTGTGGGTCCGGAGCCCTTGAGAAGGTGTTGTGGAACACCGCGGAGTCCGCGGCCTGGTCGGGCGGCCTCCTGCATCACCGCTTCCGCCCCCTCTTTCCCCGGAGTGGTCCGACACTCCGTGAGCTCTGCAGTCTCTGAGAAGTTCAGCAGCAGCGGAGAGGTCCATGGAGACACGCACCGGAGTCCTGTGATCGGAGTCGGTGGTGAGTGGGAGAGATAGCTGGGAGGGAAGAAGGGACGGCGGCCATCTTACTGATTCTCTCCCCTCTGGAAACGGAGAGCAAAGTTTGCAGCATTCCGCTCCTCATTCCACAGTAAAGGCTAAATGGGCCAGGACTGTAATGGTGTTTTAACCCCACATGGGTTGGAATCCACTTTATTTTCTTATACCGTGACTCCATTCCTGTGGAGACAGCTACGTGGAGTTACCTATGATACAAACTATAGTCTCCACGCTGCTGCTGCCAGATTCTTCTTCTCCTGTGTTTTCTAACACAAGTCTGCCATCTCCTGGATCTTCTGGGAAAGTAGATAACACCAAGCTATTCCCAATATACAGTAACATGACTATGTCCGGTGCTTAACCCACTATGTTAACCCCAAGATGAGGTGACTCCTATTGCATAGACTTCAATAAAAGCGGCACGGCGCATTTCTACTCACAGAGAACAGTAGAAGGGTCCCTGCAAAGCAGGGAGAAAATGGCCACACATGTTCATATATATATCTAAAATATTGTCTTTATTGAAATATAAATACCACATCACAATACATATCTATACACGAACGGACCACATCATGGATACATGATGCTGGAGACCAAAAATGGTGAATAAAATAAAACACCAAAAACAAAAAAACGTAAAATCCTGTGACACAGGATATAGTGGATATCTAAGAGGAAAAAATCTTTAGCCAATATATATATCTCCTATTAGATGCAATTTATCAGATGGTTACCCCTTGAAAAAGGTTTCTCTACCGAAACGTGCGTCGGGGTGACGCTTACAGCGGTTCGCTTGGTTGCCCAGTGACTGTCCAGGTACGATAACCCCTAAGTAATATTGTGCATATTATTTATACTATTGGTGAGTATGTGCTCCTATAGCTACATTTGTTTGCACCCTGGATGTCATAGTTGGGTTGAAATTTACTTAGAAGAGGAAAATATTTAAAACCTAACCATCTGATAAATTGCATCTAATAGGATATATATATATATATTGGCTAAAGATTTTTTCCTCCTCCCGTGAAAGTTCAACTATGGGAGAAGACCCAGGGTCTGCAGATGCTCCGTTAACCAAAAATATGATGCAAGAACTACTGAGCACTCTGCGCAAGTCTCTAAAAGATGACCTGAAACAAATGGTGAGTGCCCTGAAAAAAGATGTGAGAAACCTGGAGGAACGTACCTCACGGTTAGAGGACAAAATGGTGGATTTTGCAGATTCTCATAACCAGGGTCGGACTGGGGTGTCTGGGGCCCACAGGGAGAACTGACTCTAGGGGCCCACCTACAGCCATATGCAAATATCTGTTATCCGCTATCCCTGTTATAGTGGAGCATTGACTGGCGGCTCCTGCACATCTACTGTGCACCACTATAACTGGGATGTACAATTACGGTAGTTTGCATTAAAGGGCTTCTTTGGTTAAAACAAGTTATCACCGATCCATGGGATCCACAGGATCGGTGATCACTTATTGATCGTTTGGGTCCGAACATTGGAAAACGCGCCTATCAGAAGAATGGGGAAGTTTCATCCCTGACAGGACACTTATCCCCATTTTAAAATGCAGCTTCCAAAAAAGAGCAGCGCTCACAGTCACTGAGGGAATGACTGGATGAGTGGTCGCATCTCACATGCCGCTCCAGTCTAATGGGGAGAAAAGCTCCACATTCTGCCGATTGTGTCCCAGCAGTCAGACCCCCACCAATCAATATCATCACTGATCCCGTGGAGAGGTGATTACTTGTTTTCACCGGAGAACCCCTGTAAGTGCATCTCTGCCGCTCTGGTCCAAGTATTTAATCCTAAGGCTGCGGCCCCACTATCAGTATTTGGTCAGTATTTTTTCTCAGGAGTGGGAGCCAAAACCAGGTGAGGAACAATCAGAGAAAAGGTAGAATAGAAACAAGTCACCAATTCTGTATTTATCACCCACTCCTGGTTTTGGCAGCTACTCCTGAGAAAAAATACTGACCGAATACTGATGGTGGGGCTGTGGCCTAATGGAAAAAAATCTTTTCCTAGTTAATATCAGCAAGAACAAAATGACTGCCATACACAACACAGTCCACTATATCAACACCAATAATACCACATACAAAAGAGACAAATATCGCCACACCATGACTAGATCACATATTACCACCACATAGTGACCGAATAATACTACATACAAGGAACAAATACGGCCACACCATGACCAGACCACATATTACCACCCCAAAGTGACCAAATACTACAATACTGATCATGAATACAAACCACAATACTAACAACACTGTTATTACCACCAGTGACATTATACACAGGAGCTCTGTATATAGTGTCAGTGTACAGGTAATACAGGGATCACCAGTGACATTATACACAGGAGCTCTGTATATAGTGTCAGTGTACAGGAAATACAGGGATCACCAGTGACATTATACACAGGAGCTCTGTATATAGTGTACAGTGTACAGGTAATACAGTGACCACCAGTGACATTATACACTGGAGCTCAGTATATAGTGTCAGTGTACAGGTAATACAGGGTTCACCAGTGACATTATACACAGGAGCTCTGTATAGAGTGTCAGTGTACAGGTAATACAGTGATCACCAGTGACACTATACACTGGAGCTCTGTATTTAGTGTACAGGTATTACAGTGGTCACCAGTGACATTATACACAGGAGCTCTGTATATAGTGTACAGGTAATACAGTGGTCACCAGTGACATTATACACAGGAGCTCTGTACATAGTGTATAGTGCACAGGTAATACAGTGGTCACCAGTGACATTATACACAGGAGCTCTGTATATAGTGTACAGATAATACAGTGGTCACCAGTGACATTATACACAGCAGCTCTGTATATAGTGTACAGGTAATACAGTGGTCACCAGTGACATTATACACAGGAACTTTGTATATAGTGTATAGTGTACAGGTAATACAGGGATCACCAGTGACATTATACACAGGAGCTCTGTATATAGTGTCAGTGTACAGGTAATACAGTGATCACCAGTGACATTATACACTGGAGCTCTGTATATAGTGCACAGGTAATACAGTGGTCACAAGTGACATTATACACAGAAGCTCTGTATATAGTGTATACATAATATAGTGATCACCAGTGACATACACAGGAGTTCTGTATATACCATATAAAAACGTGGTCAGAATTGTTGGTACCCCTCGTTTAATGAAAGAAAAACCCACAATGGTCACAGAAATAACTTGAATCTGACAAAAGTAATAATAAATTAAAAATCTATGAAAATGAACAAATGAAAGTCAGACATTGCTTCTCTGCTTCCACTGAATTTAAAAAAAAAAATTAAACTCATGAAATCGGCCCGGACAGAAATGATGGGACCCCTGAAAATAATGTGACAAAAGGGACATGTTAAATAAAGTTGTGTCCACTAATTAGCATCACAGGTGTCTACAATCTTGTAATCAGTCAGTGGGCCTGTATATAGGGCTGCAGATACTCACTGTGCTGTATATAGGGCTGCAGATACTCACTGTGCCTGTATATAGGGCTACAGATACTCACTGTGCTGTATATAGGGCTACAGATACTCACTGTGCTGTATATAGGACTACAGATACTCACTGTGCCTGTATATAGAGCTACAGATACTCACTGTGCTGTATATAGGACTACAGATACTCACTGTGCTGTATATAGAGCTACAGATACTCACTGTGCTGTATATAGAGCTACAGATACTCACTGTGCTGTATATAGGACTACAGATACTCACTGTGCCTGTATATAGAGCTACAGATACTCACTGTGCCTGTATATAGAGCTACAGATACTCACTGTGCCTGTATATAGGGCTACAGATACTCACTGTGCCTGTATATAGAGCTACAGATACTCACTGTGCTGTATATAGGGCTACAGATACTCACTGTGCTGTATATAGAGCTACAGATACTCACTGTGCCTGTATATAGAGCTACAGATACTCACTGTGCTGTATATAGGACTACAGATACTCACTGTGCTGTATATAGAGCTACAGATACTCACTGTGCTGTATATAGGACTACAGATACTCACTGTGCTGTATATAGGGCTACAGATACTCACTGTGCTGTATATAGGACTACAGATACTCACTGTGCTGTATATAGGGCTACAGATACTCACTGTGCTGTATATAGAGCTACAGATACTCACTGTGCTGTATATAGAGCTACAGATACTCACTGTGCTGTATATAGGACTACAGATACTCACTGTGCCTGTATATAGAGCTACAGATACTCACTGTGCCTGTATATAGAGCTACAGATACTCACTGTGCTGTATATAGGGCTACAGATACTCACTGTGCTGTATATAGAGTTACAGATACTCACTGTGCTGTATATAGAGCTACAGATACTCACTGTGCCTGTATATAGGGCTACAGATACTCACTGTGCTGTATATAGAGCTACAGATACTCACTGTGCTGTATATAGGGCTACAGATACTCACTGTGCTGTATATAGAGCTACAGATACTCACTGTGCTGTATATAGAGCTACAGATACTCACTGTGCTGTATATAGAGCTACAGATACTCACTGTGCCTGTATATAGGGCTGCAGATACTCACTGTGCTGTATATAGGGCTACAGATACTCACTGTGCTGTATATAGTGCTACAGATACTCACTGTGCTGTATATAGAGTTACAGATACTCACTGTGCTGTATATAGAGCTACAGATACTCACTGTGCCTGTATATAGGGCTACAGATACTCACTGTGCTGTATATAGAGCTACAGATACTCACTGTGCTGTATATAGGGCTACAGATACTCACTGTGCTGTATATAGAGCTACAGATACTCACTGTGCTGTATATAGGGCTACAGATACTCACTGTGCTGTATATAGAGCTACAGATACTCACTGTGCTGTATATAGAGCTACAGATACTCACTGTGCTGTATATAGAGCTACAGATACTCACTGTGCCTGTATATAGGGCTGCAGATACTCACTGTGCTGTATATAGGGCTACAGATACTCACTGTGCTGTATATAGGGCTACAGATACTCACTGTGCCTGTATATAGGGCTACAGATACTCACTGTGCTGTATATAGGGCTACAGATACTCACTGTGCCTGTATATAGGGCTACAGATACTCACTGTGCTGTATATAGAGCTACAGATACTCACTGTGCTGTATATAGAGCTACAGATACTCACTGTGCTGTATATAGAGCTACAGATACTCACTGTGCTGTATATAGAGCTACAGATACTCACTGTGCTGTATATAGAGCTACAGATACTCACTGTGCTGTATATAGGGCTACAGATACTCACTGTGCCTGTATATAGGGCTACAGATACTCACTGTGCTGTATATAGAGCTACAGATACTCACTGTGCCTGTATATAGAGCTACAGATACTCACTGTGCTGTATATAGGACTACAGATACTCACTGTGCCTGTATATAGAGCTACAGATACTCACTGTGCCTGTATATAGAGCTACAGATACTCACTGTGCTGTATATAGAGCTACAGATACTCACTGTGCCTGTATATAGGACTACAGATACTCACTGTGCTGTATATAGAGCTACATATACTCACTGTGCCTGTATATAGAGCTACAGATACTCACTGTGCTGTATATAGGGCTACAGATACTCACTGTGCTGTATATAGAGCTACAGATACTCACTGTGCTGTATATAGAGCTACAGATACTCACTGTGCCTGTATATAGAGCTACAGATACTCACTGTGCCTGTATATAGGACTACAGATACTCACTGTGCTGTATATAGAGCCACAGATACTCACTGTGCCTGTATATAGGGCTACAGATACTCACTGTGCCTGTATATAGAGCTACAGATACTCACTGTGCCTGTATATAGAGCTACAGATACTCACTGTGCCTGTATATAGGGCTACAGATACTCACTGTGCTGTATATAGGGCTACAGATACTCACTGTGCCTGTATATAGGGCTACAGATACTCACTGTGCTGTATATAGAGCTACAGATACTCACTGTGCCTGTATATAGGACTACAGATACTCACTGTGCCTGTATATAGAGCTACAGATACTCACTGTGCTGTATATAGAGCTACAGATACTCACTGTGCTGTATATAGAGCTACAGATACTCACTGTGCTGTATATAGAACTACAGATACTCACTGTGCCTGTATATAGAGCTACAGATACTCACTGTGCTGTATATAGAGCTACAGATACTCACTGTGCCTGTATATAGGACTACAGATACTCACTGTGCCTGTATATAGGGCTACAGATACTCACTGTGCTGTATATAGAGCTACAGATACTCACTGTGCCTGTATATAGGGCTACAGATACTCACTGTGCCTGTATATAGGACTACAGATACTCACTGTGCCTGTATATAGGGCTACAGATACTCACTGTGCTGTATATAGAGCTACAGATACTCACTGTGCCTGTATATAGGGCTACAGATACTCACTGTGCTGTATATAGAGCTACAGATACTCACTGTGCTGTATATAGAGCTACAGATACTCACTGTGCTGTATATAGAGCTACAGATACTCACTGTGCCTGTATATAGGGCTACAGATACTCACTGTGCTGTATATAGGGCTACAGATACTCACTGTGCTGTATATAGAGCTACAGATACTCACTGTGCTGTATATAGGGCTACAGATACTCACTGTGCTGTATATAGAGCTACAGATACTCACTGTGCTGTATATAGAGCTACAGATACTCACTGTGCCTGTATATAGAGCTACAGATACTCACTGTGCTGTATATAGAGCTACAGATACTCACTGTGCCTGTATATAGAGCTACAGATACTCACTGTGCTGTATATAGGGCTACAGATACTCACTGTGCTGTATATAGAGCTACAGATACTCACTGTGCTGTATATAGAGCTACAGATACTCACTGTGCCTGTATATAGAGCTACAGATACTCACTGTGCTGTATATAGAGCTACAGATACTCACTGTGCTGTATATAGAGCTACAGATACTCACTGTGCCTGTATATAGGACTACAGATACTCACTGTGCTGTATATAGAGCTACAGATACTCACTGTGCTGTATATAGAGCTACAGATACTCACTGTGCTGTATATAGGGCTACAGATACTCACTGTGCTGTATATAGAGCTACAGATACTCACTGTGCTGTATATAGAGCTACAGATACTCACTGTGCTGTATATAGAGCTACAGATACTCACTGTGCTGTATATAGAGCTACAGATACTCACTGTGCTGTATATAGAGCTACAGATACTCACTGTGCTGTATATAGAGCTACAGATACTCACTGTGCCTGTATATAGAGCTACAGATACTCACTGTGCCTGTATATAGGACTACAGATACTCACTGTGCCTGTATATAGGACTACAGATACTCACTGTGCTGTATATAGGACTACAGATACTCACTGTGCCTGTATATAGGACTACAGATACTCACTGTGCCTGTATATAGAGCTACAGATACTCACTGTGCTGTATATAGGGCTACAGATACTCACTGTGCTGTATATAGGGCTACAGATACTCACTGTGCCTGTATATAGAGCTACAGATACTCACTGTGCTGTATATAGAGCTACAGATACTCACTGTGCTGTATATAGGGCTACAGATACTCACTGTGCCTGTATATAGAGCTACAGATACTCACTGTGCTGTATATAGAGCTACAGATACTCACTGTGCTGTATATGGAGCTACAGATACTCACTGTGCCTGTATATAGAGCTACAGATACTCACTGTGCCTGTATATAGGACTACAGATACTCACTGTGCTGTATATAGAGCTACAGATACTCACTGTGCCTGTATATAGGACTACAGATACTCACTGTGCTGTATATAGGGCTACAGATACTCAGTGTGCTGTATATAGGGCTACAGATACTCACTGTGCTGTATATAGGGCTACAGATACTCACTGTGCTGTATATAGAGCTACAGATACTCACTGTGCCTGTATATAGAGCTACAGATACTCACTGTGCTGTATATAGGGCTACAGATACTCACTGTGCTGTATAATGGGGCTACAGATACTCACTGTGCTGTATATAGGGCTACAGATACTCACTGTGCCTGTATATAGGGCTACAGATACTCACTGTGCTGTATATAGAGCTACAGATACTCACTGTGCTGTATATAGAGCTACAGATACAGATACTCACTGTGCTGTATATAGAGCTACAGATACTCACTGTACTGTATATAGAGCTACAGATACTCACTGTGCTGTATATAGAGCTGCAGATACTCACTGTGCTGTATATAGGGCTACAGATACTCACTGTGCCTGTATATAGAGCTACAGATACTCACTGTGCTGTATATAGAGCTACAGATACTCACTGTACTGTATATAGAGCTACAGATACTCACTGTGCTGTATATAGAGCTGCAGATACTCACTGTGCTGTATATAGGGCTACAGATACTCACTGTACTGTATATAGAGCTACAGATACTCACTGTGCTGTATATAGAGCTGCAGATACTCACTGTGCTGTATATAGGGCTACAGATACTCACTGTGCCTGTATATAGAGCTATAGATACTCACTGTGCTGTATATAGGACTACAGATACTCACTGTGCCTGTATATAGAGCTACAGATACTCACTGTGCTGTATATAGAGCTACAGATACTCACTGTGCCTGTATATAGGGCTACAGATACTCACTGTGCCTGTATATAGAGCTACAGATACTCACTGTGCTGTATATAGAGCTACAGATACTCACTGTGCCTGTATATAGAGCTACAGATACTCACTGTGCTGTATATAGAGCTACAGATACTCACTGTGCTGTATATAGAGCTACAGATACTCACTGTGCTGTATATAGAGCTACAGATACTCACTGTGCTGTATATAGAGCTACAGATACTCACTGTGCCTGTATATAGAGCTACAGATACTCACTGTGCTGTATATAGAGCTACAGATACTCACTGTGCCTGTATATAGAGCTACAGATACTCACTGTGCCTGTATATAGGGCTACAGATACTCACTGTGCCTGTATATAGGGCTACAGATACTCACTGTGCTGTATATAGAGCTACAGATACTCACTGTGCCTGTATATAGGACTACAGATACTCACTGTGCCTGTATATAGAGCTACAGATACTCACTGTGCTGTATATAGAGCTACAGATACTCACTGTGCTGTATATAGAGCTACAGATACTCACTGTGCTGTATATAGAGCTACAGATACTCACTGTGCTGTATATAGAGCTACAGATACTCACTGTGCTGTATATAAGACTACAGATACTCACTGTGCCTGTATATAGAGCTACAGATACTCACTGTGCTGTATATAGAGCTACAGATACTCACTGTGCTGTATATAGAGCTACAGATACTCACTGTGCCTGTATATAGGCTACAGATACTCACTGTGCCTGTATATAGAGCTACAGATACTCACTGTGCTGTATATAGAGCTACAGATACTCACTGTGCTGTATATAGAGCTACAGATACTCACTGTGCTGTATATAGAGCTACAGATACTCACTGTGCTGTATATAGAGCTACAGATACTCACTGTGCTGTATATAGAGCTACAGATACTCACTGTGCTGTATATAGAGCTACAGATACTCACTGTGCTGTATATAGGGCTACAGATACTCACTGTGCCTGTATATAGAGCTACAGATACTCACTGTGCTGTATATAGAGCTACAGATACTCACTGTGCTGTATATAGAGCTACAGATACTCACTGTGCCTGTATATAGAGCTACAGATACTCACTGTGCTGTATATAGGGCTACAGATACTCACTGTGCTGTATATAGGACTACAGATACTCACTGTGCTGTATATAGGGCTACAGATACTCACTGTGCTGTATATAGAGCTACAGATACTCACTGTGCTGTATATAGAGCTACAGATACTCACTGTGCTGTATATAGAGCTACAGATACTCACTGTGCCTGTATATAGGACTACAGATACTCACTGTGCTGTATATAGAGCTACAGATACTCACTGTGCTGTATATAGAGCTACAGATACTCACTGTGCTGTATATAGACTACAGATACTCACTGTGCTGTATATAGAGCTACAGATACTCACTGTGCTGTATATAGAGCTACAGATACTCACTGTGCTGTATATAGAGCTACAGATACTCACTGTGCTGTATATAGAGCTACAGATACTCACTGTGCTGTATATAGGGCTACAGATACTCACTGTGCTGTATATAGAGCTACAGATACTCACTGTGCTGTATATAGGACTACAGATACTCACTGTGCTGTATATAGAGCTACAGATACTCACTGTGCTGTATATAGAGCTACAGATACTCACTGTGCTGTATATAGGGCTATAGATACTCACTGTGCTGTATATAGAGCTACAGATACTCACTGTGCTGTATATAGAGCTACAGATACTCACTGTGCTGTATATAGAGCTATAAGATACTCACTGTGCTGTATGTAGAGCTACAGATACTCACTGTGCTGTATATAGAGCTACAGATACTCACTGTGCCTGTATATAGAGCTACAGATACTCACTGTGCTGTATATAGGGCTATAGATACTCACTGTGCTGTATATAGAGCTACAGATACTCACTGTGCTGTATATAGAGCTACAGATACTCACTGTGCTGTATATAGAGCTATAGATACTCACTGTGCTGTATATAGAGCTACAGATACTCACTGTGCTGTATATAGGACTACAGATACTCACTGTGCCTGTATATAGGGCTACAGATACTCACTGTGCTGTATATAGAGCTACAGATACTCACTGTGCTGTATATAGAGCTACAGATACTCACTGTGCCTGTATATAGAGCTACAGATACTCACTGTGCTGTATATAGAGCTACAGATACTCACTGTGCTGTATATAGGACTACAGATACTCACTGTGCCTGTATATAGGGCTACAGATACTCACTGTGCTGTATATAGAGCTACAGATACTCACTGTGCCTGTATATAGAGCTACAGATACTCACTGTGCCTATATATAGAGCTACAGATACTCACTGTGCCTGTATATAGAGCTACAGATACTCACTGTGCCTGTATATAGGACTACAGATACTCACTGTGCCTGTATATAGACTACAGATACTCACTGTGCTGTATATAGGACTACAGATACTCACTGTGCCTGTATATAGAGCTACAGATACTCACTGTGCTGTATATAGAGCTACAGATACTCACTGTGCTGTATATAGAGCTACAGATACTCACTGTGCTGTATATAGGGCTACAGATACTCACTGTGCCTGTATATAGAGCTACAGATACTCACTGTACTGTATATAGAGCTACAGATACTCACTGTGCTGTATATAGAGCTACAGATACTCACTGTGCCTGTATATAGGACTACAGATACTCACTGTGCCTGTATATAGAGCTACAGATACTCACTGTGCTGTATATAGGGCTACAGATACTCACTGTGCCTGTATATAGGGCTAAAGATACTCACTGTGCTGTATATAGGGTTACAGATACTCACTGTGCCTGTATATAGAGCTACAGATACTCACTGTGCTGTATATAGAGCTACAGATACTCACTGTGCCTGTATATAGAGCTACAGATACTCACTGTGCCTGTATATAGAGCTACAGATACTCACTGTGCCTGTATATAGAGCTACAGATACTCACTGTGCTGTATATAGAGCTACAGATACTCACTGTGCTGTATATAGAGCTACAGATACTCACTGTGCTGTATATAGAGCTACAGATACTCACTGTGCTGTATATAGAGCTACAGATACTCACTGTGCCTGTATATAGAGCTACAGATACTCACTGTGCTGTATATAGAGCTACAGATACTCACTGTGCCTGTATATAGAGCTACAGATACTCACTGTGCCTGTATATAGGGCTACAGATACTCACTGTGCCTGTATATAGTGCTACAGATACTCACTGTGCTGTATATAGAGCTACAGATACTCACTGTGATGTATATAGAGCTACAGATACTCACTGTGCTGTATATAGAGCTACAGATACTCACTGTGCCTGTATATAGGACTACAGATACTCACTGTGCTGTATATAGAGCTACAGATACTCACTGTGCCTGTATATAGTGCTACAGATACTCACTGTGCTGTATATAGAGCTACAGATACTCACTGTGCTGTATATAGAGCTACAGATACTCACTGTGCCTGTATATAGGGCTACAGATACTCACTGTGCTGTATATAGAGCTACAGATACTCACTGTGCTGTATATAGAGCTACAGATACTCACTGTGCTGTATATAGAGCTACAGATACTCACTGTGCCTGTATATAGGGCTACAGATACTCCACTGTGCTGTATATAGAGCTACAGATACTCACTGTGCTGTATATAGAGCTACAGATACTCACTGTGCCTGTATATAGGGCTACAGATACTCACTGTGCTGTATATAGAGCTACAGATACTCACTGTGCTGTATATAGAGCTACAGATACTCACTGTGCTGTATATAGTGCTACAGATACTCACTGTGCCTGTATATAGAGCTACAGATACTCACTGTGCCTGTATATAGAGCTACAGATACTCACTGTGCCTGTATATAGGGCTACAGATACTCACTGTGCCTGAATATAGAGCTACAGATACTCACTGTGCCTGTATATAGAGCTACAGATACTCACTGTGCCTGTATATAGGGCTACAGATACTCACTGTGCCTGTATATAGAGCTACAGATACTCACTGTGCTGTATATAGAGCTACAGATACTCACTGTGCCTGTATATAGAGCTACAGATACTCACTGTGCTGTATATAGAGCTACAGATACTCACTGTGCCTGTATATAGAGCTACAGATACTCACTGTGCTGTATATAGAGCTACAGATACTCACTGTGCCTGTATATAGAGCTACAGATACTCACTGTGCTGTATATAGAGCTACAGATACTCACTGTGCCTGTATATAGGGCTACAGATACTCACTGTGCTGTATATAGAGCTACAGATACTCACTGTGCCTGTATATAGGGCTACAGATACTCACTGTGCTGTATATAGAGCTACAGATACTCACTGTGCCTGTATATAGGGCTACAGATACTCACTGTGCTGTATATAGAGCTACAGATACTCACTGTGCTGTATATAGGGCTACAGATACTCACTGTGCCTGTATATAGAACTACAGATACTCACTGTGCTGTATATAGAGCTACAGATACTCACTGTGCTGTATATAGAGCTACAGATACTCACTGTGCCTGTATATAGGGCTACAGATACTCACTGTGCTGTATATAGGTCTACAGATACTCACTGTGCCTGTATATAGGGCTACAGATACTCACTGTGCTGTATATAGAGCTACAGATACTCACTGTGCTGTATATAGAGCTACAGATACTCACTGTGCTGTATATAGAGCTACAGATACTCACTGTGCTGTATATAGAGCTACAGATACTCACTGTGCCTGTATATAGAGCTACAGATACTCACTGTGCCTGTATATAGGACTACAGATACTCACTGTGCTGTATATAGAGCTACAGATACTCACTGTGCCTGTATATAGAGCTACAGATACTCACTGTGCCTGTATATAGGGCTACAGATACTCACTGTGCTGTATATAGAGCTACAGATACTCACTGTGCTGTATATAGAGCTACAGATACTCACTGTGCTGTATATAGAGCTACAGATACTCACTGTGCCTGTATATAGAGCTACAGATACTCACTGTGCTGTATATAGAGCTACAGATACTCACTGTGCTGTATATAGGGCTACAGATACTCACTGTGCCTGTATATAGAGCTACAGATACTCACTGTGCTGTATATAGAGCTACAGATACTCACTGTGCCTGTATATAGGGCTACAGATACTCACTGTGCCTGTATATAGAGCTACAGATACTCACTGTGCTGTATATAGAGCTACAGATACTCACTGTGCCTGTATATAGGGCTACAGATACTCACTGTGCTGTATATAGAGCTACAGATACTCACTGTGCCTGTATATAGAGCTACAGATACTCACTGTGCTGTATATAGAGCTACAGATACTCACTGTGCTGTATATAGAGCTACAGATACTCACTGTGCCTGTATATAGGGCTACAGATACTCACTGTGCTGTATATAGAGCTACAGATACTCACTGTGCTGTATATAGAGCTACAGATACTCACTGTGCCTGTATATAGAGCTACAGATACTCACTGTGCCTGTATATAGAGCTACAGATACTCACTGTGCCTGTATATAGGACTACAGATACTCACTGTGCTGTATATAGGGCTACAGATACTCACTGTGCTGTATATAGGGCTACAGATACTCACTGTGCCTGTATATAGGGCTACAGATACTCACTGTGCTGTATATAGAGCTACAGATACTCACTGTGCCTGTATATAGAGGCTACAGATACTCACTGTGCTGTATATAGGGCTACAGATACTCACTGTGCTGTATATAGGGCTACAGATACTCACTGTGCTGTATATAGAGCTACAGATACTCACTGTGCTGTATATAGGGCTACAGATACTCACTGTGCCTGTATATAGGACTACAGATACTCACTGTGCTGTATATAGGGCTACAGATACTCACTGTGCTGTATATAGGGCTACAGATACTCACTGTGCTGTATATAGGGCTACAGATACTCACTGTGCTGTATATAGAGCTACAGATACTCACTGTGCCTGTATATAGGGCTACAGATACTCACTGTGCTGTATATAGGGCTACAGATACTCACTGTGCTGTATATAGGGCTACAGATACTCACTGTGCTGTATATAGAGCTACAGATACTCACTGTGCTGTATATAGGGCTACAGATACTCACTGTGCCTGTATATAGGGCTACAGATACTCACTGTGCTGTATATAGAGCTACAGATACTCACTGTGCTGTATATAGAGCTACAGATACTCACTGTGCTGTATATAGAGCTACAGATACTCACTGTACTGTATATAGAGCTACAGATACTCACTGTGCTGTATATAGAGCTGCAGATACTCACTGTGCTGTATATAGGGCTACAGATACTCACTGTACTGTATATAGAGCTACAGATACTCACTGTGCTGTATATAGAGCTGCAGATACTCACTGTGCTGTATATAGGGCTACAGATACTCACTGTACTGTATATAGAGCTACAGATACTCACTGTGCTGTATATAGAGCTGCAGATACTCACTGTGCTGTATATAGGGCTACAGATACTCACTGTGCCTGTATATAGAGCTATAGATACTCACTGTGCTGTATATAGGACTACAGATACTCACTGTGCCTGTATATAGAGCTACAGATACTCACTGTGCTGTATATAGAGCTACAGATACTCACTGTGCCTGTATATAGGGCTACAGATACTCACTGTGCCTGTATATAGAGCTACAGATACTCACTGTGCTGTATATAGAGCTACAGATACTCACTGTGCTGTATATAGGGCTACAGATACTCACTGTGCTGTATATAGAGCTACAGATACTCACTGTGCTGTATATAGAGCTACAGATACTCACTGTGCTGTATATAGACTACAGATACTCACTGTGCCTGTATATAGAGCTACAGATACTCACTGTGCCTGTATATAGAGCTACAGATACTCACTGTGCTGTATATAGAGCTACAGATACTCACTGTGCTGTATATAGAGCTACAGATACTCACTGTGCTGTATATAGAGCTACAGATACTCACTGTGCTGTATATAGAGCTACAGATACTCACTGTGCCTGTATATAGGACTACAGATACTCACTGTGCCTGTATATAGGGCTACAGATACTCACTGTGCCTGTATATAGAGCTACAGATACTCACTGTGCTGTATATAGAGCTACAGATACTCACTGTGCTGTATATAGAGCTACAGATACTCACTGTGCTGTATATAGGACTACAGATACTCACTGTGCTGTATATAGAGCTACAGATACTCACTGTGCTGTATATAGAGCTACAGATACTCACTGTGCTGTATATAGAGCTACAGATACTCACTGTGCCTGTATATAGGGCTACAGATACTCACTGTGCCTGTATATAGAGCTACAGATACTCACTGTGCTGTATATAGAGCTACAGATACTCACTGTGCTGTATATAGAGCTACAGATACTCACTGTGCTGTATATAGAGCTACAGATACTCACTGTGCTGTATATAGGGCTACAGATACTCACTGTGCTGTATATAGAGCTACAGATACTCACTGTGCTGTATATAGGGCTACAGATACTCACTGTGCTGTATATAGAGCTACAGATACTCACTGTGCTGTATATAGAGCTACAGATACTCACTGTGCTGTATATAAGACTACAGATACTCACTGTGCCTGTATATAGAGCTACAGATACTCACTGTGCCTGTATATAGAGCTACAGATACTCACTGTGCTGTATATAGGGCTACAGATACTCACTGTGCCTGTATATAGAGCTACAGATACTCACTGTGCTGTATATAGGGCTACAGATACTCACTGTGCCTGTATATAGGGCTAAAGATACTCACTGTGCTGTATATAGGGTTACAGATACTCACTGTGCCTGTATATAGAGCTACAGATACTCACTGTGCTGTATATAGGGCTACAGATACTCACTGTGCCTGTATATAGAGCTACAGATACTCACTGTGCTGTATATAGAGCTACAGATACTCACTGTGCCTGTATATAGAGCTACAGATACTCACTGTGCTGTATATAGAGCTACAGATACTCACTGTGCTGTATATAGAGCTACAGATACTCACTGTGCTGTATATAGAGCTACAGATACTCACTGTGCTGTATATAGAGCTACAGATACTCACTGTGCCTGTATATAGAGCTACAGATACTCACTGTGCTGTATATAGAGCTACAGATACTCACTGTGCCTGTATATAGAGCTACAGATACTCACTGTGCCTGTATATAGGGCTACAGATACTCACTGTGCCTGTATATAGTGCTACAGATACTCACTGTGCTGTATATAGAGCTACAGATACTCACTGTGATGTATATAGAGCTACAGATACTCACTGTGCTGTATATAGAGCTACAGATACTCACTGTGCCTGTATATAGGACTACAGATACTCACTGTGCTGTATATAGAGCTACAGATACTCACTGTGCCTGTATATAGTGCTACAGATACTCACTGTGCTGTATATAGAGCTACAGATACTCACTGTGCTGTATATAGAGCTACAGATACTCACTGTGCCTGTATATAGGGCTACAGATACTCACTGTGCCTGTATATAGAGCTACAGATACTCACTGTGCTGTATATAGAGCTACAGATACTCACTGTGCTGTATATAGAGCTACAGATACTCACTGTGCTGTATATAGGGCTACAGATACCCACTGTGCTGTATATAGAGCTACAGATACTCACTGTGCTGTATATAGAGCTACAGATACTCACTGTGCCTGTATATAGGGCTACAGATACTCACTGTGCTGTATATAGGACTACAGATACTCACTGTGCTGTATATAGGGCTACAGATACTCACTGTGCTGTATATAGTGCTACAGATACTCACTGTGCCTGTATATAGAGCTACAGATACTCACTGTGCCTGTATATAGAGCTACAGATACTCACTGTGCCTGTATATAGGGCTACAGATACTCACTGTGCCTGAATATAGAGCTACAGATACTCACTGTGCCTGTATATAGAGCTACAGATACTCACTGTGCCTGTATATAGGGCTACAGATACTCACTGTGCCTGTATATAGAGCTACAGATACTCACTGTGCTGTATATAGAGCTACAGATACTCACTGTGCCTGTATATAGAGCTACAGATACTCACTGTGCTGTATATAGAGCTACAGATACTCACTGTGCCTGTATATAGAGCTACAGATACTCACTGTGCTGTATATAGAGCTACAGATACTCACTGTGCCTGTATATAGAGCTACAGATACTCACTGTGCTGTATATAGAGCTACAGATACTCACTGTGCCTGTATATAGGGCTACAGATACTCACTGTGCTGTATATAGAGCTACAGATACTCACTGTGCCTGTATATAGGGCTACAGATACTCACTGTGCTGTATATAGAGCTACAGATACTCACTGTGCCTGTATATAGGGCTACAGATACTCACTGTGCTGTATATAGAGCTACAGATACTCACTGTGCTGTATATAGGGCTACAGATACTCACTGTGCCTGTATATAGAACTACAGATACTCACTGTGCTGTATATAGAGCTACAGATACTCACTGTGCTGTATATAGAGCTACAGATACTCACTGTGCCTGTATATAGGGCTACAGATACTCACTGTGCTGTATATAGGTCTACAGATACTCACTGTGCCTGTATATAGGGCTACAGATACTCACTGTGCTGTATATAGAGCTACAGATACTCACTGTGCTGTATATAGAGCTACAGATACTCACTGTGCTGTATATAGAGCTACAGATACTCACTGTGCTGTATATAGAGCTACAGATACTCACTGTGCCTGTATATAGAGCTACAGATACTCACTGTGCCTGTATATAGGACTACAGATACTCACTGTGCTGTATATAGAGCTACAGATACTCACTGTGCCTGTATATAGAGCTACAGATACTCACTGTGCCTGTATATAGGGCTACAGATACTCACTGTGCTGTATATAGAGCTACAGATACTCACTGTGCTGTATATAGAGCTACAGATACTCACTGTGCTGTATATAGAGCTACAGATACTCACTGTGCCTGTATATAGAGCTACAGATACTCACTGTGCTGTATATAGAGCTACAGATACTCACTGTGCTGTATATAGGGCTACAGATACTCACTGTGCCTGTATATAGAGCTACAGATACTCACTGTGCTGTATATAGAGCTACAGATACTCACTGTGCCTGTATATAGGGCTACAGATACTCACTGTGCCTGTATATAGAGCTACAGATACTCACTGTGCTGTATATAGAGCTACAGATACTCACTGTGCCTGTATATAGGGCTACAGATACTCACTGTGCTGTATATAGAGCTACAGATACTCACTGTGCCTGTATATAGGGCTACAGATACTCACTGTGCTGTATATAGAGCTACAGATACTCACTGTGCTGTATATAGAGCTACAGATACTCACTGTGCCTGTATATAGGGCTACAGATACTCACTGTGCTGTATATAGAGCTACAGATACTCACTGTGCTGTATATAGAGCTACAGATACTCACTGTGCTGTATATAGAGCTACAGATACTCACTGTGCCTGTATATAGAGCTACAGATACTCACTGTGCCTGTATATAGGACTACAGATACTCACTGTGCTGTATATAGGGCTACAGATACTCACTGTGCTGTATATAGGGCTACAGATACTCACTGTGCTGTATATAGGGCTACAGATACTCACTGTGCTGTATATAGAGCTACAGATACTCACTGTGCCTGTATATAGGGCTACAGATACTCACTGTGCTGTATATAGGGCTACAGATACTCACTGTGCTGTATATAGGGCTACAGATACTCACTGTGCTGTATATAGGGCTACAGATACTCACTGTGCCTGTATATAGGGCTACAGATACTCACTGTGCTGTATATAGAGCTACAGATACTCACTGTGCCTGTATATAGGGCTACAGATACTCACTGTGCTGTATATAGAGCTACAGATACTCACTGTGCTGTATATAGAGCTACAGATACTCACTGTGCTGTATATAGAGCTACAGATACTCACTGTGCTGTATATAGAGCTACAGATACTCACTGTGCTGTATATAGAGCTACAGATACTCACTGTGCTGTATATAGAGCTACAGATACTCACTGTACTGTATATAGAGCTACAGATACTCACTGTGCTGTATATAGAGCTGCAGATACTCACTGTGCTGTATATAGGGCTACAGATACTCACTGTACTGTATATAGAGCTACAGATACTCACTGTGCTGTATATAGAGCTGCAGATACTCACTGTGCTGTATATAGGGCTACAGATACTCACTGTACTGTATATAGAGCTACAGATACTCACTGTGCTGTATATAGAGCTGCAGATACTCACTGTGCTGTATATAGGGCTACAGATACTCACTGTGCCTGTATATAGAGCTATAGATACTCACTGTGCTGTATATAGGACTACAGATACTCACTGTGCCTGTATATAGAGCTACAGATACTCACTGTGCTGTATATAGAGCTACAGATACTCACTGTGCCTGTATATAGGGCTACAGATACTCACTGTGCCTGTATATAGAGCTACAGATACTCACTGTGCTGTATATAGAGCTACAGATACTCACTGTGCTGTATATAGGGCTACAGATACTCACTGTGCTGTATATAGAGCTACAGATACTCACTGTGCTGTATATAGAGCTACAGATACTCACTGTGCTGTATATAGGACTACAGATACTCACTGTGCCTGTATATAGAGCTACAGATACTCACTGTGCCTGTATATAGAGCTACAGATACTCACTGTGCTGTATATAGAGCTACAGATACTCACTGTGCTGTATATAGAGCTACAGATACTCACTGTGCTGTATATAGAGCTACAGATACTCACTGTGCTGTATATAGAGCTACAGATACTCACTGTGCCTGTATATAGGACTACAGATACTCACTGTGCCTGTATATAGGGCTACAGATACTCACTGTGCCTGTATATAGAGCTACAGATACTCACTGTGCTGTATATAGAGCTACAGATACTCACTGTGCTGTATATAGAGCTACAGATACTCACTGTGCTGTATATAGGACTACAGATACTCACTGTGCTGTATATAGAGCTACAGATACTCACTGTGCTGTATATAGAGCTACAGATACTCACTGTGCTGTATATAGAGCTACAGATACTCACTGTGCCTGTATATAGGGCTACAGATACTCACTGTGCCTGTATATAGGGCTACAGATACTCACTGTGCTGTATATAGGGCTACAGATACTCACTGTGCTGTATATAGAGCTACAGATACTCACTGTGCTGTATATAGAGCTACAGATACTCACTGTGCTGTATATAGAGCTACAGATACTCACTGTGCTGTATATAGAGCTACAGATACTCACTGTGCTGTATATAGGGCTACAGATACTCACTGTGCTGTATATAGAGCTACAGATACTCACTGTGCTGTATATAGGGCTACAGATACTCACTGTGCTGTATATAGAGCTACAGATACTCACTGTGCTGTATATAGAGCTACAGATACTCACTGTGCTGTATATAAGACTACAGATACTCACTGTGCCTGTATATAGAGCTACAGATACTCACTGTGCCTGTATATAGAGCTACAGATACTCACTGTGCTGTATATAGGGCTACAGATACTCACTGTGCCTGTATATAGAGCTACAGATACTCACTGTGCTGTATATAGGGCTACAGATACTCACTGTGCTGTATATAGAGCTACAGATACTCACTGTGCCTGTATATAGAGCTACAGATACTCACTGTACTGTATATAGGAGCTACAGATACTCACTGTGCTGTATATAGGAGCTACAGATACTCACTGTGCTGTATATAGGGCTACAGATACTCACTGTGCTGTATATAGAGCTACAGATACTCACTGTGCTGTATATAGAGCTACAGATACTCACTGTGCCTGTATATACTACTACAGATACTCACTGTGCTGTATATAGAGCTACAGATACTCACTGTGCCTGTATATAGAGCTACAGATACTCACTGTGCTGTATATAGGCTACAGATACTCACTGTGCTGTATATAGAGCTACAGATACTCACTGTGCTGTATATAGACTACAGATACTCACTGTGCTGTATATAGAGCTACAGATACTCACTGTGCTGTATATAGAGCTACAGATACTCACTGTGCTGTATATAGAGCTACAGATGCTCACTGTGCTGTATATAGAGCTACAGATACTCACTGTGCTGTATATAGGGCTACAGATACTCACTGTGCTGTATATAGAGCTACAGATGCTCACTGTGCCTGTATATAGAGCTACAGATACTCACTGTGCTGTATATAGGGCTATAGATACTCACTGTGCTGTATATAGAGCTACAGATACTCACTGTGCTGTATATAGAGCTACAGATACTCACTGTGCTGTATATAGAGCTACAGATACTCACTGTGCCTGTATATAGGACTACAGATACTCACTGTGCCTGTATATAGAGATACAGATACTCACTGTGCTGTATATAGAGCTACAGATACTCACTGTGCTGTATATAGTACTACAGATACTCACTGTGCTGTATATAGAGCTACAGATACTCACTGTGCTGTATATAGAGCTACAGATACTCACTGTGCTGTATATAGAGCTACAGATACTCACTGTGCTGTATATAGAGCTACAGATACTCACTGTGCTGTATATAGAGCTACAGATACTCACTGTGCTGTATATAGAGCTACAGATACTCACTGTGCTGTATATAGAGCTACAGATACTCACTGTGCTGTATATAAGACTACAGATACTCACTGTGCCTGTATATAGAGCTACAGATACTCACTGTGCTGTATATAGGGCTACAGATACTCACTGTGCCTGTATATAGAGCTACAGATACTCACTGTGCTGTATATAGGGCTACAGATACTCACTGTGCTGTATATAGAGCTACAGATACTCACTGTGCTGGTATATAGAGCTACAGATACTCACTGTGCTGTATATAGGGCTACAGATACTCACTGTGCCTGTATATAGGACTACAGATACTCACTGTGCTGTATATAGAGCTACAGATACTCACTGTGCTGTATATAGAGCTACAGATACTCACTGTGCCTGTATATAGAGCTACAGATACTCACTGTGCTGTATATAGGACTACAGATACTCACTGTGCCTGTATATAGAGCTACAGATACTCACTGTGCTGTATATAGAGCTACAGATACTCACTGTGCTGTATATAGAGCTACAGATACTCACTGTGCTGTATATAGAGCTACAGATACTCACTGTGCCTGTATATAGGACTACAGATACTCACTGTGCTGTATATAGAGCTACAGATACTCACTGTGCCTGTATATAGAGCTACAGATACTCACTGTGCTGTATATAGGACTACAGATACTCACTGTGCTGTATATAGAGCTACAGATACTCACTGTGCCTGTATATAGGCTACAGATACTCACTGTGCTGTATATAGAGCTACAGATACTCACTGTGCCTGTATATAGAGCTACAGATGCTCACTGTGCCTGTATATAGAGCTACAGATACTCACTGTGCTGTATATAGGGCTATAGATACTCACTGTGCTGTATATAGAGCTACAGATACTCACTGTGCTGTATATAGAGCTACAGATACTCACTGTGCTGTATATAGAGCTACAGATACTCACTGTGCCTGTATATAGGACTACAGATACTCACTGTGCCTGTATATAGAGATACAGATACTCACTGTGCTGTATATAGAGCTACAGATACTCACTGTGCTGTATATAGTACTACAGATACTCACTGTGCTGTATATAGAGCTACAGATACTCACTGTGCTGTATATAGAGCTACAGATACTCACTGTGCTGTATATAGAGCTACAGATACTCACTGTGCCTGTATATAGAGCTACAGATACTCACTGTGCCTGTATATAGAGCTACAGATACTCACTGTGCTGTATATAGAGCTACAGATACTCACTGTGCCTGTATATAGAGCTACAGATACTCACTGTGCTGTATATAGAGCTACAGATACTCACTGTGCCTGTATATAGAGCTACAGATACTCACTGTGCTGTATATAGAGCTACAGATACTCACTGTGCCTGTATATAGGGCTACAGATACTCACTGTGCTGTATATAGAGCTACAGATACTCACTGTGCCTGTATATAGGGCTACAGATACTCACTGTGCTGTATATAGAGCTACAGATACTCACTGTGCCTGTATATAGGGCTACAGATACTCACTGTGCTGTATATAGAGCTACAGATACTCACTGTGCTGTATATAGGCTACAGATACTCACTGTGCCTGTATATAGAACTACAGATACTCACTGTGCTGTATATAGAGCTACAGATACTCACTGTGCTGTATATAGAGCTACAGATACCACTGTGCCTGTATATAGGGCTACAGATACTCACTGTGCTGTATATAGGACTACAGATACTCACTGTGCCTGTATATAGGGCTACAGATACTCACTGTGCTGTATATAGAGCTACAGATACTCACTGTGCTGTATATAGAGCTACAGATACTCACTGTGCTGTATATAGAGCTACAGATACTCACTGTGCTGTATATAGAGCTACAGATACTCACTGTGCTGTATATAGAGCTACAGATACTCACTGTGCCTGTATATAGGACTACAGATACTCACTGTGCTGTATATAGAGCTACAGATACTCACTGTGCCTGTATATAGAGCTACAGATACTCACTGTGCCTGTATATAGGACTACAGATACTCACTGTGCTGTATATAGAGCTACAGATACTCACTGTGCCTGTATATAGAGCTACAGATACTCACTGTGCCTGTATATAGGGCTACAGATACTCACTGTGCTGTATATAGAGCTACAGATACTCACTGTGCCTGTATATAGAGCTACAGATACTCACTGTGCCTGTATATAGAGCTACAGATACTCACTGTGCCTGTATATAGAGCTACAGATACTCACTGTGCCTGTATATAGAGCTACAGATACTCACTGTGCTGTATATAGAGCTACAGATACTCACTGTGCCTGTATATAGAGCTACAGATACTCACTGTGCTGTATATAGAGCTACAGATACTCACTGTGCTGTATATAGAGGCTACAGATACTCACTGTGCCTGTATATAGAGCTACAGATACTCACTGTGCTGTATATAGAGCTACAGATACTCACTGTGCCTGTATATAGGGCTACAGATACTCACTGTGCTGTATATAGAGCTACAGATACTCACTGTGCTGTATATAGAGCTACAGATACTCACTGTGCTGTATATAGAGCTACAGATACTCACTGTGCTGTATATAGAGCTACAGATACTCACTGTGCCTGTATATAGAGCTACAGATACTCACTGTGCTGTATATAGAGCTACAGATACTCACTGTGCCTGTATATAGGACTACAGATACTCACTGTGCCTGTATATAGAGCTACAGATACTCACTGTGCTGTATATAGAGCTACAGATACTCACTGTGCTGTATATAGGGCTACAGATACTCACTGTGCCTGTATATAGAGCTACAGATACTCACTGTGCTGTATATAGAGCTACAGATACTCACTGTGCTGTATATAGAGCTACAGATACTCACTGTGCCTGTATATAGAGCTACAGATACTCACTGTGCTGTATATAGGGCTACAGATACTCACTGTGCTGTATATAGGGCTACAGATACTCACTGTGCTGTATATAGGGCTACAGATACTCACTGTGCTGTATATAGAGCTACAGATACTCACTGTGCCTGTATATAGGGCTACAGATACTCACTGTGCCTGTATATAGAGCTACAGATACTCACTGTGCCTGTATATAGAGCTACAGATACTCACTGTGCTGTATATAGGAGCTACAGATACTCACTGTGCTGTATATAGGGCCTACAGATACTCACTGTGCCTGTATATAGGGCTACAGATACTCACTGTGCTGTATATAGGAGCTACAGATACTCACTGTGCTGTATATAGAGCTACAGATACTCACTGTGCCTGTATATAGGGCTACAGATACTCACTGTGCTGTATATAAGCTACAGATACTCACTGTGCTGTATATAGAGCTACAGATACTCACTGTGCTGTATATAGAGCTACAGATACTCACTGTACTGTATATAGAGCTACAGATACTCACTGTGCTGTATATA